>NC_085845.1:145933115-146259479 GCF_035594765.1 Anolis carolinensis
CTCACAATTAAAAGGAGCATACAATGAAAGTTTACAATATGCAGTGGGTAGGCTGTCTATGCATTTCCAACTAGGATTTCAACGTATGGTGGGCCCTTGCAATCTATTAAAGTTTGGTTGCAGGGTTTTCCCCAGGGATACCAAAATTCATGAATTTTTATTTATCGTATCAGACTGAGGGTACAGTTGTAAATGTATTTAAAAACACAAAGTTAAAAACTTGGCATTATACTAAATGTCCTTTGACCAGTAGCTGGCCACTTGGAATGCCTCTGGTGTTGCCATAAGAAGGTCCTCCATTGTGCATGTGGCAGGGCTCAGGCTGCATTATAATAGGTGGTCTGTGGTTTGCTCTTGAGCTACTAAGGAGAACTACCAAATTCATGAATGCTTCAGCCCCATTATATTTAATGCCATAGTAAAATGATGTCGCTTAGATAAAATGGCAGAATCACAGGTTGTTTTTTTGTTTTTGTGGTTTTTTTTGGAATTTGGTGGTGGTGGAGGGTATTTTTATACTTTGGATGATTAAATACATGAATTCGGAATCCATTGTTACTGAGGGTCGCCTGTAGATTTATTTGATTGTAAGTTGGTAACAAGAAAAAGATATCAACCCTCTCCAATTTCATGTTATGTTGTATTATCATTCCTATCACTCCCAACCAACATGATGGGAGTTTTTATGATCAGATAATTACATTCGTTTTAAGACCAGCTGATAACGAACCCTTCTCCACCAAAGCTATAGTAGATAGAATCCATAGTTAACCAAGTTATTTTAGGCTCTAGGGTAGAAAATTCCATAAGTGCTGGCCCTGTGAGCTGCAGTTTAACACATCTGAAGATCTTGTTACATGTGAAGATTTTCAGACTATCAACAGAAAATCTTGGATATCCTGAATAAAGACCTGCATAATAAGACAGATGCCCACCTCCCTCCCACCAGAAAGCTTGGTACATACAATTCCATCAGTTCTGTTCTACTACTTCCATATTATTTCATGGGGAAGATGCCAGCAATGTGTCTGCAATCATTTTTTTTAAAAAAAACTGTTCTTATTTATTTATTTATTTATTTATTTACTACATTTATATCCCGCTCTTCTCACCCCAAAGGGGACTCAGAGTGGCTTACAAATCAAACGAACATACAGTATATTATTAGCATAGCACAATATAAGCATTAAATTCCTATATTGTACTATATCATTATAAAAGGGAAAGGTTTCCCCTGACGTTAAGTCCAGTCGTGACCAACTCTGGGCATTGGTGCTCATCTCCATTTCTAAGCCGAAGAGCCGGCGTTGTTCGTAGACACCTCCAAGGTCATGTGGCCGGCATGACTGCATGGAGCGCTGTTACCTTCCTGCCGGAGCAGTACCTATTGATCTACTCACATTGGCATGTTTTCGAACTGCTAGGTTGGCAGAAGCTGGAGCTAACAGCAGGCGTTCACTCCGCTCCCGGGATTTGAACCTGGGACCTTTCGGTCTGGTAGTTCAGCAGCTCAGTGCTTTAAGACACTTCGCCACCGGGCTCCTATGCCATTGTATATAACAGGACATGAACTGGGACCAAACGCCACTGGATTACTTACTTAGGCGATCCCTCGACGTTCGAGGACGATGGTCTTCCAACCTTGGTATCTTGGGCGTGTGTTCTTAGGTGACTGAAGAGACCGATTCTTGACCCGCATATTCTCCCGCAGTGAGGACATCGGTTTCCAGGTGGAAGGCGGTCCCGGTCGGGGTTAGCTTGACGCTCCTTCCTCTTGGCACGTTTCTCCCTTAAGCCCTCCGTTCGTGCCTCTTCAAACTCCGCAGCACTGCTGGTCACAGCTGACCTCCAATTAGAGCGCTCAAGGGCCAGGGCTTCCCAGTTCTCAGTGTCTATGCCACAGTTTTTAAGGTTGGCTTTGAGCCCATCTTTAAATCTCTTTTCCTGCCCTCCAACATTCCGTTTCCCATTCTTGAGTTCAGAGTAGAGGAGCTGCTTTGGGAGACGGTGATCGGGCATTCGGACAACGTGGCCAGTCCAACGGAGTTGATGGCGTAAGAGCATCGCTTCAATGCTGGTGGTCTTTGCTTCCTCAAGCACGCTGACATTTGTCCGCCTGTCTTCCCAAGAGATTTGCAGGATTTTCCTGAGACAACGCTGATGGAAACGCTCCAGGAGTTTGGTGTGACGTCTGTACACAGTCCACGTTTCGCAGGCATAGAGCAGGGTTGGGAGGACAATGGCTTTATAAACAAGCACCTTGGTCTCTCTACGGATGTCCCGGTCATCGAACACTCTCTGCTTCATACGGAAAAATGCTGCACTCGCAGAGCTCAGGCGGTGTTGTATTTCAGTGTCGATGTTGACTTTTGTGGAGAGGTGGCTACCAAGGTAGCGGAAATGGTCAACATTTTCTAATGTTGCACCGTTAAGCTGTATTCCTGGCTTTGCAGAGGGATTAGCTGGTGCCTGTTGGAAGAGCACTTTGGTTTTCTCGATGTTCAGTGAGAGGCCGAGCTTCTCGTATGCTTCTGCGAAGGTGTTTAGAGTGGCTTGTAGGTCTTCTTCTGAACGCGCACAGACTACGTTGTCATCAGCATATTGGAGTTCTATAACAGATGTTGTGGTGACCTTGGTTTTGGCTCTCAGTCTGCTGAGGTTAAATAGCTTGCCATCTGTCCGATAGATGATTTCCACTCCGGTGGGAAGCTTCCCATCAACAAGGTGAAGTATCATAGCGATGAAGATGGAAAATAAGGTGGGGGCAATAACACATCCCTGCTTGACACCTGATTCAACCTTAAATGGGTCACTTTGGGAGCCGTTGCTGTCCAAGACTGTTGCCATCATGTCATCATGGAGGAGCCGCAGGATGTTCACAAATTTGTCAGGGCACCCGATTTTTTGGAGGATGGTCCAGAGAGCGCTGCGATTCACTGTGTCGAATGCCTTTGCAAGGTCAATGAATGCCATGTACAGAGGTTGGTTTTGTTCCCTGCATTTTTCTTGGAGCTGTCGAGCAGTGAAGATCATGTCCACTGTTCCTCTGGAGGGGCGGAAGCCATTCTGGGATTCTGGGAGGGTGTCTTCTGAGACAGGGAGAAGGCGGTTTGCAAGGATTCTTGCGAGGATTTTCCCGGCGGAGGTTAGAAGGGAGATACCACGATAGTTCCCGCAGTCTGTTCTGTCCCCTTTCTTGAAAAGGGTGATGATGGTGGCATCCTTGAAGTCTGCTGGGATTTTCTCGGTCATCCACACCTTTTCAATAAGCTGGTGGAGTTGTTGCATCAGCTCAGGTCCACCCTCTTTGAATATTTCAGCGGGAATCCCATCAGGTCCGCTAGCTTTGTTGTTTTTTTGTTGGCTGATGGCATTGCTGACTTCTTCCAAACTAGGCAGTGCTGCAAGCTCATCCCTGGTTTGTTGTTGCGGGATTTGTGAGAGGGTCTCTTCGGCCACATTGGAGCTGCGATTCAGCAGGTTCTGGTAGTGCTCTTTCCAACGTAGTGCAATTGATGTTTTGTCCTTCAGAATTTTGGTTCCATCTGATGAGCGTAGGGGCTGTATGCCATGGTTTCTTGGTCCATAAATGATCTTTGTGGCTTTGAAAAATCCCTGAGCGTCATGGGTATCTGCAAGGTGTTGGATTTCTTCAGCCTTCTTTGTCCACCAGATGTTCTTGAGTTCTCTGGTCCTTCTTTGGACCTCGGCTTTTGCACTGGCATAGATCTTTTTCTTGGCAGCACAGTTGGTGTCTCTCTGCCATGTTTGGAAGGCTTTCCTTTTGTTATCAATCAGCTGTTGGATCTCTTTGTCGTTATCATCAAACCAGTCTTGATGTTTCTTAGTTAGGTATCCAATGCTTTCTTCGCAGGCTGTGATGATGGAGGTCTTCAGTTTGTTCCAATGTTCCTCAACATTTTCGGGGTGTTCTGTGGGTAGATGATCTTTGAGTGTTGTTTGGAGAAGGGCTCGTTTGGAGGGCACCTGAAGGGCTTGGGTGTTCATTTTTCGCCTTGTTTTCCTTCCTTGGAGTCTGCGTTTGGGGACGATCTTGATAGCCATCGTGGATCGGATTAGCCTGTGGTCTGTCCAGCAGTCATCAGTACCTGTCATGGCTCTTGTGAGAAGCACATCGCGGCGGTCTCTGGCACGTGTGATAACATAGTCCAGGAGGTGCCAATGCTTTGACCGAGGGTGCTTCCATGATGTCTTGAGCTTGTTTTTCTGGCGGAAGAGCGTGTTGGTGATGACAAGGTTGTGCTCTCCGCATTTGGTGAGAAGCAAGATGCCATTCGAGTTGCTGTTTCCGACCCCGTCTTTTCCTATGATCCCTGGCCACAGGTCAGAGTCCCTTCCGACTCTTGCGTTAAAGTCCCCCAGGAGGATGATTTTGTCCTCCTTAGGTATCTCCGATAGGATGGTATCCAGCTGACAGTAAAATTTTTCCTTGATGTCTTCGTCAGCATCTAGAGTTGGTGCATAGGCGCATATGATGGTTGCCTGTTGGTTTTTGGCAAGGTTAATTCGGAGGGTTGAAAGTCGTTCGTTGATGCCAGTGGGTGCTTCAGTCAGGTGCTTCACCAGGTCGTTTCTGATAGCAAAGCCAACTCCGTGTATTCTTCTTCGCTCTTCTTCAGGTAGTCCCTTCCAGAAGAAGGTGTAGCCTCCCTTTTCTTCCTTCAGCTGCCCCTCTCCTGCTCTCCGGGTCTCCTGAAGGGCTGCTATGTCGATCTTGAAGCGTCCCAGCTCTCTTGCAATGAGAGCAGTCCTGCGTTCGGGGCGCTCGCTGTCAGTGTTATCTAACAATGTCCGTACGTTCCATGTTCCAAAGTTCATTTTTCTTTTTTGGCCGCAGAGTGGTGACCCCTCTGGACGCGGCAGTCCAGTCAGGGTAGGAGAGGCAGACTATGTTTAGGGCACCTTTTCTAGCCCCTTCCCCGTGTGGGGTGAGCAGAGCGGATCCTAAAAAGGGCTGCTCAGTCATGGATACAGCTGCCGGACTACTCAACTGCCTCGGTCCTTGAGGTAGAACGACTGAGTCCATATCCACCGCCCATGTGCCAGTCTGTGACTAGGGGCTTCCAGATTTCACAGTCCTGCCCCCGTCGCCACTCGCTGATCGCCATGGGACTTTTGTAGGTTTGTTTTTATTTTTGTTGGAAGACGCCTGTGCGTGATTTTTTTTAATGTGTGGAGGTCGGTGCACGGCCGGTCAACACACAGTCTTCACAGAGTGAGGTTCCAGCAGTGGTGTGGTTAACACAACGACAGTGGCTTCTCAGTCTGTTGCAGCCTTCTTCCGCCTTCACAGCCGTTGTAACATGTACCATGTTATCCTCCGCCTGCTCCGCCGTTGAGGTCTTTGGGTCTTCGGATTGTGCTTGGTCTGGAACCTCCCCTGCGGCCACTCCTGGGAGTGCATCACTCCAGTGCCCACAGGTTCATCGGAACACGCAAGCCCCCTCACCACGGCAAGGTGACAATCCATCGAGGGGGGGGGGGGTACCAAGGGGCCATTGTATATCACTCAAAGTTAATACAGTAATGGGTTACAAAAACAAAATTCCCAGTACAGTAATTTCAAAGTGATAGGTTTTTGTATAGATGTCCAAGAAGTTAAGCACATTCAAGATGTTCAGTGTTCAGGGAATTTTAAATTTAGTATATGGTTGAAGTGTATATCATTTTGTTTGGAATATTTTCTGATATCTAAACAATATAAATCACAGTGCAATTAGAGGGCCTTGTTCGGCTCAGCTATCCCGAAACAATCTCCCAGATGGCAGAAAGGTTTATTGCTGAAACTAATTCCAGAATTGTAAAGATAAAATTAGAACTAATTCGATTTTGGGGATATTTCCCCATGCTGATTCATTTACATGCCTGGAAAAACATTTTAAATGAAGGGAATCTAATAATATGTGGGGAAATGGCTAAGAGTAGGCAAATTACAAAATCTTAAACAAAATTAGAAATGTGATTAATTAGCATGGTTGTGATGACCCATGGGCCTTGTAGTCCTGCTCAGGACATTGTAATTCCTGATGAAGATGAAAACTTGGGTTTTTTACCTTCCCAGTCTGAACTGGATTCCTCTCAGCCAGATCTTTCCCAGGCAGATCTGGGAACCTTGCACCTGCAAGAAAGTTGTCTCCCAGAAGTATGTCAAACAACCCCAGAGCCTACTTCTCCCGTGTTCTTGCGCCGGGAGTTTTGTAAACAACAGAGAAGTTTGGAATCAGCTTCGCGCAGGAGTGCGAGGATTGCAGCTAAGAATGTGGCCAATTAAGACTGCTTCTCGTGAGAATCTTTGGGGAGTCTCACATCTGGTCTCAGAGTTTAGCTTTCGGTTCTGATTCCCAGAGAACTGCTTCGGCGGGAAAGTTAGACTCTATTTAGGTGTTTTACCCGCGTAGTAACTTCGCGGAGTCAATTCGTCAGCCTACGGAGCGGGTTGTGTCTGGACAGCGCGCTCCGATTCAAGCCTCGCTCTCGCTCAAGCCTTGCCTTGCTATCCAGCCTTCGCCTTGCTTCCCAGCCTTTGTTTACCTACGGACTTTGCCTTGTTTCCCAGGACCAATCCTTGCCTTGTACCACGGATTTTACCAAGTTATTCCACGGACCTTGTTCTTGTTCCTAGTTACCTTGTTCCACGTTTTAAGCCTTGTTTCAAGTATCAAGTTATTTCCTAGCCTTGCTCAAGTTTATGGACTAAAGGACCTTGTCATCTCCCCTCACTTTGCTTGGCAAAGTGAGTGTTTCGGTTATTGGATTACAACTTTGGACCTTAATATTTCATATTGGACATTATTTCCTTGGACTAATTTTGACCTTTCCTGAAAGGTCTGCTTCTGGACTATCTTTTACATTTGCTTTTACTAACTTTATATATTTCCTTAATAAAGATATTAGATAGAATCTGGCCTCTGCGTATGGTTATTGGTGCTCTGTAGCCTGGGTCGTGACAGTTTGACTCCGCCACCCTAAGCACCAATTAACCTCGGCCAGAATGTCTACCGGAGTCGTACCTGGGCCGAGCGGCCAGCCGATTACCTACACCATCGACAAGGATGAGGTGGACCGAATCCGTGATAAGCTCAATGCACAGGATGGAGAAATAAGGGGTTTGAAGGAACGCGGAATTCGTCTTCCGGCCATGGCGTTGCCAACCAAGTTTACTGGAGAAGCTTCTAAGGTTCATGTCTTCCGTCGCCAATGTCAAGCTTATCTAGAGGCCCGTGCTGCCGAGTTTCCCCAAGAAGACATCAAAGTGGCATGGGTTTACAGTCTTCTAGACGGGCCAGCGGCCAGCTGGGCGACGGCACTGTTCGACCAAGCCTCTCCACACCTAAGATCAGCGCAACACTTCTTGGACCACCTCAAGGAGACTTGGGGAATCGAGGACAATTTGGAGGCAGCCGGTCACAAACTCCGTCGCCTTTTCCAAGGAGACAGACCTATGTCTCAGTATATAGCCGAGTTCCGAGTGCTGGCCCACAACACCGGCTGGAACGATGTAGCCCTCAGGGGACAATTCCGGGAGGGTCTCAACATTGAAATGCTGGAAGAAATCTCCAAGGTGGATCCTCCCCAGACCCTCGAGGCACTCATTGATCAATGTTTACGGGCTGAAGTCATGATTGCCAACAGGAAACAGTGGGTTCGAGGCCAGGGCAGTAGAGCCGGGGCAAAACCCCCCGCACCCGCCAGCGTTCAGCCACGTCCGGTGTGGAGACCCCCACCGCCAACCCCATACCCCAGAGGAGGCGAGGAGGTGCCGATGCAGTTGGGCAATGTGCGTCCCAGACTAGATGCCGCCGAGAAGGCCCGTCGTCAACGCTTAAACCTCTGCTGGTACTGCGGGAACGGGGGCCACTTCGCCAGAGAGTGCCCAGCCAAAGGGAAGCCTGCCGCCCGTCTTGCGGCGGCGTCCTCCACGGAGACGAAGGCGTCTGAGCCGACTGGCACACAGCCGGCGGGGGAAGCCAACGACCGGGTGTAGAGAGGCTCGCCAACCCGGTCAAAAAATCCATCCAAGAGCCGCCAACCGGGGTCCTGTTCCTTCTCGTGGTCACATTATGGTCAGCAAAAAGGGGACCCGTCATGATCCACGCCATGATAGACTCTGGAGCTACCAACAATTTCATCGATAGAGAGTATGCCGACTCTCTGGGATTACAATATCATGATTTCAAGAATGCCCGTGTGGTGCAAGCCATAGACGGCCGCCCCCTCAAGACGGGCCCCGTAAGTCAGTGGTCGGAACCCACCAGGATGTGGATAAGGGAACATATGGAAGAGATTTCCTTCTTTGTTACCGAGGTTCCCCATTTCCCTGTGATTTTGGGAATTCCATGGCTGACTCTCCACGACCCTAACATCTCCTGGTCCAACAGAGAACTGCAGTTTGCTTCACCGTACTGCCAAAACCATTGCCTCGTAGCCAAGGTATGCCATGCCACAGACACCGAGCCCATCATCACCTTGCCAAAGAAGTACTCCGAGTATTGGGATGTATTCAATGAGAAAGAAGCCGAAAAATTACCCCCACATAGACCTTATGACTGTGCCATTGACTTGGTGGAGGGGGCCCCGATCCCGCGAGGGCATCTCTACTCCCTGACTGAACCAGAGCAAGAAGCTCTCAGGGAATTCCTAGAGACAAACCTTCGCAAGGGATTCATCAGACCCTCTCAATCCCCAGCCGCCTCCCCAGTGATGTTTGTGAAGAAGAAGTCAGGGGAACTACGCTTGGTGGTGGACTACAGAGCATTGAACAATATCACCAAGCGGAACAGCTATCCCCTGCCCTTAATCTCGGATCTACTGGATCGGCTTCGAGGAGCCAAGGTTTACACCAAGCTGGATCTTCGGGGGGCTTACAACTTAGTTCGCATCAGGGAAGGGGACGAGTGGAAGACCGCCTTCCAGACCAAATTCGGATTATTCGAGTCCCGAGTTATGAATTTCGGTTTATGCGGAGCCCCCGCAACGTTCCAGCATTTTGTCAATGACATTTTTCAGGACTATCTAGACAGGTTCTTGATAATCTACCTGGACGATTTTTTGGTGTTTTCTAGATCACAATCAGAACATGAGAACCACGTCAAAATGGTGTTACAACGATTGCGGGATCATGGACTTTATGCCAAGCTGGAAAAATGCGCCTTTGATCTACAAGAGGTAGATTTCCTTGGTTACCGCATCTCGCCTCTAGGGCTTTCCATGGATCCAGCCAAGGTTTCAGCAGTATTGGAATGGCGGGCGCCAACTAACAAGAAAGAGGTGCAGCGTTTCTTGGGGTTCGCGAACTATTACCGCAAGTTCATTCCAGATTTTGCCCGCTGGTCCGACCCCATCACTAGCTGCATCCGTGGAAAGCAGCCTTTCCGCTGGACTGATCAAGCAGAGAAAGGGTTCCAGCAACTAAAGAAACTATTCACCTCCCAGCCAATTCTACAGCACCCAAATCCTGGAACCCCTTTTGTGGTGCAAGCGGACGCCTCTGATGTGGCAATTGGGGCTGTACTCTTACAACCGGTGGGAGATCACCTCCATCCCTGTGCCTTTTACTCTCGTCAACTAACCACACCAGAGAGGAATTACACCATTTGGGAAAAAGAACTACTGGCCATAAAGGCAGCCTTTGAAACTTGGAGACATTGGCTAGAAGGGGCCAAATTTCCCATTGAAGTCCACACTGATCATCGTAATCTAGAACATCTAAGAACTGCCCGCAAACTAAATCAGAGGCAGCAACGTTGGGCTTTATTCTTTGAACGTTTCAACTTCCAGATCCATTATGTGACCCCAGCCCAAACCAAGCAAGCAGACGCCCTGTCACGTAAACCGGAATACGCTGCAGGACGCAAGGAGACCTTTGAATCCCAACTGCTACAACCCGAGAACTTTGCCACGCTCACGGTGGGGAACACCAAATCCATTCCCATTGGTTCAACTTCCCCTACTCCAGGACCCATCTGTGCTCAAGAAATCAGGGCTAGTCAGCAAGCAGATGCCTGGGCGCAGGACCAACTTCGCCAAGGTCTGCATTTTCCCTTTTCGCTTAAAGATGGGCTGCTCTGCTATAGAAATCATGTTTATATCCCACCCGGACCGGGCAGGGAAAAAGCGCTTCGTCTGTGTCATGACTGCAAACCAGCAGGACACTTCGGACTATTTAAAACTATGCATTTGATCCTAAGGGATTTTTGGTGGCCCAAGATCCGCAAGGATGTGGAAAAATATGTCAACACCTGCCCAGTATGCCAGCGCTCCAAGATACGAAGGGAGAAGCCCTCAGGGCTTTTACACCCCCTTCCTACCCCATCTCGCCCATGGGAAATAATTTCCGCGGATTTCATCACTGACCTACCACCTTCCTGTGGATTCACCACGATCTTAGTGGTGGTGGACCTTTTCACCAAGTTAGCCCATTTCATTCCCTGCGAAGGCCTCCCCACGGCCAAAGAAACTGCGGATCTATTTCTTCAACATGTTTTCAGACTACATGGATTGCCCAAGAGTTTAGTCACAGACCGTGGATCTCAATTCACCTCTCGTTTTTGGAAGGCACTACAAAAACTATTGGGCATAGACTCTCGTTTATCTTCAGCTCATCATCCCCAAACAGATGGGCAAACGGAGCGCACCAATGCCACTTTGGAGCAGTATCTTCGCTGTTATGTAAACTACCAACAGGACAATTGGGCTTCTCTGCTACCACTGTCTGAGTTTGCCTACAACAATGGAGTTCAAGCTTCTACAAAAGAAACGCCGTTCTTTGCAAACTACGGCTTCCATCCACGTTTCTTCCCCCCTGTCATTGAAACTTCAGAAGTTCCCGCAGCAGAGGATTGGCTGCAGGAACTCACAGCGGTGCAACAACTTTTGCTCCAGCAACTGGACCAAGCCAAGGAGGACTATAAACGCCACGCTGACAAACATCGCCAGCCGGGCCTCGAAATCAAGGTAGGAGATCGGGTTTTCCTGTCCACTCGCTTTCTGCCCTCCCACCGCCCTTGCCGGAAGTTAGATGCCCGTTTCATTGGCCCCTATCCAGTGGTGGCGCAATTAAACCCCGTGACTTTCAAACTCCAACTTCCGCGTTCAATGCGCATTCACCCAGTGTTTCACCGTTCCCTGCTCCTTCCGGCGGATGGTGTGCGACCTGATACAGACCAACCGGCCCCCCCTCCTGTTTTGATGAATGGGGAGGAGGAGTTCGAGGTTGAGGACATTTTGGATTCTCGCTTTCACCGCCGCCGCCTACAATATCTCATTGACTGGGTGGGTTTTGGCCCTGAGGAACGCTCTTGGGAAGACGCCTCCACAGTCCATGCTCCTGATCTCACCCGTCGCTTTCATCAGACCTATCCCACCAAACCGCGACCTCGCGCCTCGGGGAGAGGGCCCCAGTTTGGGAGGGGCCTTGAGGAGGGGGATAGTGTGATGACCCATGGGCCTTGTAGTCCTGCTCAGGACATTGTAATTCCTGATGAAGATGAAAACTTGGGTTTTTTACCTTCCCAGTCTGAACTGGATTCCTCTCAGCCAGATCTTTCCCAGGCAGATCTGGGAACCTTGCACCTGCAAGAAAGTTGTCTCCCAGAAGTATGTCAAACAACCCCAGAGCCTACTTCTCCCGTGTTCTTGCGCCGGGAGTTTTGTAAACAACAGAGAAGTTTGGAATCAGCTTCGCGCAGGAGTGCGAGGATTGCAGCTAAGAATGTGGCCAATTAAGACTGCTTCTCGTGAGAATCTTTGGGGAGTCTCACATCTGGTCTCAGAGTTTAGCTTTCGGTTCTGATTCCCAGAGAACTGCTTCGGCGGGAAAGTTAGACTCTATTTAGGTGTTTTACCCACGTAGTAACTTCGCGGAGTCAATTCGTCAGCCTACGGAGCGGGTTGTGTCTGGACAGCGCGCTCCGATTCAAGCCTCGCTCTCGCTCAAGCCTTGCCTTGCTATCCAGCCTTCGCCTTGCTTCCCAGCCTTTGTTTACCTACGGACTTTGCCTTGTTTCCCAGGACCAATCCTTGCCTTGTACCACGGATTTTACCAAGTTATTCCACGGACCTTGTTCTTGTTCCTAGTTACCTTGTTCCACGTTTTAAGCCTTGTTTCAAGTATCAAGTTATTTCCTAGCCTTGCTCAAGTTTATGGACTAAAGGACCTTGTCATCTCCCCTCACTTTGCTTGGCAAAGTGAGTGTTTCGGTTATTGGATTACAACTTTGGACCTTAATATTTCATATTGGACATTATTTCCTTGGACTAATTTTGACCTTTCCTGAAAGGTCTGCTTCTGGACTATCTTTTACATTTGCTTTTACTAACTTTATATATTTCCTTAATAAAGATATTAGATAGAATCTGGCCTCTGCGTATGGTTATTGGTGCTCTGTAGCCTGGGTCGTGACAATGGTTTCCTTTTACTTAAATGGTCTTTAGATAGTTTTCATGCAAATAAAAAAATGAAGTAAAGCCAGATTATTATTTAGACTCTGATTTCTCTTTTATTAACTCATTATATTCTGATTAGAGTTACAGGAAAATGTGATTAATGTATGGCATGTTGTGGTATTTCTGTAATTTTAACTCTGGCATATTAATTAATCTGAAATGATGCAGGATCATGAGAACAACTTCTTGGGTGAAGGATGGAAAAAATGACTGGCATGCTGGCTGGGGGACTCTAGGAATTGTATCCAAAAAGTAACTTTATCAAGTTTTGCACTTAGGAAATACCTACTAGTGGGACATCTTCCAGCCCAGAGACACATGAGAATCCATGAGAAGTAGTATTGCAGAAATTGTTTCTTGGAAGATAACCCAAAATACTCCTTTTATTCCTTGTTGGGTGAGAACCCACCAAGTAAAAACTGGATCATATGGCATAATGGAATATGAAGGTGAATTTATCAATTTTCCTTTCATCCAGTTTCTAATCCTTTTCAATCATACATTCATTTTTGTCCTGATTTGGAATCAATTTGTGGTATTTTTTTTTTTAAAAAAAGCAGAAATGTCTGTGAACGTTTCTAAAACATATGAATTATTTGCCCTAAATATGTTGTTATTTTCACTACTATCCACATTTGTATGGAGAGCTCTGTACTATTCAGAGCTTTAGGAAAGTTGCCCCAAACAGTTTGGAAATATGAATTTGGGAAGATTAGGAAAGTTAACATGAAGTTAAACTAATTTAGTCTGGATGGACTAGATTAGGATTGCTCAGATATACTGGGAAAAGGCTGGTCTTTTGCCATGCCATAGTCACATTAGATGCCCCAAATCCAATTGCAGACAACTATCCAGTATATTTACACCTCTTAATCCCTTTTCCTGTTGTGCCGTATCTTTTAGCTAGTAAGCCTGAGGACAAGGACTGTCTCATTATTATTTTTGTTAGGTCACTTAAGGAGACTTTTCCATCCAAAGAATAGGATAATTTGTGTTGTATTTTCTGAATTATTGAATTATGCTAAATATTGCAGGTAGAATTCACATTTATTTCAAGTTCCAGGTTTAATCCTTAAAAATAAACAAACACTGTTAATAAAAAAAATATTTTCAAACCGGAAGAATAAGGACTCAAGATTTGAATTCCTCCTGCCATGTCTGAAATGGAGGGTTGGACCATATGTCATTCCAAATTAAGTTTTCTTAGGCTGCTCTGAATTTCTTAGATATGACCTATGAACTTGAAGTCACAAGTTATTAATGGTTTCTAAAGCAAAGCGAACTTCGGAAAGAGGCCAGAGGGCAACAGCTATTTTCTGTTTGAGAACAAAACATCACTGAATATAAAGAAAATATGAATTCCAGGTAAAACAGATTTATTCTGAGATAGTATATTCAGTCTTAGAAAGATGTGTTCACTAGCTGGGAGGAAATATTTCCTATGTATTTTGCAATAAATATTGGAATAATAAATATAGGATAGTTTTACTCTATAGATGAATGGGAATAATGTGTATGTCTATATTAAGCTTAGAGCAACACATGCCTAATAATCGTGTTTTTAAATGAAAGTGCTGCTCATTCTTCATCAAGATGATGGTGAACCAATGAGGAAGGACAATAAGGACTTGTAAGTTGTTAATAATGGTTCCGTTGATGCAAGCTGAGTGCAAAGCAGCTCTGCTAATTTAAGATCTAGCTGTAAATTATACATATCCTTCACTTCTGAAAAACTGTAATGTATACCATATGCCCAGAGTAGGCACGACTGGGAACAACAGAATTCAACTAAATCTGTCAACATATGTTGAAGTAATAGGAACTCCGAGGATGGGGTTGCCAAACACAGAACTTACATCCACATCAAGGGACTGTCTAGTCACAGGGTATGAAAGCAATGCTACGTCAGAAATTAGGAAACAAGTTGAGTTGCAAAACTGATTAAGAGGGGCACAAACATGTTTTTAGTTGGGATCAGTCATGGGAATATTATTTTTAAAATTAAAAGGGATTCCTTGCCACTAGTCATTCTATGGTTCAGAAAGGAAGCTCTTGTTATTTTGAAGAAATGTGGTGGCGCAGTGGGTTAAACCGCGGAGCTGCTGAACCTGCTGACCGAAAAGTTGGCGGTTCAAATCGGGGGAGCGGGGTAAGCTTCTGCTGTTACCCCAGCTTATAACAATCTAGCAGTTTGAAAACATGCAAATGTGAGTAGATTAATAGGTACCACTCTAGCGTGAAGATAACGGTGCTCCATACAGTCATGTCAGCCACATGATCTTGGATGTGTCTATGGACAACACCGGATCTTTGACTTAGAAATGGAGATGAGCACCAACCCCCAGAGTTGGACATGACTAGACTTAATGTCAGGGGAAAACCTTTACTTTTGCCTTTTAAGAAATAATAATAATATGTTGCTTTGTGTGCTGCTTACTTTTTTGTTACTTTTTTAAAGTAAAAATTGATAACAGGGCGATGCCAGCAGGATACACAAAGACCTAATAGAACACTCTCAGTTAACTGGTACGCATGGGGATAGTGGATAAATATAATTTCTGATTACTTGAGAGTTACTGTTATAAATATGCTTACCTGATACTATAACTCATACTATAACATAACATATACTTTGTATTAATTTGATGTTAATAAATATTGAAATACAATAATCAAAAACTAGTAAAGACAAACATAACACAATTTTAGTGTATTATAAAAACAGCTTTCTGAATGCAATATGCAGTTTTAGTTAAACGGCAGTCAATAAACTTGATGAATTTCACTAACATGGTGCATAAAATGTAGGCTTACAATGCAGTACATCAAGTTTAAACTTACATTTCACTAAACAAATTTTATTTAAAGTTTTATTTTTTTGCTGGTTGCTTGGGAATTCTGTTATTTGAGTTCCAGTTAACTGAGAGTATACTGGACACACACTCACATAAATGTACATGCACATGCATGCACACATTCCTGGGTTGACTTATCCATGAATCAATGTAAGTACTGTACCTTTACTCTTAGTGAAAAAGTAGCTTTGCTTAACAGAATGGCAAAAGGTGAAAGTTTCATCTATTTCAGGAGAAGCTAAAAGAAGCACTACCACTTCACTGTAATGAATTTGGCCTTGTTTATAAATTCCAAATATTTCCCCATTACACATTTACTCAAAGTTTTATTTTATGTCCTGATAATGGGATAGCCTAAAATAGAAATAAAGAATTTCAGCAACAAAGATGCTTTAACTAAAGATAGTTAAGCTACTGCAAGTCTTAGACCACATTGTCAATGTTATGAAAATGTGTTTTTATTTATGGTGACAGAAAATAATGCATATTTAACTTATTAACTACGACTAGAGGTGCATGAAGAAGGAAAAGGGGAAAGGATTGATAAGAGTAAAACTGTAAAACTGCTGACAAAATGGATTTTAAAATGTTTTAAAACAGCCTTTAAAAGTAACCTTCAATGGTGGCTAAAATGTACGTGTTGCCCAACAAAGTAGCATTTTTTGCATTACTTTTGTACTGTCACTTAGTTTCACATTTGTTAGAAGTCCCCCATTGTATTTAATTCAGTTGCTTGCAAGCTGTTACTTTCAACTCTTGTCAGGTTGCTTAGTGCCAAGGAATTTAGTTCATCAGGAAATTTTTAAAAATCCCTAAAGTAACACACATGCCCCCATAAAGAAAAAGCAGTGTAGTATAGTGGCTATAACACTGGACTGGGGCTTTGGTGTTCTAAATTCTAATCCCTACTGAGTGATGAAACACACTGGAGGCTTGCCTACATGAGCCACTTATTCAAGAAATTTGGAGAGCAATACTGGCCCAGGTGGGTGACTATACTGCCAATCTCCATCTTGCAGCAAGTGAGGCAAATCATCCAAGCTTGAAACCAGTTTGGCTCTGCTGATCTGTTATTTTATCTTGTTAGTCCGGCCTAACATCCGGGGGCTGGGCTATGGCAAAACTGGTTAAGTAGCCAGCTGCAATAAATCATTATAATAAATAATAATAATAATAATAATAATAATAATAATAATAATAATACTTTATTTATACCCCGCCACCATCTCCCCAATGGGGACTCGGGGCGGCTAACATGGGGCCATGCCCAGAGCAATACAACATAATAAGATATAAAAACAACATATCATAGCACCATTAAAAAATACAATAAATGATAATAGGCATTACATCAAGAAATCAGAAAACAATAAAACATGGGCAGGCCGCGTAAACACAAAGATAAAACCTGGAGTGAGAGGGACAGAGGGGTACTCCACTGCGGGCAGGGACATATGGAAGTGGGGTCATGAGTTCGAGGCCAGCCTGTGTCGGAGTGAGGACCTGACCTTTAAAAAAATAGCTCCTGCTCGTTGTTAAACTAAGCAACCAAAAGATAGCTGCATCTATCAAGTAGGAATTTAGGTACCGCTTTGCGGGGAGGCTAATTTAACTAATTTATGACACCATAAAAATCATCCAGCAGCCGTTTGGAATGAGGAAGTATCCATCAAGATGTCACAGAGGATGATGAAGCAGCTTCTCCCCTTGTGGCTAGGATCGAGCATCCCGTCAGGAAGCTGGAGAATGTTAAATTGCTTCTGCATCTGTCTTTGTCTCTATGTTCACATGGCATTGAATATTCCATTAGAAAAAATAACATTGCATAAATATCACCCAATTATATAATCTATTGTTTCCATTTGAACATATTACCTTCATTTTTGAAGGCCTGTTAAAATATAGTAAGACTACTTCTGCTATTTGATAGCTGAGATGTAATTTAGTACTGTAACCTACAGCTTGTATGCACCGAATGAGGAAAGTCTGTATTCCCTAGAACTCATTTCTAGTTCACAAGCAACACTGAGACATTTAAAAATTAAAATCAAAAGGTGAATCCCTTACCTTCAGGGTGCAACAAAATTGGAAAGTGGTGCCAAACATCTACCATTCTGCAAAGTTGCACTGCCATCTACGGGCAAAACCTGAGGCATGCAACCAATGTATCTATATATATTGTTGCTATCTACCTAGGAAACTGAGAGGTGTTTAAAATGCTACTAAAAGTATTTCAAATATCTTTCAAGGTGACCACAACAGAAAATCACTTGATAATTCTATGCATTGTGCTTACATTCTGCTTGGCAAGAATGCATTAAAATAGCACTGTTGTGTTTTTTGACATCCTATTTATGAGCCCCTTTAAAATCTGCATCAATGACAACAATATAATCTAGATTATTGCAAGGCAGTTGGCAAAAACTCATATTCCATTACAGGAATTACTCTGGTTTTTAAAAATTCCATTGTTAGCATATTCATCAAATAACATTTTTCTTCTCCTCTCTGATACCTGCTTTGTGAAATATTTTATTTCCTGAAGCACCTCTTTAGTAACATGGTCACTTTTGTGAAAGGAATTTTACTGGTTTTTTTCATGTCAGAAGCGACTTGAGAAACTGAAAATCATTTCTGGTGTGAGAGAATTGGCCGTCTGCAAGGACATTGCCCAGGGGATGCCCAGATGTTTGATGTTTTACCATCCTTGTGGAAGGCTTCTCTCATGTCCCCACATGGGGAGCTGGAACTGACAGAGGAAGCTCGCCCGCTCTCCCTGGATTTGAACCGCTGACCTGTCGGTCAGCAGTCCTGCCAGCACAAGGGTATAACCCATTGCACCACGAGGGGCTGGTGATTTGCTGGTGATCGTTGACTAGAGTCATAGTCTCTCTGCTGAAATTCTTTGTTGACATGTCTTCAATGCACATTTGGCTTTCTAGTTCTAAGCGCTGTGTATAATTTAATTGCTCTTTTATTGTGACTATGTATTCTTTCAGGAATGACATTTGTTTGCACATTCATTGCCTATATATTTATAATAATGAAAGCCTAAATGAATGAGCAGTGGAGGAAACTGAATTTTACTTAGTTTATGCAAACGAATGCAGCATGAGTGCAGTATAATTGAACACATGTCTATCAAAAGTAAATCTCATTACATTCTTAAATTAAAGTTTGAGAAATATGACAGTCATCTACAAATTTCTGAAGGGCTGTCGTATCAAAGATGAAGCAGGTTTGTTTTCATTTGCTACGGAAAGGAGGACCTAAACCAATATAGTCAAGCTACAACAAAAGAATATTCCAGTTAAACCCTAGGAGGAACTCTTTTGCTGGATGCTTGTAAACAGAGTTCAGATGCCTATCGAAGATGCTTCAGCTGTGGATTTTCTGTAGTGGCAGGATTTAGATGTTTCTTGGGAACTCTTCCAACTCTTCAAACCCAACATTTTAAGCAAGTAGATGAAATTCAGGCTCCTAGATAATGAACTCCTGTCTACCTTAGGCAGAATAGCCAGTGGTAAGGAATGTTGGCCATTGTAGTCTAGCAACATCTGAAAGGCCGGTTTGCCTATTCCTGAGCTATAGGGTTGATGTCTAACAGTATGAAAGGTGGTGCTTGCTGCAGTGTGTACCTTCAGGTTGTTTCCAACTTACGACAACCTCATTATAGGATAGTCTTGGCAAGCAAGATTTGTTCAGAGTGGATTTGGTTTTACCTTCCTCTGAAGCTGAGTTGCCCAAGGTCACTCAATGAGTAGCCATTACTAAACTGGGATTCAAACATGGTCTCCAGAGTAATAGTCCAATGCTCAAACCATCGACTTTCATGGAAGACGGTACTCTTAGTCAATTAGGAATGGAACAGGAATGTGGGCATTGGATCACACTCATCTTTCTCCTTGAAAATATATATATATATATAACCATCTGTGTATATAGTACTTCCTGCAACTCTCCATATTTCAGTTTCATTTTTAACAATATGATACACTTAGGTATTAGTTCTATTTCTCTCTTTTTTCTGATGTAAAGTTCAGAAAAGGATTTTACATCTCAATCATGCATTCAAGCCCCATTCATTTCAACTGGGTTTACTCCAACATAAATGGATGTACCACGTTTCCACAGTTCAGGTGTTTCCGTGTGAAGCTTTTATCTGGCAATTACTCTGCCTCAAACAAGGAATTTTATGAGGAATCCAAGCATCATCTACCACTTGTAGCCCTTTCATGTACTGCAGCTGTTTTTTTTAAAATGTGACTTTGTTAGAATAAACATCTGTAAAGGAGGAAAAGATGGAACATGTGCACTACTATATTAGCAGAACTGGAAAAGGTCCTTTCTGTAAGAACTCTTAGTCTTTCCCAAGTCCACAAATTCACATTTTCCAAATAATTGATGCACAGCATTGTTTTTCCCAATCCTAATCTGCTGGAAATTTATAATTAGATTAATAACATAAATGTCAAAGCATTCCTTTCAGCTCCACTTTTTCCCTTAGTCTGTGCCATATTTAAGGAGTGCCCTATATACCTGTAAACTGGGATGAAACACTTTATTTTGCCTTTAAAGATCACACTTCATGATTTCGCCCAAACAAACTGTTGCATAACATGAAGGATCAAGCCAAAAGGACACAGAAAGAGAAAATATTGAGTCCTGAAAGCAGTCACCTCCAGGTGTAAGATCTTTTCCACTGTTTTCTAAGAAACTATAGGACAGATCATGAGGATATTTCAGAATATGTCGATAGCAGCCAGGCACATTCAGTTGCAATGCAGGAAGTCGAAAGTGGCCCATCTGAAGTCCATCTCCAGCCAGTCTTTCATGATACCACTCACCCACTTTATTGGTGGGATATTGGATGCTGTAACCAGCCATTGGTATAATGACCTTTGGGATGAAGAAGACAACGTGAATGCATTTTTAAAAGAACCTACTTGTGTGAACATAGGAGGTTTCAGGACAAAGATGCTGGTTGAAGGAGAACGAAGGCAACATATAAAATAGGAACTTAAACAAATCTTAAGTCTGGTCTGTATCTCTTTACTTTACATTTTCCAGTCATATACCCTTGTGCAGTGCTTTTCAGGCTATCTGATGTGGGGAATCAACACAAACAAAACCCTGCATATATGCATTTCCAATATGGGATTTAGCTCTAAATTTGTAGCCATTGTGCTACTTCCTTCCTTCCCTAGAAACTTGCCAGGGATGAGCTAAAAATGATGTGGGGTCTAGTACCACTTTGAGGAGCAGTGGCCTTGTAACAAATTATGATTTTTAAACTAAAATATATGCAACAAACCCTAGTATTTATTTATTAATACAAAATAACAAATATTATTTCCTCTAAACAAACTTACTTGATTTATTGTATATTTATTGGCCATTTCTTCTTCAGATGTTATGACATGGACCTGGTATAAAAAAGCCAACACACTTATTATAAAGATTTCTACCCTTTCAAATAATCTTTAAGTATTCTGAAATAACTTTGTTAATGAAGACTATGTCGGCTTCCTGCTAGATTAAGACTGTCAGTTTTATATAACAACAACAACAACAACAACAACAACAACTTTATTTTTATACCCTACCTCCATCTCCCCGAAGGGACTTGAGGTGGCTTACATCGGGCCCAGGCCAAATGATAACAGACATTATAAAAACACATCAAAGTAAAACAGATCAATAAAACATATCAATAAAACAGAGCAATAAAACATGGATTTAATAAAAACATGAAAACCACATAAAAATGACTGGCTGTAAAGTGCCACACACACATATACATGCATTATATATTTGAACAAAATAAAAATGTATCTATTTACAAATAGCATCTATTCTACATTTCTGTTGAGATTAAATATAATTAAAACAGTTGTATATTCATTTGATTCTCAAACATGCATTGCAACATAAAGAATAAGAGTAACATATCTTTTGTAGCAAGGTACCTGAGTAACCAATACTTGTACTTACATTTATTCTTAAAGGCCATATAATGAAAGCAATTCTAATACAATATGAAACTGGAATTACTCACTCATGAGTTTTTATCAATACGTTTCTGTTTACCTTGTCACTTGGTGAACAGCTTTCATTATCTTCTATAGAAAAGACCAGATCGCCAGTTACAACACTTGTACCATAGGTTTTAATCCGGTAGGACACAGCTTCATTCCAAATTTTGCTACAGTACGCATGAACGTAGAAAATACGCATGGAGTGAGGAATGCTGAGCCAGCCTTGTATACAACCCTCATGATTTAAACCATAGCGGTTCAAAGCACGCAGTAACATCCTCTCTCTTACTTTAAAGTCAGGAAGCATCGCAAGAGTCCCTTTTGCATCCTCTGAAAGACAGTAAAAAAATTATTAGGGGTACAGTTACACAATTTGCTTGCAAATCACACTTTCAAGGCTCAGCTGCTGATTCTTTTTGGCAGTTTAGGAGCCCCAAGGGGGAATAATTTAACAGAGAACTAGGGGGCTTGCTAAAAGACATTTTTATCTATTTTGTCTTCTTTAGGGAAAAATCTGCCAGCAGAAAAAGAAAGTTTCTTTCTCTGAAGAGGAACTTCACTGAGGATGCTAAAAATGTGGCTTTCGAACTCTTGTTCCAAGGGATTAAACCTGCCTTTTTGTTGACTTGTAGAACTGAACATATTTAACGGAAAGAATTTTTTCAAAGAGCTGTGTTTTAATTGTACTTTTTGAACCGATTAAAAATATATTTATAAGTGCGTAGTTTAAACTACCGTGTTTAAATATTGTTGTTAGTTTAATACTAATCTCTTGAATATTTTCCCTTTATTACATATGTACATGTTTTAATTTGAAAGCCATCTTGTGTCTCAGTTTTGGAGGGGGGGAGATGGGGTATAAATAATGTTTGTTTCCATCACCTTCAACCACTAAATAAGATTTGCAATTAGGTTTCTGTTGACTTGTGCACAACTGAAATTAAATACTCCACTTGTCATGCTACTCTGCTTTTGTTTAGGATCTTTCACATTCTGCCTCAGGTAATGTACAGATCTCTAATTTCCAGGCAGTTACTCTGTTCTGGCCACAAACTATGATGCTAACCCCAGAAAGTAAAAAAACAAATGTATCACTTTGGAGATTGCACTATGTAACATGATTTTTGTTCCTGGGCTATAAATGTCATTTCCTACTTGTTTCTATAATAAAAACATGGGAACAGTTTATTAAACTGCAAAAACTTTGTTTTTGCTAGACGTCCTGCAGCACATATTGCTATAGTTTTTCAATAATATCTCAAAGAGTCTCAACCAATTCAACATAGTTTGTGACAGCCACAAAAATAAAATTTTGGAGTATAACAACTACAGTAGTCTCTTGCTTATCAAACTTTCGCTTATCCAACGTTCTGGATTATCTAACATAGTTTGCCTTTTACTAGTCAATGTATTCAATACTTTGTGATGTTTTGGTGCTAAATTCATAAATACAGTAATTACTACTTAATGTTACTGTGTATTGAACTGCTTTTTCTGTCGATTTGTTGTAAAACATGATGTTTTGGCGCTTGATTTGTAAAACCATAACACAATTTGACTTTTAATAGGCTTTTCCTTAATCCCTCCTTATTATTCAACATTTTCACTTATCCAATGTTCTGTTGGCCCATTTGTGTTAGATAAGTAAGAATCTATTGTACTTTCAAAGTAAGTGCCACACAGTTAAATAGGAAATAACACTTTCAAACTAGGATCAGATTTTTTTTCCAAATTTTGTTACACATTGCTACTAGTTAGACATATAAGTTGTCAGTTGTAGATTACCTTATCCTTGGGTTAAAGGAACTACTGATTCCAATTTATCTTGAATCACGCAGTGAATACATAACCTCAATTGCAATACATATTGACAACATAATAACATCAAGAGCGAGTGAAATCAGCAATCATGAGATAGCCATGAATTAACTGTGCGGTGCTGCGGCGAAGAAGGCAAACAATATTTTGGCCTGCATTAATAGAACCACAGTTTCAAAGTCAGGGGAAACAATGGTCTGGAGAACAAGCCCTATGAGGAGAGGCTTAAAGAACTGGGCATGTTTAGCCTGCAGAAGAGAAGGCTGAGAGGAGACATGATAGCCATGTACAAATATGTGAGGGGAAGTCATAGGGATGAGGGAACAAGCTTGTTTTCTGCTGCCCTGCAGACTAGGACACGGAACAATGGCTTCAAACTACAGGAAAGGAGATTCTACCTGAACATTAGGAAGAACTTCCTCACAGTGAGGGCTGTTCGGCAGTGGAACTCTCTTCCCCGGACTGTGGTGGAGGCTCCTTCTTTGGAGGCTTTTAAACAGAGGCTGGATGGCCATCTGTCGGGGGTGCTTTGAATGCGATTTCCTGCTTCTTGGCAGGGGGTTGGACTGGATGGCCCATGAGGTCTCTTCCAACTCTACTATTCTATGATTCTATGATTAATGGTCCCACTTGCTTCTGCACTACTGAAGCCTTCTGGAGTACTGTGCTCAGTTCTGGACTCCTCCTCTTAAGAAGAAAAGTGCAACAAGGATAAGAGAACAAAACATATGATGAAAAGTTGAAGGAGCTAGGCATGTTCAGCCTAGAGAAGAGAAAACTGCACTGTGACGTGATGGCATTCTTTAAATACCCCACTGTCACAGAGAAGATGATGGGGAGTTTGTTTTCTGTTGTCCCAGAAGGTCTAACACCAGATTTTGAGTTACAGAAGAGTAGATTTCGACTGAACATTAGAAGGAACCTCTTGTTAATAAGAGTGGTTTGGCAAGGAAAGCAATGATGTAGAGAGGTTTGCAGATCTTTCAAAGGAGACAGCTGCCTGTTGGACAGCTACCTGCTAGAGTTCTTGCATTGAGTCAATGACTGGAGTCAATGGCCTATATAGGGTCCCTTCCAGGTCTAGTTCTATAGAAAGCAACACAGTTCAATAAGAATGTTTTTAACAAGGAATGCTGACAAATCAAGAAATGGACAGGTTCTTTTGGCAACAAAAGCAAACGTCTTTCAAAAAAGAGAGGTTATAATTCAAGGCTTACATAAAACTAACTCAAAATAGAAGCATTACACAGGCAGATTGGGAGAAAAAGTACATATGCCATATCCATACCATTCCCAGTACACTAACACGCCCCATGAAATGGAAAGAATATCTTCCTGCTCTGGAGCTGATAAACATAACTTCATTCCAGTTCCAAGAAGAAAATAATAGAAAACTTTACAATAATAATACCACAAAGGGAGAAAATAACTGAAATTTCTGTCCTGCCAAGAAAACTGTGGCAGTGTTTTTGTATTTCTCCCACCAAATATCTGCCAGCAGGATTGTTCTGCTTCCTGTTCTAAACTCTGAAAAAATAATATATCCAATGTGCTGCAAGTAAATAATGCTGAACTGAATATACAGGAGGCTGAGGAGAGGGTGGGAAATCCTTAAGGTGTCAATTTCTGCTCCAATCTGATAGTATCTTCCACAATGAAAAACTATATCTTTACAGTATATATTGAAATGACATTTTCTGCAAGCCATATTACAAGAAGAAAATTTGCCTCTGCAAATTTCCCCACAAATGTGCATTTGTCTGTGTAAGCACACTGTTCTCCACTTCTCCCCATCTCCAATGCTAACACGGAAAAATGAACAACTTACGGGAGAAATCTTTTCCACAAATAGTGCCTCCAAGTTGGGGGGGGGGGGGGGGATCTGTAATGCTGTGGAAGATTCTGTAGTTCATTACAGTGTTCCCTCACTACTTCATGGTTCGCTTTTCATGGACAGTTTTGCATTTTTTAAGAAACACTAAAATATTATAAATCATAAAATAATATTATAACTCTCTCTTTCTACTTCATTCAAAGGAGAAGCCCAAGGAAGGAAGGAAGGAAGGAAGGAAGGAAGGAAGGAAGGAAGGAAGGAAGGAAGGAAGGAAGGAAGGAAGGAAGGAAGGAAGGAAGGAAGGAAGGAAAGAAGGAAGGAAAGAGCCGAAGGGAGAGAAAAGGAGGCTGAAACAACTTTGTTTTTGCTTCACAAGGTGGCAGCAGGAGCATGCATGCATGCACGTGCTTGAGAGGCAAGGAGGGGACAGAGATGCTACTTGCCAGTGAGATTGTAAATAACACAAATATAGCGTCCCTACTTTCGCGGATTTTCACTTTTCGCATGTGGCCCTGGTACGTAACCCCCGCGTTAAGTGAGGGAACACTGTACTCAGTTTGGAGATCATTGTTTCTCTGTTCTTATGGTTCTTTCTGACATAGAAAAGTAATTAAGTTCTGGCAATCTGAAGAAGTTGTTAGTTACATTAGTTAAGCAGTCATCTCCCGAGAGAGCTCCAGTTCTACTTTGAGTAGCAAAGAATGATCTGACAAAAATGAAAGAGACAAAGATTGAAAGGAAACCTTATGGTGAAATTTTAGAAATCAAAGTAAAACATGAAGTTACTGAAATCTTTTTGAGGGACAAGTCTAAGAATAAGTCTTATTAAAGTAACATCAAACCAGTTCCATCATTAAAAAAATCATATCATGTTATGGTCTATAAACAAAAAAATAATATCAATTGTTATTAATCCTCCACAGCCCACCTTTCTCTCACTAATGAGATCATCAATCTCCATGATAATTTAACACACTGAAAAAAATATGGAATATTTAAGTGAAGGAGTGAGACTGAGCACAACTCAGTCTTAGAAGATCATTTTGTTTTGTTTGTTTTTTGCAGAAGATTTAGGTAATGCATACACATGAAAAGCTTGAAGATCAGAATAACCATAAAAGATCAAGGACAACTGCAGTTTTGAAACCCACAGCTAAAAATATGTATAATCTCTCTGCATTTCTGAAGGCTTTCAAATGACAACTTTAAAGCAACTTTGGCAGAATGAGAAACAAATATCTTCAGTACTACCTTCAGACCTCCTATTATTAATCTTCAGTGGATTTCTACTCAGTATTAGTAATTATTTCTAACTCTCTACTGTCCAAGATGACATAAAATGTGGTTGTTTACATCTGTTTCAGAATTTTTTAATCACCATTGCTGTTATTTTAATTGCTATACTTTATTGTTTTTTTTTCAAAAGATTGTTTTATAATCTTGTTCAAAGCCTGAATAGACTGAGATCATTTAAAGTTTTTCCTTCTTTATACTTTTTGTTTATGAAATTATGAAGTACTATCAGCAAATTCGTGAGGAAGTGAAACACACACTTTTAGATTGAGTTGAAATACATTTTGATCAACAGTATAAAAAAACAAACACTAAAAGTGTTCTTACACACACAAATCTTGATACATAACACTTGGCGCCTTTCAATATTGTTACTGCTTACAGCTCCAACATTTCTGATTTCAGCATTTTCTTCTCATTTATATTCTACAGACAGAAATAAATGACATGATATGTTACCTGTCTCAAGAAAGTATTTTTTGGCTTTATTGACAGGGTCATCTGAATCTTCAGGAGTGAAAAACAATTTTACAGCTTTGACCTTTAAAGAAAGCAAACATAAATATTATTTGCTGCTTTGTGTATTCTCAGTGTTGCTGTTTTTTCAAAAGCGAGCAGCAACTCTGATTCTGAAATACACCCTGAATCCAATCATCCTGAAAACTGGATCTAATGGAAAACAGATTTTTTTCTGGAGTACACGTTTGTCAAACAGGGCCCTAAAATGGATAAATGAACATCTAGTAAATCAGAGATAAAATGTGACCCTTTATAGAATCATAGCATCATAGAACTAGAAGAGATCTCATGGGCCAGCCAGTCCAACCTCCTGCCAGGAAGCAGGAAAATCACATTCAAAGCACCCCTGACAGATGGCCATCCAGCCTCTGCTTAAAAGACTCCAAAGAAGGAGCCTCCACCACACACCGGAGCAGAGAGTTCCACTGCTGAACAGCTCTCACAGTTAGTTCTTCCTAAAGTTCAGGTGGAGTCTCCTTACCTGTAGTTTGAAGCCATTGTTCTGCGTTCTAGCCTCCAGGGCAGCAGAAAACAAGCTTGCTCCCTCTCTCTATGACTTCTCCTCACATATTTATACATGGTCCTCATCATGTCTCCTCTCAGCCTTCTGCAGGCTAAACATGCCCAGCTCTTTAAGCCGCTCCTCATACGGCTTGTTTTCCAGACCCTTGATCATTTCAGTCACCCTCCTCTGGACACATTCCAGCTTGTCAATATCTCTTTTCAACTGTGGTGCCCAGAATTGGACACATCATTCCAGATGTAGTTTGACCAAGGCAGAATAGAGGGGTAGCATGACTTCCCTGGATCTAGACACTAGATTCCTATTTGTGCAGGCCAAAATCCCACTGGCTTTTTTAGCCGCCGCATCACATTGTTGGCTCATGTTTAACTTGTTGTCCATGAGGACTCCAAGATTTTTTTCACTTGTACTGCTGTCAAGCCAGGCGTCTTCATTCTGTATCTTTGCATTTCATTTTTTTCTGCCTTAGTGGAATATCTTGCATTTGTCCCTGTTGAACTTCATTTTGTTAGCTTTGACCCATCTCTCTCATCTGTTAAGATTGTTTTGAATTCTACTCTTGTCTTCTGGAATATTAGCTATCCTTATCAATTTGGTGTCATCTGCAAACTTGATAATCATGCCTTCTAACCCTTCATCTAAGTCATGAATGAATAAAGATTTTGAACAAAAATGGGCCCAAGATGGAACCCTACGGCACTCCACTCATGACTTCTTTCAAGGATGAAGAAGATGCATTGGTGAGCACCCTTTGGGTTCATTCATTTCACCAATTACAGATCCACCTAACTCTAGTTTTGCCTAGCCCACATTTAACTAGTTTGTTTGCCAAAAGGTCACAGGAGACCTTGTTGAAGGCCTTACTGAACTCCAGATATGCTGACATACATGAGAAATATATTTATACGAGCTTTGGTACCCGACAGTGCCCGGGTTATTTGAAAAGGGCCTTGTCTGTTTTGGAGTGTTAGTGATATCTGTTTGGTGATATGTTACAGTATGTCTTAGAAAAAAACTGTCTTTGCTCTAGTTTTTTATGAATGCTCCCATTAGAAAATGCATAAGGATGTGGGTGAATTACAATTCCCCAAAATCTTGTGTCAAACTTCCCAAAACTCCCCCAGTCTGCACAGTTGGCCATGTTGGGTCTGTGTGCCAAATTTGGCCCAGATCTGTCATCTGCTGGGTTCAGTGTTCTCTGGATAAGGGTGAACTACAACTCCCAGATTCACAGGGCAATCATCTTGAAACCGGTTGGTCATGTTGGGTCTGTGTACCAAGTTTGTCCAGATCCATCATTGGTAAGGTTTAGGGGGCTCACAGAATACAGGTGAACTATAACTCCCAGAGTCAAAGGTCAATCACCCCGAAAGTCCACCAGTGTTCCCAGTTGGCCATGTTGAATTTTTGTGCCAAGTTTGGTCCAGATCCATCATCACATGGGTTCAGTGTTCTCTTAATACAGATGAACTATAACTCCTGGATGTCAAGGTCAATCACCCCCAAACCTCGCTAGTATGCAAAGTTGGCCATGTTAGGTCTGTGTGCCAAATGAGTTCCAGGTCTACTGTTGGTGGGGTTCAGAGGGCTCTTAGATTGCAGGTGAACTAGACATCCCAGTCCCTACAACTCCTAGAAATCATAGTAAATCCTCCCCAAGTCTCTCTCTTTAGTATGTTCAGTTGCTGATCAATTCCTCTGTTTGCTGTGTGCCGCAGGAAAGGGTAGGAAAGGGTTAAGAGAGAGGCAGTGGGTGGGGTCATGCAAATGAGGAGAGAAAGGAACATTGGGATGTGCTCGCTATAACCTGCAATGTCCTGGGAGGGAGTGACTTGGTGGCTCCACAGCACTGGGAACTATTGTTTGTTTGTGGAGGCCAGAGGCTGTCTGTGTGAGCAGACGCCCATGCCACATACACACATACAGATTTTCACTTTTAAAACACCTAAGCTTAAATCTCCACCTATCTGAGTGATCTTGGGTCAATCATGCCCTTTCAGGTTAGCCACCTTCATAGGACTGTCGTGATGGTAAAAATAGAGAAGGAAAACAAGTTGAAACATTTTAAGAAAGAAAGGTGTTACAAAATATAAAGAAGTACCATTTCTTCATTCAGCAAAGCCAGTCCAATTTGATCTGTATGGATATTCTGTCCTTGTCCAAAACGTTGAGGTCCATAATAATTTATGAAACCATTTTTCTACAAAATTAAAAGTTAAAATGATTATAACTATCATTAGGCAAAGCTGAATATTGCATGCAATATAAAATCACTGGGAGCATGAATGCTAGAAACATCTACCTTGACCTTCTCCATTGCTTCATAAACCCTCTCTTTTAGGTTTCCATGACAGTCGTTGCTGTGAAGTTTTAAATCTCTCACGATGATAGCAAAATGATTTCCTTGCAGCTGACCAAGTCTCAGGGATTGGTTCACGGAGTGTATATTAGACAGACCGAGTCTTTTTTTCCCAATTATGATTCCAAGCTCTTTTAATCTGCAAGGAAAAAAAGGGCAAATGAGAATTTGAGATCATGGTAGATAATATTATGGGTTTTTTTTTTTACAGCAGATGCATGCAATCCAACCTGCAAAAGCCAAAGGCACAAATGTAGGCCTTCTCAGTGGTGGCTCTTCAACTGTGGAACTCTCTCCCCAACGAAATTAGATCAGTGCCCTACCTTCTGGCCTTCAGAAGAAAGGTAAAAACTTGGCTATGGGACCAGACCTTCAAGCAATAAGCAATAAAAGGAATAATCAGAGATTACGTGCAATAGAGATTGATATTGGAACTGCCCTGGACTTTGATTTTTGGATTATCTGATTTTAATGTTTAAATAAATATGTTTCTATGCGTTTTTCTGATTCAATTGACAGTTGTATTTTATTATTGTTGTGTAGGCAATGAATTTTGCCATAATATGTTTGGAAACAACTTTGAGTCCCCCATCCAGGGTGAGAAAAGCAGTATACAAGTAAAGTAAGCAAGTAAGTGCAGCACACCAACACCTTAAATAAAGAAATAGCTTTCTAAGATCTATAGAGATACTCACAGGAACACCTCAGCAAGCAAGAGTCCAAAAGTGGCAGGCTAAAACCTGGAACCTTAATCAGTAGCTGACGCCAGATGAGAGACTCCCCCCTGGGCACACAGAAGACTGGGCAACTTGGAAGGCACTGAACAGACTGGGCTCTGGCACTACGAGATGCAAAGCCAACCTTAAGAAATGGGGCTACAAAGTGGAGTCCACAACATGCGACTGTGAAGAACAGCAAACCACAGACCACCTACTGCAATGCATTCTGAGCTCTGTTACATGCACAATGGAGGACGTTCTAACAGCAACACCAGAGGCACTCCACGTGGCCAGCTACTGGGCAAAAGACATTCAGTATTAATGCCAAGTTGTTTTTCTTTAAAAAATCTCGATGTTTGCAAATCCATTACAACTTGTACCCTCGGTTCGCTTCTGACACAAGAAATAAATGGTAAGTAAATAAATAGTAAGTAAATAAATCATGAAAATATTTCATTTATATTTTAATTATATATTTCCAAGATTTTTGTCATTTATGAGTAGCCATATGTTACTAATACTACTATTAATAATGTTACTACTATTAATCCCTTTGCTGTGTAAAAATACATGCAAGTTGTATTGTTTATTTCACCTAGACTCAGAGGTTTCTCGTTACATTTGCGCAACACTTGTACACACTGCAGCCGACCCACTAACATGTTGCAACACACAGTTTGGAAAGCTCTATATTTTGTCTGCAAGTCCTATAATAATAAAATAATAATCTCCTCGAGAGGACTCAAGGCGGTTTCCAATATTGCAAAAGAAAGCATACAACAAATTAAACATAATAAAGAATAATAAACATGAAACAAGAACATACAATTCAAAACAACTATAAAAATAAATTAAAAAAACAGTTATAAAATGCTCCATCAGTGGGGCCAGATATAATGACCAGGGCTTCAGAGTGGTCAAGGCCAACTATAAAGTGCTAGGCAAGACAAGTGCAACAGAATATCATAGGGCCGGGAAGAAGATAAAGTTAACCTCTAAGTCTAGTTAACAACCTGGGGGGAGGGGGGGGGAGGACTAATCCTGTTCAAAATTCTGCAGGAACCACCAAGTTTTCAGGTCCTTGTGGAAAGAGGATAATGTAGAGTCTTGCCTGATCTCTCTGGGAAGGGTATTCCAGAGTCAGGGAACTATCACTGAGAGCTGCGCTTGTGATGGTGGCGGAAGTAAGAGGAGGGCCTCCCCGACAGATCTCAAAGCCAGCGCTGGTTCGTGATCATGAAGATAGGGAGGGCCCGAGCCATATAGGGCTTTATAGGTCATCACCTGCACCTTGAATTGGGATTGGCAGTTTATCGTCAGCCAGTGGAGCTGCTTTGGTAGGGGTGTTGTATACTCCTTGTAATTAGCTCCAGTTAGAAGCCTGGCTGTTGATCTTTGAACCAGCTGAAGTTTCTGTGCCGTCTTCAAGGGCAGCCCCATGTAGAAAGCATTGCAGTAATCCAGTCTGGATGTAACCAAAGCATGGACCACCGTAGCCATGTCCAACTTCTTGAGGTATGGTCGCAGCTGGCACACCAGTTTTAGCTTTGCAAAAGCCCTCCTGACACCTGAGGATCAAGAGTCAGCGCTGAATCCAGGAGGACCCATAAGCTGCGGACCTGCGCCCTCAGGGGGAGTGCAACCTCGTTGCACAGGTTGCAATCCAATACCCCGAAAAGCCCCACAACTGACCAGGAGGACCTCTGTCTTGTCTGGACTGAGTTTCAACTTGTTAGCCCTCATCCAGTCCATCACAGCTGTCAGGCCTTGGTTTAGGGTCCGGGAGGCTTCCTTGGAATTTGGTGGAAAGGAGTAATAGAGTTGAGTGTCATCCACATAGAGATGGCACTGAACTCCAAAACTCTGGATGACCTCACCCAGTGGTTTCATGTAGATGTTAAAAAGCATGAGGGATAGAATGGAACCTTGCAGGACCCCACAGGTCAATGGCCAGGGGTTCAAGCAGGCATCCCCCAGCTTCACTATCTGGGTATGATCCTGCAGGAAGGAGGATCTTCCCACACCATTGAGAAAGCTAGCTAGAGATTATAGGAGCTGGAGTTCAACAACATCTAGAGGGACATATATTGCCCACCCTTCAAAATGGTCAGACAGGATGTCTCCTGGACATTCTGGGGGGGGGGGGGGGGAATACTTCATCCATGTATTTGTTTAGTTTTGCCATATGGAAAAACACAAAAAAAAACAATCTGAAACAAAACTGCATTACAAGAAATATAAACTGGGCAAAATAACTGAAATAATTCTACTGGAAGGCAGTGCTACCTAGCTCTAGTGCAACTTCTAAGTAGGATAAAAAAAAAATCCCAGCCTAGACGCTGAACAGTTTAAGCAAGACAGGCAGGACAATGCTGCTGGGAGAGACCAGCATTCAATGAAAGTCTACTTAAGAAACAGCTTAACAAAAGGGAGAGCTAACTGGCAGCAGACTCTGTGTAGAATCCTTTGCAAAAGTAAGCTTTGATGGAAGGACTTGGCCAACATCAAAATGCCACACTTCTGTAACAGTTCTACTTGAAAAAACATTTCCTCAGCTTGAAAAGGGATTGCATATGTGTAACAAGTGAAAGATTAAGAGGAGACTTCAAGGCAGGTTATTTGAACTGCCAGTTATGTTTCCAATTATAAGCATGTACATTACACACCGGAGGAGAAGCAGTCCTATGAGTTTGTTTTTGTAAGCCTGACAGGGATGGAGTCATTCCGGCTTACAGAGAGATGGTGGTATAACATTGGTCTTTGATGAACAACAGATTTGCAAGGATCTGATGCTGGGAGGACGTATAAGTTAAAAGGTTCTACCTATTAACCATAAAATACCTCTAAGACAAGTAATATGCTATTTTGATAGAAATCTCACTGTAGGATAAACATCCAAAGAAAACACTTTTCTTTAGTGCTAATTAAGCAATTCGCTTTGAAGAGAAGAAAATTTCCATTGTTACAATATTCCAAAAGGCAGAGCATGAATCAAATAGAAATTGGGCCATTATTATTACTTTCCCTCCTTCATGGATTTTCAAGAAGGAAAAAGAAAACAACTAATTAGCTGAACTTGTCAAATCCCCATTTGCAAGATGGACCTATAGGTAGACCTATACAACAAAGTGGAAAAAGGTTGTCTGCATGAGGTGAGACAAGTCAAAATAAAAGCAATATATTCATAGAAATAGGAACAAGAGTAGTATAGTGTTCGACTTGGGAGCACAGGATTCAAATTCCTGCTCAGTCATGGGAAGCCACTGGCTAACATTGGGCAAGCCACACTCTCTCAACCTAAAATGAAGGCAATACATCCTCTTAGGCTGTATAGGTTAAGGTAAAGGTTTTCCCCTGACGTTAAGTCCAGTCGTGACCGACTCTGGGGGTTGGTGCTCATCTCCATTTCTAAGCCAAAGAGCCAGCGTTGTCCGTAGACACCTCCAAGGTCATGTGGCCAGCATGACTGCATGGAGCACCGTTACCTTCCAGCCGGAGCGGTACCTATTGATCTACTCACATTTGCATGTTTTCGAACTGCTAGATTGGCAGGAGCTGGGGCTAACAGCGGGCGCTCATTCTGCTCCCGGGATTTGAACCTGGGACCTTTCGGTCTGCAAGTTCAGTAGCTCAGCACTTTAACACACTGCGCCACCACCAGGGGGCCCTAGGCTGTATATACACTGCCAAATAATCCAGATTATCTAAGCAGATAATCCACATTATCTGCTTTGAATTGAATTACATGAATTTACACTGCCATAAAATCCAGTTCAAAGCAGATAATCTGGATTTTATAAGGCAGTGTAGATGGGATCTTAATAAATCTCTCTAGGATAGGGTCACCATACGACGAAATAGACTTGAAGTCACATAACAATATGTGATGACAAAATCCTCTTTTGGAATGGAGTTAGCTAACAGAACAAAACAGGAAATCAGATATTCTAGCCTTCATTAATTTTCTGCCTTACTTTAAAAAATACAACTTCTTTAAATTCTAACATATAATAATAATAATTTTATCCTGCTTTTTCTCCCTTGGGCGGGATTCAAAGCGGCATACAATGGCTAAAAGCAGCAAAAATTACATAGTGGCCCCCCGGCTCTGGAACTCTCTCCCCAGGGAGATCAGGCAGGCCCCTACCCTCCTTAGTTTTCGGAAGAGCCTGAAAACTTGGCTCTTCCAACAGGTCTTTGCCGACTGATCTCCATAGTAAAGGATCGACCTGTTGTTTATTTTATCTTTAGTGCACTCCATTCCTTTAGCCGGCCATAGTTTCCTTGTGTACGGCTCCCACAGCACTTTAATGGGAACAATAGTTATGGTATCTACCTCTCCCGGATTGTAACTGACACTACTTGCACTTTTTTGGCCCAGTTCTTTTTTGGAGCCAACCCAGGATTTTATCATAGTATATTTATTGTATGTGATCTCATTTGTTTTATGACTTGTTTTTTGTTGATTGACTTGTTCTATTGTTATGTCTTTATATTGTCTGCTGCCTGGGCTTGGCCCCATGTAAGCCGCCCCAAGTCCCTTCGGGGAGATGGGGTGGGGTATAAAAATATAATAATAATAATAATAATAATAATAATTATTATTATTATTATTATTATTATTATTATTATTATTATTATTATTTAGTACAAAATTACCTTAGGACTTTTTTTAACTCCTCCCCCAGACATATGGATTTTAATACCGAAATTGTTTGTGCAGCTCTGTGAAATGTGCCTTTGCAATTTTCCATACCAATTTTCCACACCACCATGTTGCATCATGAAAGCAAATAAAACACCGCTTGTACACAAGCCTCATGTGGCTGCCAAACTAATCTAAAGCTTCCTAATAATATCATTGCAATATTTCTACTGATGTCTGACTATAGACACACCGTAATAGTTTGATGGGACAGGATGGACTGGGGTGAACATGGAATTGTGAGATGGCTATTTTCCCCCATGTTTCAGTACTGTAAAATGCCAGAGACTGGATTTCAATCATCTCAAGTCTTTAATACCTTTACTTCAGAATTCAGAAAATGTGCAAGTTTCCTCCATCATGTAAGCCATTTTCATATAAATTGCCTTCAAAATTGTGGAGGGGAAAATGAATCACCAACTTGCCCGCAGAAAAAATAACTCAGTATCACTTTTCCATATAAACAACTGCAACTATCCTTCCGAAAAATGAAGAAAACAGGGTATAACTTAAAGAAATACACACCTTTTAGGAGTTACTTTTTTCACAACCATAGCTTGGTAGGTAACAGCCTTCTTATCTTTAATGCCTGTGTAACTGAAGTCTGAAGGGAGCACACCAAGTTCAGAAGACAAATAGCTAATTGCTTCAAGTGTTTCCAGGTTCTCTTTTTGGAGAGTAAAGGCTGAAAAAACATTATTACAAATTCAATGCATCCAGTAAGATAGCTTTTTCCTCTGCATACCTAAATGGAGAAAATGCAGGATCTGTTTACATGATCAGGTAGGCATTCAATTTTTTATGATTAAACTTTTTAATGCTAATTCAAAACATAAACCAAAACATTATGCAGAAATATACTGTATTAGGTGCTTATGAACTGTCACCAACTACTGTAATAAGATTATTGCAGCTGCCTATCCGTAACCATATCTAAAGGTCAATCTGCTGGTAGCAATTTTTAGGGGATACAATGGTGATGGATTTTAGTTCTGGCTATTTGGCAAGTAGACAGGCTAATGAAATAGAAAAAGCCAGAATAACCTTTATATAGGTGCACGAATCTACAGCGACATGCTTTATACCCTTCAGCAGGAAAAGTATATTGCAGGGATGATATTCATTTCTAGAATAAAGATATAAGGACACAGGATAAAACAAAATGAAGCTTCTTATCATCTACTTTCCAGCAAGACAGCCAAATTATTGATGTCTCAGCCCAAATGAAACATTGCATCACTCATAGAATTAGCAAACGCCCCCTCATAAATACACACACAACGGTGAAAATGAGGAACCTGACAACGGTTAGAGGCACAACAACCCTTTCTTCTCCATGAAAGTTTAAATCTGGATAAGGTCTCCCATGCTGCCTGTTATAATAATAATAAATAATAATAAACATTTATTTATACCCCACCACCATCTCCCTGAAGGGACTCAGGGCAGCTCACAGAAGCACCTCGAAGTGCTACATATAAACAAACAGCACACATGCATATAAACAGCAACATAAGTTTAAAACAACAACACACATAAAACACACACCTAAAATGCAGTAGAACTTGCAAATAAAATTGGCTATCAGCAGTAACAAATCAAAGTACAGAGTGTTTGTATGAAGAGTGTTTGTATGAGATTTCTTCTTCTAAGTTTGAGAGATGGGTGGAAAAGAGGTTTGAAACAAAGCTTAAAGCTTTACCAACCATCCTAGACCCTGATCCAGGTCAGAGTTCCCATGCCTGTAATTTAAACTATTTGCATACTTGTGAGTTGTGTGAAAGATGTACCATCAAAGATATAGCATCTATGCAGCACAAAATGATGGCTGGTGGTGTTCTTAATGCTCACTCTCACTGCAATGTAGATTAAAAAAAACCCTGGCCCATTCATATCATACATAGGGACTATTTCTTAAAACTCACACCTGAATGTATTTTATAATGCAGATATACATGCACATCTAGTCTCTGTTGTACGCCAGAGCTACCCCTCTTGACCATCAAACACCACAAGTTTAATGTTAGCAGCAAGCAGTTTACTGAACAATATATTAAAAAGCCAAGCAATAAAAAGGATTAAAAGGGAAAATCCAAAAAGGTTACTTCAAAATATGAGCACTAGTCCATCACTTCCAAGGTACAAGAACATAGCACAAGATATCTAGTTGTAAAACCCAAAGACACGAGGCAGATTAAATCCCAGAAAATAACACATAAACTTGGTTTTTGACATTAGGAAAAATAACACAAGAGTTCAAAAACCTTAGAACATGAATAAGCTTGAGTGACTTGAATCACCAACGTTGACCCCAATGGCGACAAGCTGAAAACCTTTCCCATAAAAAGCCCCCTGCAGTGAGAAAAATGAATTTCATTTTCCTTTCTCAACAGATAATTTATCTGCCCTTTTCCCTTGGAGGAGGACTGACCGGCAAAAGACCTGGGAACTACCTCTTTGTTTACAAGTCTTGCCTCCTATCTGCCAACTCATTGCCCTCTGCAGCTGCATCTGTGTCTGAAAAATCCCCGTCAGAAAAGCAGCCTCTGATAGGAATTTGGCCTTGAGGCTCAGGTCTCTGCTCTGCAAAAGCCTCTGGCTGTAAAGCAGGCCTGACAACACCATCATCCCCACTGCAATCAGACACAGGCCCAGAATCCTCATAGACATCAGGCACTAACACAGGTGATGCAGGTTGAACTACAATAGTCTCTTCCGTGTATGTATTTTCAACTCTAAATTGATAAGAAAAACTATGCACTCATCTCCTTTGCAGCTGAAATGTGACAGCTTACTATATCTACATTATATGTTAAAATGAAGCAAAAAAAAAAACCCTTCATGGAATTCATATATTCCCACCCCAGCTAAGTATTCTTTCCTAACAAGAACGGATGTAATTGTGATGCATTTTGCTGGGGAGGGGGGAAGCATTTGTCATGCCACACCGGTGAGGAACCTGATGTTCCTTTGTATGTTATTGAACTATGGATCGCAATTGTTCCTGAACACTGACCACGTTGCCTGGACTGATTTATTGAAAGACTGTAACAAACTACTTTTAAAAAGACAAACCCACTATATATTTACCTGTGTAAATTTCTTCTTTCTCTCTGTTCCCAGCATTAGTCCTTTTCCGGTATCCATTTTTCTCCCGAAACCTTACCATAATTACAACTTTATGCTCAGAGTCGGGAAAAGACTTTGTCTCCACAAGCTTACCAAATTTTTTATTAAGGAAATGGTGAACCTTTTTACGATGTTCCTTATTCCCATCAGGTCTAAAAGCAAACTTGGAATTTTCTAATTTGGCATCCAGGAATTTCAGAAAACCAGAAGCTTCCTCTTCGGACACCAACTTACAGAGTTCCTGGTAATCCTGATTTGCTCTTACGACAATTTCACCAGACTTTGTAATGGTGGCTAAGAAAGGGTATTCCTGTCTAATGGCACCATGCAAACTGGCTCGAACCGTCTTCTTGGGAATTGGACCAAGTGAGAATTCAGTGGAAAAAACCTCTGGTTCTGATTTAAAATTCCACATATCTTTTACGGAGTAAGCAAACTGATGCAGTTGTTCCCTTACAGTCTGATCTAATAAGGAGTCCAATGTCTCAGCTTTATCATGGTAGCATTCACGCACCTTCTTAAGTGAATGTTCTTCACCTTCTTCAACAACGGAATGAAGAACTTCTGAGGGACAATGAACATCCCCATCTTGTTCTCTGAAATATTCTTCTATACATGGCTCTGAAGGACTCAGCCTGAGTCTTTTGGAATCCCGCTGACAGCTCCTGCTTTGGTCTGACAAGGTTCCGCCAGATTTAGGAAGACAGTCTGTTGCAATCTCATTAACCAACTGTCCATGCATATTAATTTCTGTCACAACAAAATCACTTGGAAAGGTTTTGATACAGCCCCAGAAGCCAACATGATCATTCACATAAGTGGAAGCGTAGTGTGTTACGGGTGTGCCTGAGCCTTCTTCCATTCCAGTATTAGACAGTCTAGAAAAAGTTTTTTTAAAAAAAGAAAAAAAAGAAAAAGATCAAGTCAATTCTCAGAAGTAGTATTATCTGGATGTTGGGGATGTGACAGACTGTGAAAAGCTAAATTTAGAGACAGGCATTACATCTTGAAACGTATTTTAATACCTATTTTACATTAAACGTTTAAAATGTATTCTATGTAATCTCATGTCATTGCAATTTGGACTTATGGCAAGGTTACTAAAACTTTTCTCACTTGCAACCTCTTTCTGCCTAATAAATTTTTACATGACCCCAGGTATACAGGCATACAAAATAGGTGAAAAATCAAACATTTACTGATAATAAATCAGCATTTGCAAGGATTTCTAAACAGGCTGATTTTCCTGTTTATAAATACAGCTGAAGCATTCTCTGCACTGTCAACACTGCACATTGTTGCTAATAGATTTGTGTAAATGTCTAGGTGGCATTCAGAAAACTTTCACTGTTGCCAATTTTTCCATGATCCCAACATTGAGATAAAGGCGTAGGAGCATCACTTCAATACTGGTGGGTCTTTGCTTCTTCTAGCATGCTGACATTTGTCCGCCTGTCTTCCCAAGAGATTTGCAGGATTTTTCTGAGGCAACGCTGATGGAAACGCTCCAGGAGTTTAGTGTGATGTCTGTAGACCGTCCACGTTTCACAGGCGTAGAGCAGGGTTGGGAGGACAATGGCTTTATAAACAAGCACCTTGGTATCTCTACGGATGTCCCGATCATCAAACACTCTCTGCTTCATTCTGAAAAATGCTGCGCTCGCAGAGCTCAGGCGGTGTTGTATTTCAGTGTCAATGTTGACTTTTGTGGAGAGGTGGCCGCCAAGGTAGTGGAAATTGTCAACGTTTTCTAATGTGACACCATTAAGCTGTATTCCTGGCATTGCAGAGGGATTAGCTGGTGCCTGTTGGAAGAGCACTTTGGTTTTCTCGATGTTCAGTGAGAGGCCGAGCTTCTCATATGCTTCTGCGAAGGTGTTTAGAGTGGCTTGTAGGTCTTCTTCTGAGTGCGCACAGACTACATTGAGGACAGAATACAACTTTGTTCTCCTGTGACAACCAGAAAGGGAGGAAGAGCAAAGGAGCAGTTTCTACAATAAGAAACCCTAACTTCCACTCTGGAATGGGGCCCAGTCCTCTTCATGATCCCAGAGGGTGCAGTTTGAACCCACTTCAACTGTCATAGCTCAATGCTGTGGAATTGTGGGAGTTGTAGTTTTAGAGTCTTTAGCCTTCTCTTCCAAAGAATGCTGGTGCCTCACCAAATTACAAATCCCATGATTCCAAAGCACTGAGCCATGGAAGTTATAGTGGAGTCAAACTGCATTATTATATCCCAAACCCAAAGAACTATTTTCGGAATCACTGCTGCCATTTGACTAACCCTGGGCTGAGCAGCTAATGGTGCTGAGCTACAACCCATATCAACTGCAAGGCCATTCAATGCTAATCAAGGTGATTAATTGCAACATTCACATTTGCCTCCAACAGACAAGGGCTCTTTCTCCCACCCTGGATCTTCCAGAGATATATAAACCCCACTTGCATAGTTTTCCAACACAGGACAACTTCGGAGGATGCCTGCCATAGATGTGGGCGAAACGTCAGGAAAGAATGCTTCTGGAACATGGCTATACAGTCCGGAAATCTCACAGCTACTCCAAAATCGTCCACGTGGCTGGCTTAGATAGTGACACTTTTGCTTCCTGATGGTTCAGGGCACACAAACTTTATGAATAATATCATGGAAAAAAACTGTGCAGAAAATTACCTCCAGGCTATCATGTGCATACAAAACAGAAATAAATACAGATTCGGGACTCAAGATCCGCGCAAATAAACAATAACCCGATTCCTGCCTTTCTCGAATGTCTTTGGAAGCTCCTCTGCAAGCACAATCCCAGTCTCCAAAGGGATCTTCCATTTGCCACTCGCCGCAGGGGGAGATCAGGGGGCGTGGCCAAACGAACAGAATATACCACCGTCACTGATTAGGGGTGGCTCTAGTAGGGGAAAATGGTCAACGTTTTTTTTACTTTGGGAGATACCATTATGGCCCAAACTACAAAATTGAATCGAGCAAAGCAGACAGCCATCACTACGACTCGGAAAGCACAACATAAGCGAGAAGTGTGGGATAAAATGCAATATCATCATCAGCCTCTCTTGGTTTTATGCCACTTTGTAAGGAAGCGTCCCCACCCGCTTTCCTCCACAATGGGCCTGTCCTAAAGAGAAGGGGAGCTAAGGCGCATGCGCGGAATTGGAGCGCTCATGGGCGCGCCAGATTAGAAGGAAGTGACAGCGGGGAAGTTCCCAAATTGAGTCAAGCGGGAAAGCAAGTGGGCGGAGCCAAAGGGGAAACTTAATTGGGGGGAGTCCTTTAGCCGGGAAAGGCTCATTTCGGGGAGCTAAAAGGGTGAGCTATGCCATTTATCCTCTCCCTCTCTTTTCTTTGGACAGCTCACTATTGCAGGCATAGGCAAACTTGGGCCCTCCCGGTGTTTTGGACTTCAACTCCCACAATTCCTAACAGCCGGTAGGCTGTTAGGAATTGTGGGAGTTGAAGTCCAAAACACCGGGAAGGCCCAAGTTTGCCCATGCCTGCAGTACTGTAAGGTCCTGGTTTAGCCGGACCAGGCACTCAAACCCCATAAATGCCTTTATATTTATAGTGTCCTTCCAAAATGTATGTGAATTGTGGTGACCCTATAACATCCTAGGATTTTCTTATTTGGGATGGTTTTGCCAATCCCTTACAAGCTTCTGGTGCTCATTGGTGGTCTCCCCTCCAAGTACCAACCAGGACTGACCCTGCTTAGCTTCCAAGATCAGACCGCATCTGGTGCCTTTATGGTTTTTAGGGATAGGACACTTTATTGTTCTGTGTTCTTTTATTTCAATTTTTGCATTTTCTTTTAAAACATACAGTACACACCTTTAATAATAAAAATATTTATTCAAATTGCTTGGGTCTTGATTCTTGCAAAGTGGTTTATTAACGCAGCCATCCTTGTTGAGCAATGGCTGACTTTAATCTTGAGTTTTTATTTAGATGCTTTTGCCACTGTATTTGTTATTTATTTATTTGCGACATTTATATCCTGCCCTTCTCACCCTGAAGGGGACTCAGGGCGGCTTACAAGTTATATGTACAGTAGAGTCTCACTTATCCAAGCCTCACTTATCCAAGCTTCTGGATTATCCAAGCCATTTTTGTAGTCAATGTTTTCAATATATCATGATATTTTGGTGCAGTAATTGCAACATAACATTACTGCATATTGAACTACTTTTTCTGTCAAATTTGTTGTATAACATGATGTTTTGGTGCTTAATTTGTAAAATCATAACCTAATTTGATGTTTAATAAGCTTTTCCTTAATCCCTCCTTATTATCCAACATATTCGCTTATCCAAGCTTCTGCCGGCCCGTTTAGCTTGGATAAGTGAGACTCTACTGTACGTACAATATGTTATATTACAGTAGAGTCTCACTTATCCAAGACTCGCTTATCCAAGGTTCTGGATTATCCAATGCATTTTTGTAGTCAATGTTTTCAATATCTATATATATAAAAGGGTAATGAAATTTCGGCCTAGGACAAAACAACAAAACCACACATCCCAGAAACACTAAACCTGGCAGTACAACCCGTCATCCATGCCTCTGCATTCATACAACAAAAAGAAAAGAAAAATAAAGTCCTAACTAGAGGGAGAGGAATAACTGCTTTCATCCAATTGCTGCCAGTTAGAAGGCTAAGCTCTGCCCACTTGGTCTCCTAGCAACCCACTCACCCCAGGGGACAGGCAGAGTTAGGCCTCACGTAGGCCTCTTCCACACTACCTATAAAATACAGATTATCTGATTTCCCATACTACCGTACTTCGCCACAGCAACGCATGGCCGGGCACAGCTAGTATTGTGATATTTTGGTGCTAAATGTGTAAATACAGTAATTACAACATAACATTACTGCATATTGAACTACTTTTTCTGTCAAGTTTGTTGTATAACATGATGTTTTGGTGCTTAATTTGTAAAATCATAACCTAATTTGATGTTTAATAGACTTTTCTTTAATCCCTCCTTATTATCCAACATATTCATTTATCCAAGCTTCTGCCGGCCCATTTAGCTTGGATAAGTAAGACTCTACTGTACATACAATATGTTATATTATTAGGATAGCACAATATAAGCATTATATATTACTATATTGTACTATACCACTATACTGCTATATTATTAGTAATATTACACATAATATATAATATACAATTATAATAGTGTATTATGATTATTATATATTATTATCATTATTATCAATATTATGTGCATATACAATATATTATGTTATTATTATAGCATAATATTAGTATTATATATTATTATATTGTTATATTGACACAGGAGATATGGTGGACTGCTGTCTTCCTTGCCCGCCTTCTTCAATATGTCAATTCTGTATCTGTTCAGTATACCTTTTCATATCATGTGTTCTTGATCTATGTAAATGTTTTTTGTTGGTTTGTTTTTAAAATTGTTGTATTTATTTATTTATTTACTGTAATTTTTACCCTGCTCTATCTCAAACCCGTAGGTGACTCAGAGCGGCTTCCAAATGGGCAATAATTCAATGCCACATTAACATAAGACAAATGAAATACTATATACACTGGGTGTTAAATCATGAAAATTGGTGGCGCAGTGGGTTAAACCCTTGTGCTGGCGGGACTGATCACTTGAAGGTAGGTTTGCTGACCTACCTTGCCAGTTCAAATCCAACCCAGAGAGAACGTGGATGAGCTCCCTCTATCAGCTCCAACTCCACGCGAGGACATGAGAGAAGCCTCCTACAAGGATGGTAAAAACACCAAAACATTTGGGCATCCCCTGAGCAACATCCTTGCAGACAGCCAATTATCTCATACCAGAAGCGACTTGCAGTTTCTCAAGTCGCTCCTGACACATAAAAAAATGAAAATCATAAAGCACTAATAAATACATGAATAAGCTATTCAAAGATTACACATAAAAATCATAATCTAGAAGCCTTGCCACTCACAGTGTCATTCACTTTGTAGCTGTATTTAGCCCTGTGCTACTCTCTAAAAGCTTGGTTCCATAGCCAGGTTTTAACTTATTTTGTAAAGGATAGGAGAGAGGAGGCCAATCTAATTTCACTGGGAAGGGAGTTCCACAGGCGAGGGGCCACCACTGAGGAGGCCCTTGTACCATGCCTTCAGCCATTAGGAGAGGCGGGTAATAAATAAAATGTATTATTATTATTATTATTATTATTATTATTATTATTATCAATCTTCCTATAGCCGTAGTAGTACTAAAGGTTTTAGGTTGAGAATCCCATATCAGAAATGCTTGGGGCCAGAAGTGTTTGGGACTTAAGATTTTTTTCAGACTTTTGCATACCTGTGTTTTTATATATGGACGTGATGAGATACTTTGGGACACAAGTCTAAACATGGAATTCATTTATGTTTTATGTACACCTTATACAGCCTCTGTGCATGAGACAGAGGCGGTGTACTCTGAACCATCAGAAAGCAAAGGCGTCACTATAATAATACTAATAGTAAGTGCCGCATATACTGTTTCAGCTACCCATTAGTTAATTTTGACTATTGGAGTATTTTTGGTTTTTGGAGTTCCATATATGTTGTAGGAAAGTGTTGTGAAATGACAAGAGATACTTTGTGACTTTGGTTCAACAATGTAAGCAGTGTGCATGACTGCACAATTGTGATTCGAACACCTAACATAAAATTGTAAATGAAGATGGAATTTATAGCTCTGATTACATTATTGTTACAACATTCTTTAATATAAATGTCTTCAACCTTCAAGAAATAACCGTAACAACTGTTAGTTATATAAAAGGGTGCATATATTTCTGGGGGCACTGCTGCTTGCTTTGGTTGAGCACTGCGGAGTAAACTACAGTAGAATCTCACTTATCCAACATAAATGGGCCAGCAGAACGTTGGATAAGCGAATATGTTGGATAATAAGGAGGGATTAAGGAAAAGCCTATTAAACATCAAATTAGATTATGATTTTACAAATTAGGCACCAAAACATCATGTTATACAACAAATTTGACAGAAAAAGTTCAATGCGCAGTAATGCTATGTAGTAATTACTGTATTTAGGAATTTAGCACCAAAATATCACAATGTATTGAAAACATTGACTACAAAAACATTGACTACTAAAAGGCAGACTGCATTGGATAATCCAGAACATTGGATAAGCGAATGTTGGATAAGTGAGACTACTGTACCACTTGTTTGGCTTCTTTCATTGAGCAGGCTCTTACTATCTGGATCAGAATCCATCCTCCTTGTTGCTGTGTGCCTTAAAGTCATTTCAAATCTATGGTGACCTTAAGATGGACCTAGCACAGGACTTTCTTGGCAACAATATTTCAGAAGTGGTCTGTGCTTGCCTTCCTCTTGAGTTTGAGAGAGTGTGACTTGCCAAAAGTCACCCAATGGGCTTCATGACCAATTGTGTATTTAGACTGATTTCCACAGTCATAGAAACCAGTACACCAGACTGGTTTCTAGAATATATTTTCATGTAAAGATGTTGCCAGTGTTTATTAAAATTAGACTTTCTTTCTTAAGAAAGGAAGTTTTTTTTTCCTCCTCTCCTACAGATTTGTTCCCAGGAAATGCTTTACAATGCCCATCAGTTATTAATAGTGTGTATATCAGTTTTTATCTCAACACCTCTCCCTGATAAGAATGATAAGATATGATTTTGGCAATCCAGGTGTTTTGGACCTCAATTCCCACAATTCCTAACAGCCAGTAGGCTGTTAGGAATTGCGGGAGTTGAAGTCCAAAACAGCTAAAGGACCGAAGTTTGCTCATGCCTGGTGTAGACTCATATAAAGCAGTTTTACATAATTGAACTGCAATGTATGTGTCTCCACTGACCACACAATGAAGTTTTACACTATGTTATATGGCAGTGTAGATTGGACCTCGGAGGCATCCAAATGCTGTATTGTTACTTCATGGTTGTCAAAATGGGTAGTTTGGGATTCTTTTTTAGAATGCACCTACATATTATATTTTTTTTTTGCTCAGGAATTGGCGATGAACAAGCCCATAACGCCTTCAACATACGTGCGCTGCCTTGGCTATGGCATGGTAAAACAACTAGCAGATTTTATTGATCCGCAGGAAGGATGGAAGAAATTAGCAGTAGACATAAAAAATCCCTCTGGAGATAACAGATACAACCAAATGCATTTAAGGTACTGTTGTAAAGTAAATATTGTTTCATGATTAGCATGTATCTCAACTGGAGAATTCGGGCTCTAGTGTGGTCTTTTATGAGAAGATATAAAATTAACTATACGATTCACAAGTTTAGTTGCTGTATTTATTTATTTATTTATTTATTTACAACATTTATATCCCGCCCTTCTCACCCGAAGGGACTCAGGGCGGCTTACAAAAATTGGCAAAATTTAATGCCCTGAATACAATCATAAAAACAAAACAGTAACAGATATATTAATAACATCGTTAAAACACATTATAAAACCTTAAAAACGTATAAATAATTAATTCCATTCGTCCGAGATCCTCATTCTTCATCCTTAAATCAGTCCATGTCAACTTTGTCATTTACTCATCAAAAGCTTGGGCACATAACCATGTTATGTTTCAGAAAATATACATAACACATCTAGTCTTATTTGATGTTTTATTGTATCCAGCTGAGGAGTGCCTGAGATGGAATGTAGATAGAATGTGAGTCTTTCTTAATCTGAGAATTATAAGTTTTTTCATTCCTATTATTCATGTCTCTTTTCAAGAAAAGCAAACCCTTATTTGTGCTTTCTTTTCAGGAGATTTGAAGCACGTCAGCAAGTAGGAAAGAGCCCTACCTGTGAATTACTTCATGACTGGGGTACATTAAACTGTACAGTTAGTGATTTGGTGGACTTGCTGGTTAAGAATCAGTTCTTGGCACCCGCCAGACTTCTTCTTCCAGGTAATGTTGATTTGTGTGCTATGTCTTATGTGTACTTTTAATGGGATCAATCCCCTATGGTAGTTTTTGAGGATCTGTCTTGAATGAGCATGCTTAATTTTCTTGAACACAGATATGAGCAACAGGAAATGAAACCTTTTATTTAATTAATAGTTATTACATGCTTTCAGTATCATTGTAATGTGTAACTTGTGGCAATTGTTGACAAGATGTATTCCAAGGAGAATTGCCATTGCTACCAGAACAGTAGAGTCTCACTTATCCAAGATAAACAGGCCAGCAGAACATTGAATAAACAAAAATATTGGATAATAAGGAGGGATTAAGAAAAAAGCCTATTAAACATAAAATTACATTATGATTTTACAAATTAAGCACCAAACCATCATGTTTTACAAGAAATTGACAGAAAAAGCAGTTAAATACACAGTAATGTTATGTTGTAATTACTGTATTTACGAATTTAGCACTAAAACATTGCAACATTTACTACAAAAATAATGACTACTAAAAGGCAGACTGCCTTGGATAATACAGAACCTTGGATAAGTGAAGCTTGGATAAGTGAGACTCTACTGTATTAAAAAACTCTAAAATCAGAACAGTAAATAAAGAACAACACTAAGAAAATGGAAATTCCAGTCAGGAAATAAACAGGCCCAGCTAACACCTCCGAACAAAGGATTCCCCCAGGCAGGAAACAACCAGGCTTTGAAGGCTATTTGGTGCTAATTAAGGTGGCCAATTGAAACATTCACACTTGCCTCAAGCAGACAAGAGTTCTTTCTCCCATCCTGGTCATTCTACAGATATATAAATCCCACTTGCCTAGTTTCCAACAGACTTCACAACCTCTGAGGATGTCTTCCATAGATGTCGGTGAAATGTCAGAAGATAATCCTTCTGGAACATGGCCATACAGCTTGGAAAACTCACAGCAACCCACTAATTCTGGCCATGAAAGCCTTCGACAACACACAGAATTGCGATTGTTATCCTTTAAAATAACCCTGAATCTTTCTAAAAATCAGCAAAAGGGAAACTATATATTGTCTAGGTATGGGATGTGAAAGTTCCTCACCTGGCTCATGAGCAGCGCCTGCTGTTTTCCTCTGATCACGGACTGAAAATAAGGAAGTAGTTAAAATTTAAATGTCCTACATGGATCTGTTTTGGCAGACAAACATTTGCACTTGTCCATGAGTAGATATCCACAGAACTGATTTACATTTTGTAATTTTGTATAGTCGGTGGGAAAATGTCAACTTAGTCCAGTTTACTTTTGTCCCTGAAATGTTTTCTGGATTGGAGTTCCTTGTAGTAGTTTATGTGACCAGAACATACATTTGTTGTGAAGAACCTTGTGCTTTTTAAGCGCAGTGTTTTCTGCACAATGCTGCACCAGTAATCTAAAATATTCTAAACTCTGATTATTATTGTTTTGTGACAGATGCTGTGCAGGCAAAAGAAAATATCTCAGTGCCTTTACCTTTCCAAGAAACAATGTGTCTAAATGAACAAGAAGCTCCTTTGGGGGAAAAGCAAGTGGCATCTGTATCTCCTCTCCCAGCTCCAGACAGAGAGCTTGAAATGCCAGTTTCTTGTGGTCTGAGTACCGAGGAGAGTGCCTCACTTTTGAACAGCACCAGTGAGTAGTTCTGCTCATATTCTGATCATTAAATCTTACCTTTCACTTCACTCCATCTTTGAGTCTGAGAAAACTGTCTTCTTGGTGTGGGAAACTGAGGTAGAAGCAGATACATGGAAGTTTGTAATTGTTTGCTCAGGGATATATTTTATAGAAAAATCTTGAGTTGTGTAATGATAATCTTTTGTGAATCCTGGTTCTTATCTTTGAGAAGTTTATGTCACATCAATGAACTTAATACACATCAATGAACTTAAATACAATTACAGTGTTCCCTAACTTATCACGGGGGTTAGGTTCCAGGACCACCCACAGTTAGTGAAAATCTGCGAAGTAGGGATGCTATATTAATTTTAATATTATTTTAGTAGTTATACACTATTTTAAGTCTTTGTCAACCAGTCGTGTTTTGATAAATCACCGCCTCCTCCTCCTGTTGCTGCTTGGGCTCCTTTTCTCTCCCTTGGCTTCTCCTTCCTCCCTTTCTTAGGCTGTAAATTGTAATTTTTTATTATTTATAGTAGTCTTTTAAAGTTTATTGAAAAGCCGCGAAACAGCGAATCTGTAAAAAGTGAACCACGAAATAGTGAGGGAACACTATTGATACCTCTCAGATCCTTCCATCTTGATTGGGACCAAATTGATTTATCTAAAATGTCTCTACTTGATCCCAACTTGATTTCTTTAAAATGTCTCTATTTGTTCCCAACTTGAACTAGCTACTTGTGAGCTTACAGAGTGTTGTATAAAAATATCTGGACTGCATTGTGCTCTCTGTTTCCATATTTTGCTAGCATCTCATGGGAAAAGAGATGTTGGACGAATGGTTTAAGTATTTGTATTGTACTGTTTAAAATGTATTTATTGTATTATGCTAAATTGATTGTTTTAATTGCCTATGTTTTATTTTTTGTACTAAATACAGCATTGAATTTTGCCAGATTGTGAGCCGCCCTGAGTCCCTTCGGGTGAGAAGGGCGGCATAGAAATGATGGTAATAAATAAATAAATGAATAAATGTTGGCCAATCTTTGTGAGATAATTACTGTCAAGAGATTTATGGGGCTAGGATTGAAGAGTAAAACATCACTCTGGCCAAAACACATTTTGCTACCTCAAATGTTAGATCTCTTTCTAAGTCTGTTTGATCTGCTGATTCCAAAAATGGCACCAGTTTTCCTTTATCTGCTCTGGCTTTTGAGATACAGAACATATAAGTCTTAATCTGCTTGCCCATAGAAAATCATGAGAACCATATCTAAGAAACTAGAGCTGGTGTGGTCTATCCAGTGCAGTTTTCTGAATCAGTGCCCCAAATAACCCTAGGAACAGGCCTAAAAACCAGGACACCAAGAAAAAATGATTTTTGATTGGGTTATGTTACAGTGTTTACTCCACCTTTCCTGTTTTCAGAGGTTTCCACTTACCATTTTCCATTACTTCTTTCAGGATTGCAGATTTTTCTCTTTCATGAGCTGAAAAGCTTTACAAATAACTTTGATGACAGAACAGTGTCAGCTGGTGGCAACAAGATTGGCGAAGGAGGCTTTGGAGTGGTATACAAAGGGTGCACCAATGGCAGAACGGTGGCAGTGAAAAAACTGACGGTTGTAGGTAGACCGTAGGTGTTCTGTATCCAACTATATATGCTGTGGTACTGACTTTGCTTAAAGTATAATGGAACCGAAAGCATCAAAAGGATAAAAATATCACAGTGTACACTGCTAAGTGTACACCCACATATGTCAGGAAGCCTATAAGAGAAATTGCATACCAGAAGCAATACTCTGGATAAACAAAATATCTGTCCTGTAACTCTAAAGAAGATCCTTCATTATTTCACAGAAGACATAAAATTAAATAAGAATTAATATCAATGGCCTTATCAAATGCTATGTGTCCACATGATGTGTAAAATAAAATAAAATAAATGAATAATGATGTTGAACTGGAAGTTTCACCGCCATCCTCCTGCACATAAATGTCTGAGTTTCTCGTTAATTCTGTCTTAATTTTCCTTGTAGCTCGCTGATGTAAGTATTGATGATCTGAAAAAACAGTTTGAACAAGAAATAACAATAATGGCAAAGTAAGTACTGAGCATTTTGGAAACACTTTTGCAGTATGTGGTTAGATGGCAGAAAAATACAGCTAGAATGTGGTTTGTTTAGGTTAATTGGTTGTTGTAGTCTAGTGTTTAGGCTGTATTGTTTTTTATTCATTAAAATAATATACTTTAAAAATACAGGAAGAATCCTAGTACAAAATATGGAAATCTCTTCTAAACATAGAGGTACAAAATATGGAAATCTGTTCTAAACAGAGAGGTAACTTAGGTTAAGGCATTGAAGACTCTTCAAATGTTGATCACTTGTGATTGGCAGTGCTTTGATCCATTTTTGATTCAAACTATACATGGTGAAATAATCAAAGACAATCATGTTAATCTATGCCAGCGTAAAAAGTTGTAAGAGACTTCTGTAGCATCTTTGAGTATAACCGAGAAAAATAAATTTCTAATTTACATGAACTCTAATCCACAAATTGGACTGGAGCTCATGAAACCTTATGATAGAAATTTCTTGTTTTTCAGTCTCAAAAGTGCTGCATGATTCCTTTATACATTTTAGGTACAACACTATTTATATTTTTAGTCCATGTTATTTTAATGGATTTGTGTTGTGGCATGACAGGGTCAAAACTGAATCAGGACTTGTCTTCTTTTTGTTAAATTGTTGAGATAAATACATACCACGGTTGAACATGTACATCCAGTGTGGTCTTCAGTATTTTTCACGTCTGATTAAATCAGTGGTTCCCAACCTTTTTTTTGACCAGAGACCACTTTGACCAGGGATCACTTGACCAGGGACCACTTTGACCAAGGACCGCATTGGATAGACGACATCAGCTCTAGTTTCTGATACAGAACATATGCCATCCAGTAGTCACCATCTGCTCACCCACAGAAAACCATATTTAAAATCTAGAGCTTATGTGGTCTATCCAATATAATTTTCTGAATCAGCACCCCAAATAACCCAAGAACAGGCCTAAAAACGAAGACACCAAGGCACCCCCGCTTCCAGGCGCCACATGGAACGGCTCCGCTCAGGGGGAGGGAGGAGAAGGAGAAGCAGCAGTCAGGAGATTTGTTGTTGTGTCTTTTGTGGGTAGTCAGCCTCTCCCCTCCCAACATCCCCATTGCCTTGGCACTATAAGAGGGTTTTGTGAGACCAGTCGTTTTTGTTGCAACGGTGTAGTAATGGTGAGGCTGCGGACCATATTTTAGTTTTTGGGGACCACAGGTTGGAAACCACTGGATTAAGTTAATACGATCCATCAAACCTTACAGTATTCTAAAATTCATTCACATCAAAAGTGGCACAAGAGTGGCATTGGAGTTTCATACTGAATTCTTTCCCCTTCTGGATGTGCTCATAAAGCCCTGAATAAAATGCATTTATTCCCATTGGATGAACCTGCACAGTCGATGTCAACAGTGATAGCTAATAATCAGTGATCATATTTTTGACTAGGTTTTTCAGAGCCTTCTGGGTCCTTGAATTGTCAGATGAAAGGCACAGAAGTCCAGATTAATGAGCCTGTTTATTTTTTCTCACAGGTGTCAGCATGAGAATCTAGTAGAATTGCTTGGGTTCTCAAATGACTTTGATCAGCCGTGCCTTGTCTCTGACTATATGCCTAATGGCTCATTGCTTGACAGATTAGCTTGTCTGGTAAGTGACACATTTACTCATTGTCAGTATTTAGAAGTTTAATGGTTCACTGTGGTGAACTGTAGTAGGCAAACCAGAGAAAGAGATAGAGAAATGCTTTATTATTTTAGCAGAGATGTCTAATTGTGTTGACATTTTTCTTCTGCAGCATTGCTCTGTTAAAACTGTGGAAAGGGTACCTCTCTATATAAAAAGGATTATATGTACAGAGCTACCCTTCATTCAAGTGATAAAACCAGGGAGAAAATCAAAGAACTATCCTATAATGTAATACATTTTCTTAGTGTGTATATTCAGATTTTGATAGGTTTTTAGTCATTTTTGCACTCTGAAGCCATGTTGGTTCCTTCATAGATTGTGGTCTAGTTGGAATTCTGTTAGTGGCATGCCTAGTAGTTACACCTACATATCACTTTTGGTCATTTCAGCAAGAGGAATTTTCCTTTTCCCTTATGCAATGACCAAAAGGCTCTTACAACCCACCTTCCTCCTCCTGCTACTATTATCATGGAGTAAACAATGGAGAGTAGGGAAATGGCTGAGAAGCATCTGGCTATGGGAGTATAGCCAGATGCATAACAATGAAGTCATTGTCTGGGAGTTTCTGGAGGTCTTGGAAGCTGATGGTTGTCATTGTGTATCTGGCCATGGTCATAGTCTGTCTCATCTTGGCAACGAATGCTCAATGCTATTTCAACTGCTTTTGATTGATGTCACTTATTATATATTGAAATTTATAGATGTGAATGTTAACTGAAGACATAGCTTGATAAACTTTCGCTTTTGCCCCCGTTTTAAAGGATGACACTCCACCAATTCCATGGAAAACAAGATGCAATATTGCTCAAGGTGCATCAAATGGAATCTGCTTTTTACATGAAAATAACCATATTCACCGTGATGTTAAAAGGTAATATCTATAAAACAAAGTTTAAGGTGAACAATAAATCTTACAATTGTTTTGTCCGTATGCTCTCTGTGTTCCTGAAACATTGCTGGTGACCTAAGGAAAAATGGCTGTTTTGTTGATATTCTGTGTGGTTTACCACTGCTGGTTAGTGGAAGGCAGTTGTTTAGGGTTGCTGTTGCTGCGTGCATGTTGTCCAGTTGGACTCCAGATATGGCCTGACCAATGCAGAATATAGTGGTACTTTCCTAGTGTGTATATTCAGATTCTGAACACTGTGATTTTATTAATGATAGCATTTACATTCTTTGCTGCAGCATCACACTTCTGGCTCATTCTTAGTTTGTGATCAACAATAATCCCAGGGTCCTTTTCACATGTAATCTGCTGAGCCCAGTATCCCCCATTGTATGCCCGTATGTTTGGATTTTGTGGCCTAAATGTAGAATTTTGCATTTGTTTGTGTTGATTTTTTATTAAGTTCAGCCCAGTTTTCTAATAAATACATCAAGGCCCCTTTCAGTTGCTCCTATCTTCCAATGTATTCGTTTTATATCATTGCCAGAAGGATCCCTTCTATCCCATCAGCTTTAGGACAGAACCCTATGACACACTTTTGGTGACTTCTTTCCAGTATGAAGTACAACCACTCTTGACAACTCTTTAAACACAGCTTTCCAATCAAATGCAAATACATCTGATGTTTCTGTCTGCCCCGTATTTAGTCAGTTTCTAATCAAAATGTCATGGGAGATCTTATAAAATGAACAAGTGATCCAATCAGGATTTCTTCTTGACAAACCCTTGCTGGCTCCTACTAATCACGCCATTGTCATCAAAGTACTTGCAAACAGAGCCCTGTATAATCTATTCAAATGTTTTTTTCCTGACAGGTTGACACACCTATAATTTTCTGAAGCTTTTTTCTGCCTTTTTGCCTACACAAAGGTTGTCATGCGAGTTGTCATTCTGTCCTTTTTCTTCTCTTTGTTTTACAGAATGCAGCTATTCCAAAATAATTGGTGCAGCCCATGCTAAACAAAAATGCTACTCTTTCTGTTCTGAGTTCATTACTGTGCCATCATCTCTTTATGTGTGGATGGGGGAATACCCTATAAAATGTGTCCCTCCACATTTGCAGGGGTTAGGGTGCAAGATCCACACAAAAACTGTGTCTATAAATACATACACTTCTTTAAGCATTTCTAGGTCATTTCTTCTGAATGTTGACCATAGAATAGTGCCAGAGGACCTAGAAATACTTAGGACATTTTTGTTCAGTTGCATGGTCGTCCATGAATAAAATCCACAAAGGCTTGGGCCACAAATATGGATCAATAACTGTAGTTATACTTGTTTTTCAGCGCAAATATCTTACTAACAGAGAAATTTGTGCCCAAACTTTCTGACTTTGGGCTCGCAAGGGCCTCAGTTAAATTCACGCACACCATCCTAACAGAGAGAATAGTGGGAACAGCAGCCTATATGGCTCCGGAGGCTTTGCGAGGAGAGATCACTCCTAAATCCGACATCTTCAGCTTTGGAGTGGTGAGTAGCCATATGTCACTTGTTGTTTTCCTTATCTTTTAAAAAGGCTTGGAAGAAAACAGTAAGCATATAGCAAGGAGACTTCCCAGCTTTCTCTAAGGTAGTGTTTCTCAACCTGGGGTCCCCAGATGTTTTTGGCTTACAACTCCCAGAAATCCCAGCCAGTTTACCAGCTGTTAGGATTGCTGGCAGTTGAAGGCCAAAAACATCTGGGGACCCCAGGTTGAGAACCACTACTCTAGGCCAAGGTAAACACCCACTTAGAGGTGTACATTTTCATTAATTTTATTTTCATAGGAAAGAAATAAGAATAATTAAATCATGTTTCTCCCTGGTTGCAAGAATCTTCAAAGACCACACACTTAGATATTTTTTCTGTGTGAAAACCTTTTGCTGTTTTTAGTTTTTGTTTGTTTGTTTTGAAATAGCAAAAGTAAATAAACTACATAACTATGACACCAGACAACAGACAATGCAGCTTCATGATATAATTATCCACTGCATGTGCATTAGCTACATTGTTTACTTATTTATTTTTCTTGTTCAGGGTAAGAATTCTCTTTGTGTATAATTATTTTAATAAAATTATTGTATTTACATTAATTTCTTCACTTGGTTATCTTCATGTGTTTTGTATCCATTCATGAAGAGCACCATAAAATCACACATAAATCAGTCACAATAGCTTTTCCTTTCAAATCTTTATGCCAGCAGTTTTTCATTGAGTTGATAGATAAGACCATGATATGCATTTTACTTGTGTTTTTCTTTAGGTATTACTTGAAATTATAACTGGGCTTCCTCCTGTGGATGAAAATAGAGATCCCCAGTTACTGGTAATTTCTTATTTTTTTCATGACATAACTCAGTAGACCTGTGTCTTTCTTTTATACCAGAATAAAAAAGAATAATTTATTGTTTCAGATTATTACAGTGGATTACAATTCTGGTAGGAGACAGAATGAATTAGAACCATCTTTGTAGCATCAGGTTCTGTAGAATAATTTAGCACCACTTTTCTATTTGGATTTCATTGTAAATCATTAGGAGTGATCTCGTTAAGATAAATATGAGAGTTGTTTCAAGATGTTTATATACTTATGTAATTACACCAATTTATGTTCTTTCTATGTATAAAGATGTATGCTGAATTTAATTCAGCTGTACATTTGGGTAACAATTAGGATGCTGATTCAGTGATGTTTCATATGGCATTACCTCTAGGCTGTGTATGTAATATGCAACATCTGATTTCTATATGGGAAGAACAAATGATGAAATTCTGCCCCATCTTGCTATTGTAGCTCTTCAAAATTGGGCAATCCTAGCATGGGAAGGAGCCATAGTATGGTGAGATAAGAATACCATAGTTTACATCTTGCTGAATCAGATGGAGTATATAATCCTCCTGAAATTATGCTTATGGCAGATGATAGGCTTATATTTGTTATTATTAGCACAACTTCCATTTTTTCTTGATAGGTGCCAGTTATGAATATTCCTACTATATTACACCAATTTCCTTAATTCTCACATTGTTTAATTTTAATAGATGTGAGGAAAGGGAGAATTGCCTACCATTGTTTCCTTGTGGTTGTGTTTTGATGGGAACCCTAAATAAGATTAAATGAATAAACAACGTATGTAAAATAAGGAGATCTTACTCCCAACCTTGAATACTGTTTTGCAGGAGCAGGAAAATGTTGAGTTTTTAAAATGAAGATGTCAATCAGTCTGCACTTTTATAGTGCTGATGCATGTAGTAACATCATATGGTGGACTGATATCTTTGAATGACAACTCCGTTTCCTAATGCTGTGTAATTTAGAGCTTTTCTAAGTTCTGTCTATGATGTTGACTTGGGAAATTCTTTAAGTTGTATTCAAAAAGGGTAACTCCTTTAAGCTCATCTTTAATGACAGAAGCACAACCTTTTTTTACTCAAGAGTCTCCTTTCCTTATGTTGCTCCCCTTCCAGAATTTCCACTTGAGTATTCAATAAATTAGATCATTTGAGATCAATGTAATGCTATAACTGCTTTCACACAGCTCACTATCAAAGAGGAAATTGAAGATGAAGAGAAGACACTTGAAGATTATATTGATGAAAAGATGAGTAGTTGGAGTATGGCATCAGTTGAACAGATGTACTCAATTGCTTGCCAGTGTCTGAATGAGAAGAAGAACCGGAGACCAGATATTAAGATGGTATAGGCATTTTGGCCACTTTGTGGTTGAAAGTGTTTTGTTTTATTTTGTCTGTTCGTCGTTGTGATGGTTAATTTGTATTTCTGGTTTTCTTACAGGTCAAGCAACATTTAGAAGAAATGGCGTTTGAATAAGGTCTCTTTTTATGTCCTGGCCTTGCTATCTAAAAGAACTATGTTTTTTCATAGATGAACTTGTTTCTCTTTGTCCCTTCAGGATTGTTAAAATTGATGGGTTTTTATATTTGTGACCCTGTTATTGTTTTCATCTTTCCTGCGCTATAGAATCGGAGTGGACAAAATGTGTTTCCTGGGTTCTATGCCATTCAACCAGCACCTTTTTGTGACTCTTGTTTTTTCCCTCTGCTCTAAAGTTAAACACCTTAAAGCCTTATTCAAATGTTTACATATCTATGGGACTGTTGTATCATGTCTGCTGCCGCCCAAGAAGCTAGAGTTAAACTTTATATATTTGGTGAGCATTGTTAATTACTGGAACGACATAAGCATGAAAAAATAGGAAGGAATCCTTGTCTTCACAGACATCAATTGGTAAGAACATCTGCACCAGTTGGATGGGTGACCAAACATAAGGTCTTTAGACTAAATAGAAGTGTAAAATCACACATAAACAAAGAGACTTATGTATATGTATCACTCCTTTAGTCTGACCCAGGGAGTATTGGCACTCTTTGGCTAAAAAGTTAAAGTGGTGTCAAACTGCATTAATTTTACAGTGTAGATGCATCCTTAATCTACAGTAGAAATGTAGAAAGAAAATTCTGGTTTTACCTTTTTCTTTGTTCCACAAACCCACAATTGTTAGATTTTCTACACTTGTGTCTCAATAACATTAGTGGTAAGAGGGCAAGAAAACTGTACCTAACAAAGTGGCAGGTTAACATTCAATTAAGTGTATTTTAACTCAACCCCATTTATTTAAATAAATTGTTTTAATAATGGCAGGATGGCAATACAAATTGCAAGAGAACATTTTAGAGTAGAGTGCTTCTGTCTAACATTCCAACCATTCTATTACATCCTCCCTATTTTTCATTTCTCATTTGAAAGCCAGTATTCATGCCGATTGAGCCTCTTCGAATCTCGCTGGGCTGCTTTTTTGGCACAGTGAGCACTTTATAATATTTCTTCTCAAAATTCTACTTCTGTAAACCGTTTCCTGAATCTGCTGATACCTCTCTCTTAAACTGTAGTACAAGTTGTACAATTCTGGCTACATAAGCACTGAACTTGCAATTTGAACATCAGAACAGTGATTTAACTTTAAGGGGCTATTTAATAAATTGGTGTAATTAAATAGGTTTGGTGAAGTTGGTGAAATTACTTCAATTTTAAGTGCAACTGTGTACCAGTTATCCAGCAAATTTATGTTTCTTTTAGTGTTAATTTGAAAGAATATGTATTATTCCTGCTTGGGCAACAATCAGCCTCTTGTCTTCTTTCATTTCTACATGTGATGCTGTTGAGAAACTGTATATGTCAAGAGTCAGACGCCAGTTACAAAACAGTTTATTCAGAAGATAAGCCAAAAAATAACATAAACACAGGAAATGTCCTTGAAACACTTCACTTATCAGTATCTCGAGAGTAGATTGGACAATAATAACTCAAAAACGAGCCACGCTAATTTCCCACGCTGGCATTCAATAAAAAACTAAATAACGCTTCAATTCAGCTTTGGAAAACAAATAGAGTTAATTGCTGGAAAATAAACAAACTAGAAAAGCAGTAAAACTGTTTCCACGGTGCAGCTAAGCCAAGAGCCTCAAAGGAATGATGAATAGCCGTCGTCAGAAGAATCCAAGGTCAGGTCAGGAGGCAGCAGAAATTCCGAAAGACAAACCAGTAGTCAGAAGCCGGGAAAAGTAGTCAGTCAGAGGGCGAAGACAGAAGCCAGGTCAAATACCAATCCAGAGTCCGAAGAGGGTGCAGTCATCCAAACCAGGTCCACGAAAAGGCACAAAGATGGTATCAGCAGATCCGAATCACAGTCCAAGTCCAGCACAGAGATCCCAATGGCGCCTCAGCAACACCTTGCCACACGCAAAGTGCAGTGGCCAAACATTCCCATTTTATTCCCCTTCCTCCTGGGTGACCAAACACTCACACCCAAACACCAGGTGTCCCAAATCTACTCAGAGTCTGAACTCCACACAGCTAGAACTCATGGATCTGGAGTACCTAGCAATTCGTCGGAGTCCCAATCATCCTGCCCACACTTAGCCCCATGAACACTTAAAGAACCATCCTCCCTTCTCCAAGCATCCCAATTGGGATCAGCTCCTGCAGAAACCCCAGGTTCAGAAGTATCCATAGACCCCAAATCCCCAGACATCTCCGGTGGCTGTGCCCATTCAGTGCCCGCTTCCCCAGCCACCACCTGTTCCTCAGCATCCATCTCCCCATCTGAATCTTCCTCAGAAGATCCCCCATATAGCTCTCTAAGTCACTTCCTGCGCAACTCCTCCAGTGAACCCTCATCACGAGGGTTTTTTCTTCCTCTTCGAATTCCATCACCATCAACCATAATCCCCGAAGGCGCAGTCACAACAGTATAAGTTTCTATACAATAACTGTTAGATTGGCCAGAGCACGGAATGAGGAATGATCAGAACCTATTTGGTTTTTTCTTAATGTCATTTTCCCTAAAACATTCGAGTAAAATGGGTTTAACAAAGCAGATTGCATGATTCCTTTGATTATAATTGTGTTTGGGTTGCTGTGAGTTTTGCAGGCTGTATGGCCATGTTCCAGAAGCATTCTGTCCTGACATTTCACCCACATCTATGGCAGGTATCTTCAGAGGTTGTGAGGTATATTGGAAACTAAGCAAAGGGAGATTTATATATCTGTGGAAGGTCCAGAGTGGGAGAAAGAACTGTTGTGTGTTGGAGGCAAGTATGAATGTTGTAATTAATCGTCTTGGTTAGCATTTAATGGCCTTGCAGCTCAAGGCCTGACTAATTCCTAATAATTGTCTTTGCTCTTTTGCTGTACCAAAATTATATCCAGTTTCTACGTTTGCAACTATGCCAGACTGCAAAAAAGGAATTTAGTTTTGTATGTTGAACATTATTATTTTTGATTAAGTTATTTCAGATAGTGCTAAAAATATCAATAGCTGAAACCATTTTCTCAATGGAGAAAAACAAACTTGTTAAAATGAATACAGAATAAGCAAAAGTTGGCTATCATGTTGGCTAGTGAAAAACTTGCGAGTAGTTTTCTTGTGAAATGATAGCTAATGAGGCCCCTGTGGACATAACACATGCTATATAGAAGCCATTTGACACAGATGTTGTTAGAACAAGTATTTTGATAACTGGTCTGTATGCACCATGGAGGATACAGTGTGCAAAACTGGTATATTATGCAAATAATACATACATGTTTTTAGATGGATATGCTTGTTCAACTTTTGTTAGTGAGAGAAAACTGCAGTTTACTTTTGTGTACCTACTAAGACTGAGACATCCTTTCTTTCCTCCTCTCAGAAATTTTACTAGATTTAGATCCATAAAACCAGAATTTGACAATTGTAGGGAACAGAAACATGCTTCTTGAGCACTGAAAACTAGTGTTTTCCAACTGCTAATTTGATTGCAATTGTGACCTTCATAGTCATACTGATTTGCTCCATCAACACCATCTAGACAAGCTGTTGCCACTGTCATTAAACCTAACTTATAAGTGTAAATTAAGTTGCTTTGAGACACATCCAGAAGAAAAGTGGGATATCAATCAGATAAATACATTTATATCAGTCTGAAACCTTACAGGACAATTCCAAATTCTATGCCATTTTCCACTGCTCCTTCCCATTTTCATTACTTCTGTAACACTCCTTTTAATGCACTTTCCTTTCACATGAAATCCTGAGCTATTCAATACCTTTGCTGTTATTTTCTAAAGTACAAAACCCTAAATTCAGTGAAAGATGAGTCTAAATTATCTTTAAAGCAGTAGCAGCACCTATAAAACTTTAACACAGAGATAAAGTGCATAGCGACAGTGATGCACTTCTGGTTTTCTATTATATTCAGAAGAGCTATCTCCCATGATTGTGATAAAAGGTCTGTCATTTGAAAAGTGGTGTTTGCCCAAACAGTTTAGCCATCCAAGGCAATGCTGTAAAACTGCTTTTCACATGAGAGTTTCTAAGTTCAAATCCTCATTTTATACATTGGATGGGTCTATAATTATTGAAGCATTAATAGAGAACTTCAGCAACACAGCAATATTCAGGACCATGTTTTTAGAAAATGCAAAGAAGGCACAGCTCAGGTTTTGTTTCTATTTTTATTACAAGCCTTCTCGGGCTACATTTTTACACACATTTATCTGGAAGTAACACATGTTGAATTAATGCAGAATATTGCATTGCTTTCTTGGAGACTTTTTCACTGCAGAAACAATGGATATGGTTCCTCTGACTCCAACCAATTTGGGAGTATTGGCTTAGGAAAGAGGAAGAAAACCCTCCCACCATTTAGTTATTGCAACTGAGAGTAAACAATTATTTTACTACCATAAAATAACTACTGGCCAAAAAGGAGAATTGCCATTCTAGAGAAATAGATTAAGGAATTCCTTGAAAAATACAAAGCAATGGTAACAAAATGACATCAAAAGAAAACAATTGTATACATAGTCTTGGAGTCTGTATATATTTCCACGTAAATGTTGAGAATAGGAAGTATTTTGTCACACACAAAAATAAAGCTTAGAGCAGAAATATTGTGCAGTGTGCCCTTGGTACCTGCCTGGGTTTAGTTCCAGGACTCCTATGGATACAAAATCTCAAATCCCATTACATGCGATGACATAGTAAAACAGTGTCCCTTCTATAAAATGGCAAACTGTAAGGTTTGCTTTTGGGATTCCCCCCCCCCCCCCCCCGGAATATTTTAAAGCCATGGATGGTTGAATTTGTGGATGCCAAACCTGTGGAAACAGAGGACCAACAGTATTGTAAACATATTTCTACTCTGGTTTAAATATTTGGAATTAGTGTTTATTAAAGTCCTTTAAAACTTTAAACAGCTTCCTTTTCAATATATATTTTAAATTAAGAACTGATTTACAAAGCAAATAATTAGTTATTACATTTGTTTGAAATATTGCAATTTATAGAGCACCCAGGAGGCACATGATTCGGTAGTGGAAGTAAGTGTGCTAATTATTAAATTCTAAACATATTGGGAAGTAATGTTTCATAGTTTCCATCCATGACGTAAGATGTAGGCAAAGTGTGGCCTACAATCGCGACATTCTTGAAAAGATTATTGCTTTTATTCAACAGAAAATAATCATTTACCAATTAACCTATCAATTAGGCTAAACCAGTTGGAAGACTTGCTTCTAACTAAAATTATTATAAAGTAGTCTCAAACTTATGATTGCTTTATATTAGAAGACATTTCAAAAATGTGACATGAGAAGATTTTTATTTATTCCAGAAATGCATTAGGACACAACTGCCTGCTTGTGAACATTGTCAGTACTGAAAATCATAGCTTTTGTATAGTGTTATTAAATAAGTATATTTGGATAGGAAAACTAGTACCTTTAGCTATTGTGTCCTTTACAGTATCATTCTAATCAATTTTCTTGATTAAGTAGTGCTTAACTTTATTGTAAAATGCAGTTTGTGAAAATGTAGTGTTATTCTTGGAGCTCAAAAGCAAGAAGTGCTGTCAGAAGGCTATAACAGAATCTAATTTAGGATTCCTATAGCAAGTGAATTAGATTTCAGTCTTCCATGGTCTGATTGTTTAGAGAAATAGTTTTCTTGAACATAAATGCATAGAATCATGATATGAAACAATACACATTAAACAGGTATTCTTTCGATGATTACTATAGAGATGAGGAAAATACAGTGACGATACAAAGCATGTTGCTGGCTTTGTTTTCCCAAAGAAGCAATTCTCTAAGAGAGGTAGGCAATGCAGTTAATTTCAAGATTTTCAAAAACATAAAGATTTCCATTTGTCTTGCCATTAAAGTTGGTGGTATATACAGATTCTACAGAAAATACAAGAGTGGTGAATTTTGAAGGTATAAAATAAATTCAATTTACAGCTAACATTCTGCAAGTTTATAATTTTAGCTTTTAACTAATACATTTACAACCACAGGCTGTGGACCTTAATAAAAATCTATAGTGGCATAGCCAGATAAGTGTAGTGGAAAGTCATGGGTTTGCTTTTTCTCAATCTGTATCTCTCTCCCCTGGAAAAGATCAATGTGGAAAGCTGGCATTTCCATTATTAAAGGCTTGAGTGGATTCCTCCCTCACCCCCAATCACAATGCTTCTGTTCCCAGTAGATATAACTACATTCAATCTGTAGGTGTTTCTGTTTCAGCTGGTCCTCTGATCAACCTCCGGATTCCCCTTTTTCCTGCAGGCCCTTTTGGCTTTGCAAAACTCTGTTTATGTGCATGTTGTTTGGGATGAACTTCCTCATAAAGGAACTCAGGCGTCAGCTCATCACCATCACCAATTTCAATCTGAAATTAAAGCAGGAGAGAAGGTAATCTGGCATTTAATTGATTTTGGAAAGAGTGAAGGAAGACAGCTATTAGCATGGCTAGGTGCTGTTTTGATGCTTGTTTTATAAAGTTTAACAAACTCATCACCCCAATCGATGAAACACAATCTGAATCAGCTAAAAGCATCCAGGCACATCTTTTATATGGCTGTCAAACATATACTGATGATGCTGCATAAATGAACTACAGGAAATAAATAGGTGGGCATAATCCTTTCCTGCTAGTTCAAGGCAGCTAGAATGATTTAACCTTTGTACTATTTGTTCTTTCTGTACTTATTTTATATTCTTAGTCATATTTAGATGCATCTTAGCTTACGGAAGTCAACGGGTGTAGTTAGGCAATTAGGAATAAGAACTGGTTGAAAATTTACCGACATCTATAGAAAGGTAGACCTGTTTGTATTTTGTGTGTGCCTTCAAGTCACCTTCAATTTATGATGACCCTTTGAATTTCATAAGGTTTTCTTAGGCAATTTTACTTATCAATAAATGGCCCAGAAAGGGTCGTACAGGTTAACACAATTCAGCAGAGAAAGTGAAGCTACATAACTGCAACTGGTGCAAAGGTTGGCAGCCAGGTTGCTAACTGGAACTAATTATAGGGATAGGAGGACACCCCTATTAAAACAGTTCCACTGGTTGCCGATAAGTTTCTGGTCCCAATTCAAACTGCAGGTTATTGTCTACAAAACCCTAAACAGTTCGAGACCTGCCTACCTTCACGACCGCATTTTCCCCTATGAACCCTAAGATCTGCCGGGGAGGTCTTTCTCTTGCTCTCGCCACCGTCACAAGCACGGTTGGTGGGGACGAGAGAGAGGGCTTTCTCGGTGGTAGCTCTCCACTCTGGAACTCCCTCCCCTGGGAGATTAGGCTAGCACCCACTCTGTCCACCTTCTGCAGGGACCTTAAAACCTGGCTGTTCCAATGTGCGCTTGATAATGATTATGCTCCTGTCTATGAATGTCCATCCCAAACTGACCATTACAGTAAACTCAGCACTTTACCCAAACCCTGGTCCTATAATCTGTTGCACAACCCCAGTCCCAGCCCTCTTCAATTTCTGATTTTGCCCATCTTATTCCTGGTTTTGGTTGTGGGTTATTGAGGTTTGTTTAATTCATTTTAATTGTTGTTTTATACTTTTTTAAATGGTTTCAATCAGATTGCTATATGTTTATTATGTTTTTACATGTGCTTTTAGTTTGCAAACTTTGTTGTGCTGGGCTTGGTCTTGCTTGTAAGCTGCTCCGAATCCCTCTGGGGAAAGGGTGGTGGGATATAAAAATAAAGTTATTATTATTATTATTATTATTATTATTATTATTATTATTATTACTATTACTACTATTACTACACTGCATTAAAACAGAGAGGTGACCTTTAGCAGCTAAGGCCTCAGTGAGAGGACAAGCCAGTCACTCTCAGATGATAAAGACAAGGGTAATTAGTGAAGGAAAAACTAGACATGAATATTAAAAATAAAGTAATGATTATGATGATGGAGGATCAACTGTTAAATGAGAGGATTGGGAACCTTTCCCACGCCTCAAAGGAAATGCTTAGGTTCAATTTACCCATATATTACAAGCAAATTGCAAAGCAGTGGGCTTGTTCAAAGGCTGGTGTTATATCTTCAGTTCAATTACAGATTAGAGACTGGGAGATTCAGAACTACTGCAGAACTCACTTGAAATACCAGTGTGAACTATAATTTAGGAACACAATGTTCTCATTCTGTTCACATTCACTGGGGAATGATATCAAATGTCTCTATAGTATCTCAATTAACTGCTGAGGGTGCATCTACACTAGAATTAATGCAGTTTGACATCACTTTAACTGCTATAGCTCAATGCTATGAAATCCTGGGAGTTGTAGTTTGATGATGCACCAACACTCTGGCAGAGAAATCTAAAAACCATGTAAAACTACAACACTAGAAGTAGTGTCAAACTGCACTGATTATATAGTTTAGAGCTGACCTTAGTCACCCTTTTGTATTATTGGTTCCATAATCCCATTATGAGACCAGTAATCCAGACATAATAGTTTTTGTGGTTTACTGGCTATGTTGGCTGGAAGATCCTAGGAATTACAGACCCCAAAAAGTTAATTTTCAAAGCCCCATAAAATTTGGGTGCTAACAGGTTGATGTCTAAATCTCAGGGTTATATTTGCAGAAGAAGCAAGAGTAAATGAACTACATCCTACTTTTCGGATGATCTGCATCCACAGTTGTCTTTCCACGATTTCTAGGAGGGGACTCTTGCAGCTGGAGTACAGCATCCGCTCTCGTATACTACACATGTAGCCTGGCATAGAGTAGATGAACACTGCAGAATGATTTCAAGCAGAAAGAAGTCATTTCACAGAAGCCTTAACTGGATTTCTTCCAAAGTTTGAGAAAAAAGACATTTTATATTGCGGCTAGCAAACTTTTAAGATGATGCAAAAACTAAGCAGCTATTTAAATCCTTGATGACACAGTCCTTAGCAAAGCAACTTCTAAACATTTCAGCTATGTATTCAGCTTGGTCCACAGAAATGCTTGCATACCTATGGATTCCAAGTGGTCTCCTTCGTGGGAATGTTTGTAGAGGAAAAAGTGGTACCGTGCAGAGTCCTTTGGAATTCTTTTCGGCAAGTCTTTCAGCTCAGTTGGGAGTGTACTAGCCAGGACAATTGTTTCATTTTTGATATCAATTTGCTGTAAACATTAGTTGGGATAAAGTTTGTACACAAAGTGATTAATTTAAGCAAAATGTTATAAGGAGAAATGCTTAGGTAGGGAATGAATTTACAGGTGAACTAAAATACAAATTGAGAATCTTCAACAGATATTTCCTTCATTAGAAGAATAGGTAATAATAATAATAGTAACAACTTTATGTATCCCGCCTCCATCTCCCCGAAGGGACTCGGGGCGACTAACATGGGGACGAGCCCAACAACACAAGTTAAAACACAGAACAATCAATTAAAAACATAACTACATAAAACAATAAAGCACATCAACAGAATTAAAACCAGGACAATAATAATTAAACATTCAGAGAGTAAAATTGTGTAGAATCTGAATAGGGCTCCTAGGAGGTATAAGGGCAATCAAAAATAGGGGCGGAGAAACAATCTCAGTAAACACTAAAACCATAAAGGGTAAGGAACTGTGATAAAGTGCAATAACTGATAATGAGTTGTAAGCGGGCTGAGTATCTGGTGGGACTGCTTACTCAAAAGCGCACTGGAACATCCATGTCTTTAGGTCTTTGCGAAAGGTGGACAGGGTAGGTGCCAGACTGATCTCCCTGAGGAGAGAGTTCCAGAGCCCAGGGACTGCCACTGAAAAGGCCCTCTCCCCCGTCCCCACCAGTCGCGCTTGAGACGAAGGCGGAAGCAAGAGAAGGGCCTTCCCGGCAGATCTTAAGGCCCACATGGGTTGGTAGGGAAGGAGGCGATCACAACGATAAGCAGGTCCTGAACCGTTTAGGGCTTTATAAGTGATAACCTGCACCTTGAAATTGGGACCGGAAATGTATTGGTAGCCAGTGGAGTTGCTTGAACAGGGGGGTTGACTGCTCCCTGTAGCTTGCTCCAGTTACTAGTTTGGCCGCTGATCTTTGTACCAACGGTAGTTTCCGAGCCATTTTCAAGGGCAGCCCCACATAGAGTGAGTTGCAGTAATCCAGTCTAGAGGTAACTAAGGTATGGACCACCATGGCCAAGTCAAACTTCACGAGGTACAGTTACAGCTGGCGCAAGAGCTTTAACTGTGCAAAAGCCCTTACGGCCACCGCCGACACCTGAGCATCAAGCATCAGCGCTGAGTCCAGGCGGATAGGCATTTTTTCTAATTTTCCATAATCTCTCACACTATTCTGAATGGTACACCAACCACTGGAGCAGATATGAGAGGTAGAAGGTGGAATCTGTGAAGATTACTCAGTTCCTATTCCATTGATGGATGCCTCTGATGGATGGATGAACTTCTAGCTGTGAAAGGACACTTTAGGTTGCAACATGGAGGCCAGGATTGTTGAGTGTCAGCTCATCACTCAATAGACCATTGTATGAAAAGCTCAGTAATCATGCATAGAGATACTCCAAACCTCCTTGCTCTAGCACAGGCATGGGCTAACTTTGGCCCTCCAGGTGGTTTGGTCTTCAACTCCCACAATTTTTAACAGCTGGATGTTAGCAGTCCAAAACACTGTGTAAGTGACCCCAGTTACCTGTTACGTGTGTGTATCTAGATCGGAGGAAGCAAAAGACACTGGACAGCTGAGTATGGTGTACAAAACTATTTCTCCATTATTTTCCGCCACACATTCCACAATGTCTCAGCTCCAAATAAAAAGGTGACTACATAGAGGACTCTTTGCAAGGAATCTACTGGGCAATCTCACTTAATTTATAGGTGGGAAATTATATTCCTCTAGAACTGAATGGATTCCCAGTCACAATTTTAGACATATTCTAGAACAGTGCAATGGGTTTGAGAGATCTGCCTTGCAATGGTTGACATGCTCCATTCATCGAAGGTGTTTCCATTCAATTTCAATTCCATTTTGGGGGTATTATTCTATCTCCACTATATCATAGATCACCTGTGCAGCATTGCCTGGAAACGCTGACTTGGAGAGGAAAGGATAAAGAAGTCAGCTTCCTCCAGTTGAAGTGCACACACCTGGATCAAACTAAGAGCATCCATCACTAATATGTCAGTTATCCTCCTGTATTTAGAACAGAGTCCTAGAAATCCATATGAAGGTATTTTCCATTTGCAGAGTGAGAACTGGGAAACCTGACCACTGATTTTTTGGTGTCATATTAAGAGAGTGAAAGCATATACTGTACCTACCAGTTGCACATAGTTCAGCTGTTTGTTTTTCAGTTTTTCCAGTGCTTGGAGAGCTTCCTTAGCAATAGGAAATGCCACCCCTTGTAGGGTCTGATGCTTAGTGTCAACACTGACTTCAGTCTGTACCTGGACACAAAAACAGATGATGTATATTCTGAAAGTCATTTCTGCAAAATGTTGCTATATGGAAAGAAGCTAGAGACATAACACTGCTTCCTGTTCCAACATTGTATTGAGCACCCCCTTCCACAACATCCTAAAATATATTTTTGGTTCTAACGGGTTTGTATCCACAAATATATCTTTTAGGATGTTGTGGAAGGTACTCAGTACTCCTTTCTGCTTTGATAATCTGGATTATATGGCAGTGTAGAAGGGGCCTAAGAAACCTAGATCACTCACATTTGAAATCCAAGCATACCTGTTACAATTCTTGTAACTGGAAGCATCTCTCCCCTTCCATAGAAACAAGATTTGCACACACGATAATTAGAACTAAGTTTCCCCTGCTTTTTGTTCATTCTCAGAATAATTTTAAAAAATTAATATTGGTTATACAGTAGAGTCTCGCTTATCCAACATAAACGGGCCGGCAGAACGTTGGATAAGCGAATATGTTGGATAATAAGGAGGGATTAAGGAAAAGCCTATTAAACATCAAATTCGTTTATGATTTTACAAATTAAGCACCAAAACATCATGTGATACAACAAATTTGACAGAAAAAGTAGTTCAATACGCAGTAATGCTATGTAGTAATTACTGTATTTATGAATTTAGCACCAAAATATCACGATATATTAAAAACATTGACTACAAAAATGCGTTAGATAATCCAGAACGTTGGATAAGTGAGTGTTGGATAAGTGAGACTCTACTGTAATGTGCTTCTGACTTCCTGCCAGGTCAGGATATCAGGGACTGGGGGCCTTGCTACACTGCCATATACAGTGTTCACTCACTACTTCGCGGTTCACTTTTTGTGGATTTGCTGTTTCATGGTTTTTTTAATAAACTCTAAAAGAATATTATAAATCATAAAAAATTACAATTTACAGCCTAAGGGAGGAAGGAGAAGCCAACGGGAGAGAGAAGGAGCCCAAGCAGCAACAGGAGAAGGAGGTGATTTATCAACGCACGATTGGTTGATAAAGACTTAAAATAGTGTATAACTACTAAAATAATGTATAAATATTAAAATAAATATAGTGTCCCTACTTCACGGATTTTCACTTATTGCGGGTGATCCTGGAACATAACCCCCACGATAAATGAGGGAACACTGTAACTCAGATTAACCAAACAGATAATCTACATTATCTGCTTTGAACTGAATTATTTGAGTCTACACTGCCATATAATCTAGTTCAGGTCAGATAATCTGGATTTTATCTGGCAGTGTAGAAGGGGCCTTAGGTGATACCTCATTAATCTTGATCTGTCGAAGTTCTTCTTCTGCCGCAGTTAGAGGGGCAGGTGAAGATTGAGTCACCAAGTATCTTCGATAACCATTCAATGAAACATCATCCTGGGAGAGAAAATGGGTTAGCAGGTGCAGTATTTTCATCTCACTTGTAATATTCTTTTTCCCTGAAGTCTCTTCTTCAGGTTCTTATGACCAAAATCACATTTTTACAAACGACTATGCATTTTAACCTACACATGGAAATGGGGGGCTTTCGTTCCGAAAGTATCACAAATTAAGTCTCTCTTTTCAGATTACACACCTTGTTTGTTCCAAATACTTCATCCTTAATATGCCCGCCTCCAAATTCTTTCTTCAGGGTTGCCCGGGTAGCAGCATATAACATTTTTTGACGGACCTGGAAGGTTTGAAAAGACAACCTTATTTTAACGAAACAAAAGAAATAATCACAAAATGTGTGAATCTGTACAGATGTTGCTGAACTGCCCCTCCTAAAACCTCTCACCATAATGGCTAAGGATGGTGGGACTGGCAATCCAAAACCATGTGGAGGATTAGCATTCCCACCATTAAATAGAAGCAAAATGTTAAAGCTCTTCCTAAAAAGATTAAAGCATTTGATTGATTTTTCTGACCTGACAAGTGAATAAAAGCCTCCTATAATCCATCCAAAAGACACATACACATTTGTAAGCCACAGTTATGCACATATGCATCATTAACAGGCTGTGCCTAATTGTATGCAAATCTTTATGTACGCATGTGACAGATGAAAAAAGGTGTAGTGATAAGCCAACAGGTTTTTAAATTATGGCAAACCAATTAGTTCGATTTTTTTTAAAAAAAAATCAGGGGCTACAAGTACATCTAATTGTCCCTAGTAGTTTCATCATAATACATACAGGAGAATGGTCTGGAGACCATGCAATAAAAATCCACTCATATCCTTGGGCATTTTGAGAATCTAATCTGTAGAGTATATAGCATGGCTGCTTGTCTTCAAGAAGCGGCAGGACAAAGGAATCATAATCTTCTTCCCAAGATCCATGACACTGTTTTGCGGATCCCACAGTAAGCTGCTCTATAAAAGGACAGAAAGTATGAGTCAGTACACTATTGAAAACAGCAATTGATATTCTGCTTCATTAAAAAGTATTGAGTTCCAACTTGAGAAAGAAGCAACATACAATGTAGATACCAAAATCCATAGCTGCCCAAGTTCCATTATATATAATGTCTTAGTAAAATGGTCTTCCATATTTTAAATGGCCAAATCAAGAAGCTTTTAATGTGTGTGTGTGTGTGTGTGTGTATGCTCAAGCCATAGACGGTTGACCCCAAGTGAGATTGTTTAGCATCTAGAGCAGTGGTTCTCAATCTGTGGGTCCTCAGGCGTTTTGGCCTACAACTTCCAGAAATCCCAGGCAGTTTACCAGCTGTTAGGATTTCTAGGAGTTGGAGGTCAAAACATCTGGGGACCCACAGGTTGAGAACCACTGATCTATATGGAGGGCCAACTGCATAAATCAATCAATGAAAATAATAGAATATCAATGAATTAATTGTTTATAGTACCAGCCATAGGCCATGACATTAAATAATATACAACCTTTAAAAGTACAATAAGCACTTTCCAATATAAACATTAAAACTTATTCCATATACTGACTCTTTAAAATTACAGTAGCAGTGACATGATAACAATAACAATGTCTGATTTGTATCATCCCAAACTATCTCCATTTCTAGCCTCCGTTGTGGACTTTACCAATTTAGCTCGGATTTTTTGGGCTGCGACTGCAAATATGTGGCAACCTTTAATGTTGTATTTTTGGAATAATCCGCTAACAAGTTGCAGACAACTGCTGACTGTTGCCATGCTGCCCTTTCTTCCAAAAGAGCTCCCAAAAAAATTGTTTCTAGGGCCATTATATAAAGGGCAATGTGAACAGATAGTGTATTAAATCATCTCTTTCCCCCGACCCACAAATACAAAGTTGTTGGACATGAGGGATCCCTCTATATCTTCTCTTTAGCCACCCTGATCGCATTGTTTGGAAGTGTAGGACTGTAAATGCTTTTCTAAGGGTTACCAATGTTAAGTCTTGAAGATATTGTTGACAATATTGGTCACCCTTTAGTAGAGGATACCAAGTGGTAAAACCCTGCCGTTTACTGGTCCGCAAGTTGTCAGATGCATCCATTTCAAATATTTTGTCTCTAATCGCCTTCTTGTTCAACTGCATTAGGGTCGTTGTTGATCCATCAAAATACTTGTGGAGCAGGGTTAACCAGTATTAAGCCCATCACATAAATAGCTAAGTTATAGTAATGATAAGTTTTTGACTTAAAAGTGGAATAATTTATAGTAAAGACGTTTATACGGAAGAGTTGGAGCATATTAAGTTCCATAGTGGTAGGATTCTTAAGACATTGGTTTTGTATTACAATTTCTTCAATTGTAATACACCATCAATAGTAAGCCACACCCTGATTTCAGGACCAACAAAAATGCACGAGATACACCTGTGATTCTAAGATTCACCCTATTTTTAGAATTCTTTATATGGGGGGGGGGGGGGTAAGTGTGTCTTAGAACTAAATAAATACTTCCAATATGTATAGCTATACTTTTGTAAACAATATATGAACATTTTAAAAATAAAAATAAATATTTGTCTTATTTCTGAAAAATGGGGGTGGGGAGATTGAGGTAATGTTGCATTTAGAAATCAGGGACTGATATATGGGCTGGATATGGTATTCAGTTTTTATCTAACCTACTTGTTATGAAACTGTTATTTGAAAATACATGGCAACAGCTTGTACATTTCCTATCTACAACTGCTATTTTGATATACCAAAAAATGGAAAGAAGCTCAAGTAGACAAATGAAACAGTTAGCCCACAAGGTTCTTAGTTGCTCTGTGAGAAAGCAAGAGCCAGGAAGTGATAACCTATTAAAATACTAATAAAGCATTTTTACATACCAAAGACATTGAAAATTTTAATTCAATGTCTTTTTACTACCACATTGATTAAACGTCTACATAGCTTAAAAGGTATGACTTTGGTCCAAAAGAAACCCATCATACCTTAATCAAGATCACAGTTAGGCAGATTCCTGCGGCCAGATTCTTGATGAAAATCTCCCACTCTTTGATAGATTCACAAAACATGAATTAGAAATTACTTTGCTCTGAAGATACCATCCTGAGTGACATGGAGACTGGGCTATGACCCTCTTTCTCTTCCCATTTCTCCAATAAAAAAGGGACATCAGAAGATTATCCCTTTATCTTAATCTTTGTTTTCTTTGTCTCTGAATGCAAGACTCCCTTAGAGAAAGATTTGAACTTCTATATACTATGACAATACAATCCTTATGCAAAGGATCGTATAGCACCTTGGAGAGTAACTAAGACAACAAAATGGGTTGTATAAGCCTTCATTGAATACAGTAAGTCTACTTCTTCAGGTAGACGTATGCTGCAAACTCTGTTCTCTCATTTAATCTCTAAATTGCTACAAGATCCCTTTGCATACTGACATTCCATATGGCTCTGTCTTTGAATATTACAATCCTTATATGTATTTACTTTGCATGAGTTCATGGGAAGTTATTAAAGGATTACCCGACAGCAACTCTTCTTGATGACAGCGAGGCTTGTACCTGATGCAGCATTATGCCTTTATTTATGTGTATAGATGTATATACCGGTTTGTATTGATATGTACATTTGACCTCTGCTAGGATTTTCTTGGCCGGATTTGGTCAAAGGAACATTGCTGTTGTCTTCCTCTTTGGCTAACCAAATGTGACTTGTATTCCATATGGTAATTACACTGACTTTAATGATTGTACAGGGTTCTCTGAAACTAGGAAGAACAGGAAAACAGCACATACCATTTTGAATAACTATTTTCAAAAACCTATATTGTCCATTTCTAGCTCTAGCAAAGGTTTCTTGAACTTCTCCAGTAGCTGAAAAAAAGTACAAGAGAAAAGGACAGATAATTATTTTTTAATTAAATAAATGTGAACAATAAACTACAACATGTAAAAATAAAAACACAGTGACAATAAAGTAGATTCTCAATTAACTGGAACCCATGGGGATTCTGGTTAACTAAATGTAATTTCTGCTTGCTTGAGAATTTCTATTAAAATAGGTCTAACTCACACAATACCCCTCACTATACCAAACCACAAACTCTTATTGATGTAATATTAATATCAAAATAGAGACATTAAAAGTAAATTAAGACATATAAAGACAAATCTAATGTACTATATATGTAACACAATTTTTGTTCCTTGGTTATAAATGTCATTTCCTAATTGGTTCTGTCAAAAAACATGGAAAACATTTATTAAACTTCAAAAACTTTGTTTTTCCAGGACATCCTGCAGCACATTTTGCTATAGTTTTTCAATGAATATCTCATTGAGTCTCAACCAATTCAACATAGTTTGTGGCAGTCACAAAAATAAAGTTTCTGGAGTATAACAGCTACTTTCAAAGTAAGTATCACACATTTAAACAGAAAAAAAGTTTCATACTAGGAACATAAATTTTTTCAAATTTTGTTATAGTATTATAAAAGCAGTTTTGTGAATGAAGTACTATTTGATTTTTTGCTAGTTGTTTGAGAGTTCTCTTTGCTTGGGTTCTTGTTAACTGAGAGTCAACAGTATTTTAAAGCACAGACCAGTTTTATCCACAGATACCATATGTTTTTAAACTAAGAGAACGTAACTACATAATTTTTTGCATTGAAAGTATTTGCATCTGAGATCTGTTCTAAACATGTTGGTCAGTGTCAATGTAATTCCTCTGATCACAATGACATTGATTTGTAAAACTTTATACACAGCAAGTTGGAAATGGAGTTTGCATTCAAGCAGCTGAACTAAGTGCAGACAAAATGTGAAATCACTATAGCAAACCAAACCTGCAGCACTGGCCTTGGGCATATATATTGCACCTGTGTAGAAAGGACTAATTATCTCTCAGCTTGAGGCTATAAAGCTCAAATTTCACTCAGAAAGACATGAAAACATACCAAGTCAAGGTGAAACCATACAGCCATGGGGAATAATGTACCATTTAAGCTAGTAAGGGCACTCAGAATGTGCCAAATATTTTTGTTGCCATGTATGGGAATGCCCAATATGATGACTAGTATGCTAACAAATTAGCTAACTCTTTGTGATGAAATATGTATGTTCTTTCAAATTGCTTATGTCAAGTTCCACAAATTTCATATATTTTCTCAGTTAATGAACACCATTACCTTCCAATAAAGTACAGCCAGCAATACCTGGTATTCTTCTGCAGTTAACAATTCAAAATCTATTCAGATCTGATTCTACTTGGTTTCCATGATCAAATGGCAGTGGTCTATTTATTTATTTATTTACAGCATTTATATTCTGCCCTTCTCACCCCGAAGGGGACTCAGGGCGGATCACATTGCACACATAAAGGCAAACATTCAATGCCATAACATAGAACAGAGACAGAGACAACACGCAGGCACGGGCTGGCCTCAAACTCATGACCTCTTGGTCAGAGTGATTTGTTGCAGCTGGCTTGCTTTCCAGCCTACGCCACACCCTGGTCTAGTAGGAGTTGGGGTCTATTAAGACATGTACATCCTTCTTAAATGCACCAATTTAAAGATAAGTCTCAGTCATTTGTGTAACATCTAAGTGTAGTATCTTAAATTGATTAATGCTTAAGTTCATTTTGTTTGTTTTGGCTCCAGTTCGCCAACCAGTCGAAGTCATTTTGAATTCCAATCCTGTTTATTGGGATCTGAGCTACCTCCCTAATATGGTGCCATCTGCAAATCCGATAAACATGTCTTCTATTCCATTATTTATATCATTTATGAATATGTTAAACAACGCTGTGCCCGGGACAGAACCCTGAGATGCCATGATGAAAAATAACCATTGTGAGTATTCTCTGGAATTAATCTGTCAATTATTCTCTAGATTCAGCAGCTGTGGTGAAGCAATGGATTAAACCCTTGCTGGCTGGACTGCTGATCTGAAGGTTGGGTTGCTGGCCTGAAGGTTGCTGGTTCATATTACATGTCTGGGTGAGCTCCCGTCTGTCAGCTCTAACTTGTTGGGACATGAAAGAAGCTTCCCAGCAGAATGGTAACACATCTGGGTGTCCCCTGGGCAATGTCTCTGTAGACGGCCAATTCTCTCACATCAGAAGCAACTTTCAATATGTTCTCAAGTCACTTCTGACATGATAAAAAAGTCTGTCAACCTATTACAGATCCACGTAACTATAACAATCCCACCATTCACCAGTGCGAATATCTTGGGGCCTTTGTCAAAAGCCTTATTGAAATTAAGATATACTACATCCAAAGCATTCCCCTCATCTACCAAGTTTATAACGCATTTGAAAAAAGGATATAAGATTAGTTTGGCATGACTTGTTTTTTTGAAAAACCTATGCTGGCTCCTTGTAATCACAGCATTCTTCCACAAACAGACTATTTAATAGTCTGTTTTAGAACCGTTCCCAGTATCAACATCAAGCTGACTAGAAGGTATTTGCTCAGTTCCTCCTTTTGTGAAGATGGAGGCAATAAATGTATTGAAACACCAACACGAACAGACTGATTGAAAAATGGAATATAATGGTGATTTTTAATAACATCATCTGGCCCAAGACTCTATCTACAAGCTGGTATTTATCAGAAATGTTGGACTACAGTGACTATGCCAGGTGGACTGAAAATTTAAGTTAAAAAATCAACCTAAAAAACTTGGGTCAACTTATCCACAGATTTTTATGAACACTGTGCCTTAACTCCTACCAACAAAGGAACCATCCCTTGTCTTACAGTAGCAAAAGGCATGAGATTTTCCACCCCAGAAGAACCTAAAAGAAACAGCAACTACATCCAGCCATTTCACTGATTTTTTTGAATGCTGAGAGGGGAAATGGAACGAAATGGCCCTCGATTTATCCACCGGTCATATAAAAATCCATAATTATGGCTCCAAACCTGCCCAAACCTGTATATACAGTAACTTTTTTTTTATTTACAAAATCACTACTTAATCATGATTTTGACATTATTGTCACAATGATAACTTAACCAGGCATCAACTGAATAGGGAAAATGAGGTCCATTCTGCCAATGATAAGAACACAGTTGAATCATATTTCCATCAGGTTTGGAGAGGTCAGGCCAGGAGAAGTTCCTTAGTAAAGTACTTAACTAAGTATAAGCTGATACAGGATTTCAGGCCAGGGCTTTTAAGAGATTGCTTTGCTGTTTTAAATGTGCTGTCTTTTTCTCACATTTAATTACATCTTTAAAATTGTTTTAGTGTGTCAATAGCTTAATTCTATGTCAATGTTTATCTTTGTTAGACTTTAACTTGATTCTTGAACCTTGAATCTCAATTTTGCAAAACGAAGACGGTAATAATAATAGTGACTATGTTTAATATGACTGAGAGTAATTAAACAAGAATCATTCATTTTAATTTTGGGGGAGAAGGTGGTGGGTGTGAGTGGGTGTCAGAGTGCCACCATTGACAACCAATGCATGAGTCATGCATAGCAACATGAGAAAAATATTTTTCTAAGAAACTGACCGAGAGTCACGTGAATGTTACTGAGCAACAACCAATGCAAATCTATTGTCCCCTTAGGGTTACAGGAACCACAGTTTGAATTGGAGGGCACAGTTTGAATTTTATCAGCCCTACAAAGAAATAAGATGAGATACAACCATGGATCTCATAAATGGAAACAAAATTGATTCCCCTTTGAATGTTTTGTGGGATGAATTCAAAAATGGGAAAATTTTCTCCATCCCTTCACAGATGGCCCATATAAAAACCACACCTAATCCTAAAAGGCCTAAGAGGCAATAACTTAATTGGGAGACTCAAGACTTTCAAAAGCCATACTATTATGTTTTGCAGGCTTTTGATTATAATCACAATCACTTTAAGTGGGCTGATTTATGAAATTGGTTGTAATGCATCTATCAACAATAGCCAGGTACTGGTACTTAGAAACTTCACACCATGTTGTTTTGTCTGAGATCCTAAAATTATTTATATGTGAAACAAACAGGGAATACATCTACACTGTCGAACGAATGCAGCTTGACAACATTTTAACTGCAGTAGTTTAGTGCTATGGAATCTGAGTGCTTTAGTTAGATGAGGTACTAGAACTGTTTGGCAGAGAAGGCTAAAGACCTCATAAAACTATAACTCCCATGCTTATATAGCATTGAGCCACGGCATCTCAAACTGCATCAATTTGACTATGTAGGTCAGCTGTTCTCAACCTGTGGGTCCCTAGGTGTTTTGGCCTACAACTCCCAGAAATCTCAGCCAGTTTACTAGCTGTTAGGATTTTTGGGAGTTGGAGGCCAAAAAATCTGGGGACCACAGGTTGAGAATCACTAGTGTAGATGCACCCTGAGTTGCCAACTGAATAAATGAGTCATATGAGCTGTTGAGTTTCTTGTTCTGACTCAGCCCACCTTGGTCCACAAACCTAGGAATAGTCTCAGTGGAAGAAAACTTACTGTACTAATAGGTTTTACACTAGTCTTGGCTCCATTTCAACTATTGATTTGATGGGTCTCCTGTGACTCACTAGAAAAGACAATAATGCTTGGTGAGACAGAAGGCAACAGGAAAATGAGAAGACTGCATTCCAGATGGATAGATGCAATCAAGAAAGCCCTGAGTCTGCAAGACCTGAGCAGGTTTGTCGATGAAAGGGTGCCTCGGAGGTCTCACCTTCTAGGGGTTTCCATAAGTCAAAGTTGACTTGAATGCTGTTATAACAAAAACCATTGTAACTGGAGCCAGTGAATGGATTTGGGACACTGATTTTCCCCTCAACACCCTTCACCAAGGCACTTTTTAAAGGAATTGTTACTGGATGTTCCTTCTCTCCTTCAAAAAAGTTCACAAATAGATGCTGTTTCACTACATACATCCCTGATATTCAGGCTGTTTTCAAAGTAGCCAGAATAGAGCTGAAAACACATTCACATCCCTTAATAGCCTAACCATTTCTATTATCTTCCCCACTATTAAAAAATGACTGGATTAAAAAGATGAAACAGCCTTAGAACTCTTTATCAAACATAAACAAATACTGGATTTTAAACATAACTGATCTAGGGATGCAAAAACCCCCATATATTTGGGAATTATTTTTATTCTCAATTTGTTGTAACTTGTAGAAGGTGTTGAAATAAATGGGCAGGAATAACTTAGCCCCCTGATTGAATTATATGTGCCTCTGAGTGACCAAAAGTACAGGCCGTGAAACTATTTGGACACACAATATTTAGAAATTCCATGTGTATATGTCCCTTCTGCAAAATTATACAGGGTTTTCTTATGCAAGGAATATTCAGATGTGGCTTTGATAGTTTCTTCCTCTGAAATATAACCTATAGCACTTGGTATTTATTAGTGGTCTCCCACTCAAGAACTAGCCATGGCTGGATCTGCTTAGCTTCCAAGATTGGATGGAATTTGGTGCCTTTAAAAAGACATAAAGGTAAGTAAATGTTAAAGAACTACCAATAAAGCCTACTGAACAAAGAGTGACTTGTTTCAGGCCAGCATGCACAGGACAACGTGAGTCCTCTGTAAGGTTGTTGTATAACTTAAAGCACCTGTTGGTATTCATTTGCAGTCTCCCATTCAAAAACTAACCAGGGTTAGACCTGCTTAGCTTCCTAGAAGGTGCCTTGAGTGTATTTAGGCTTTTACTTCTCACAAAGGGGTAAAGCCCATAATGGGCTAGCCTTCCCATCTAAACAAAGAAGGAAGAGGAGCTTCCAATGGCTCAGTTCCCATATACGGTAAGGAATGCAACAAAAGCAAGACTTGGGAGGCATCTGTACTGTAGAATGAATGCAGATTGACACCACTTTAACAGCTGTGGCTCACTACTGTGGAACCATGGCAGCTGAACGTTGCATCTTTACTACAGAATTAACATAGTTTGACCCTGCTTGAACTACCATGGCTCAATGCTATGGAAGCACTGGAGTTGTAGTTTTACAAGGCCTTTAACATTCTCTGCCAGAGAGTGCTGGTGCCTTCTAGGATTTCATCTCATTCAACCATGGTAGTTGAAGTGATATCATATTGCATTAATTCTACAGTGCAGTTGCAGCCATAGCTTGGTGAGGCAGCACCAGCACTCTTTGGCAGAGAAGGCTAAAAGACCTTGTGAAGCTATGACACTAATGATCACAGAGCACTGATCCACAGCAGTTAAAGTGGGGTCGAACTGCACTCATTCCACAGTGTAGTTCACCCTCTCTGTGTGTACTGTATTTAATGTGTTGTCAAAGGCTTTCATGGCCGAAATCACTAGGTTGCTGCAAGTTTTCCGGGCTGTATGGCCATGTTCCAGAAGCATTCTTTCCTGACATTTCACCCACATCTAAGGCAGCCATCCTCAGAGGTTGTGAGGTTTGTTGGAAACTAAGCAAGTGGGGTTTATATATCTGTGGAAGGCCCAGGGTGGGAGAAAGAACTCATGTCTGTTTGAGATGGGAAACAATCAGGCCAGCTAATCACCTCCCAGCAAGGGATTCGTCCAGGCAGGAAGCAGCCAAGCTTTGAAGCTGCAAGGCTATTCAATGCTAATCAAGGTGGCCAATTGCCTCAAACAGGCAAGATTTCTTTCTCTCACCCTGGACATTCCACAGATATATAAACTCCACTTGCCTAGTTGCCAACAAACCTCAAAACCTCTCTGAGGATGCCTGCCACAGATGTGGGTGAAACGTCAGGAGAGAATGAAGAACAAGGGGGGCAGGAAGACAACATTCCACCATGTCTCCTTTGTCATTATGACAATATGATATTGTATAATGTTGATATTGTGCGGTGCTAGTGATGTGATGCATTGTATGTACTTGCGGTATTGAGGGTGATATTGTAGTGTGTTACAGTGTAATAGTGATAGTAATACACTATTATAATTGTGTATTGTGTGTTGCAAGTGGTATTGCTAGTGGTGTTGTGGTGTAGTGCAGTGTGCTGGTGTATGATGCTTATGTTGTGCTGTATCAGTAATGTAATGTATTGTACAGTATGTACTACAGTAGAGTCTCACTTATCCAACATAAACGGGCCGGTAGAACATTGGATAAGCGAATATGTTGGATAATAAGGAGGGATTAAGGAAAAGCCTATTAAACATCAAATTTGGTTATGATTTTACAAGTTAAGCACCAAAACATCATGTTATACAACAAATTTGACAGAAAAAGTAGTTCAACACGTAGTAATGCTATGTAGTAATTACTGTACTTACGAATTTAGCACCAAAATATCACAATACAGTGGAGTCTCACTTATCCAATGTTCTGGATTATCCAACACATTTTTATAGTCAATGTTTTCAATATATCATGATATTTTGTTGCTAAATTCGTAAATACAGTAATTACCACATAGCATTAATGTGTAATGAACTACTTTTTCTGTCAAGTTTGTTGTATAACATGATGTTTTGGTGCTTAATTTGTAAAATCATAACCTATTTTGATGTTTAATAGGCTTTTTCTTAATCTCTCCTTATTATCCAACATATTCGCTTATCTAACATTCTGCCAGCCCGTTTATGTTGGATAAGTGAGACTCTACGGTATGTTGAAAACATTGACTACAAAAACATTGACTACTGCATTGGATAATCCAAAACGTTGGATAAGCGAATATTGGATAAGTGAGACTCTACTGTACCTATAACTTGTAAGCCGCCCTGAGTCCCCTTCGGGGTGAGAAGGGCGGGGTTTAAATGTCGCTAATAAATAAATACAGTAGAGTCTCACTTATCCAAGCTAAACGGGCCAGCAGAAGCTTGGATAAGCAAATACCTTGGATAATAAGGAGGGATTAAGGAAAAGCCTATTAAACATCAAATTAGGTTATGATTTTACAAATTAAGCACCAAAACATCATGTTATACAATAAATTTGACAGAAAAAGTAGTTCAATACGCAGTAATGTTATGTTGTAATTACTGCATTTACGACTTTAGCACCAAAATATCATGATATATTGAAAACATTGACTAGAAAAATGGCTTGGATTATCCAGAGGCTTGGATAAGCGAGGCTTGGATAAGTGAGACTCTACTGTAAATGCTTCTGGAACATAGCCATTCAGCCCGGAAAACTCACAGCAATCCACTGTGTACTGTATATTTGTTGGTTGTTGTGTGCCACCAATTCATTTTTGACTTATGGCCTAGAAAGAAAGTCAGGTTTGGGTGCAAATTCCGCTGCCAGGACTCTGGACCTCAATCCCCAGTTCAGCGTGAAGAGGCAGTGTTTTGCATAACCTGTGAATATGGGAGTTGTGTACGCCTTGTCGACATGCATTTCACAGTCCAATAATCGTCAATGGTGGCTTGGCCTCTGAAATACAGCTCACAGCACCTGCTTTTCCTTGGTGGTCCCCCATCCATGTCCTAACCAGGACTGACGACACTTAGCTTCCAAAACCAGACATCACCCAGTGCCTTCAGAATTAGCTATAACTTTTCCTCGCGAGAGAAAATGTGTGGGGACTCTATGGGTACATCTACACTGTAGCACAGACATGGGCACACTTTGGCCCTCCAAGTGTTTTGGACTTCAACTCCCAGAATTCCTAACAGCCTCAGGCCCCTTCCTTTTCCCCCTCAGCCGCTTAAGCGGCTGAGGGGGAAAAAGAAAGGGCCTGAGGCTGTTAGGAATTCTGGGAGTTGAAGTCCAAAACACTTGGAGGGCCAAAGTGTGCCCATGCCTGCTATAGCATGAATGTACAGTGCATCCTTAAAAAGTCACCATACAGAGGGGAAAATGGGAAATTGTAGCCAAATGCACCTTTATTTACAGAATATTCATGGCAAAATATTTACAAAACAGCCTCTAAGTTTAAAAATATAAAAAAAGTTAGAGGGGTATAGTATAAAACATAATAGGAGTTAATTTTCCTATATATAGGAGACTTTTGGGAAATGCTATGAAATGATGGGAGCTGCAGTTCTAAAAGAGTACAAGCACTCTAAATTTCAACAGAAAGGAGAAAACCATGAAAATGAAAAAAATCTTGTTCCCAGTATTTTAAAAAAAACTCTAAAATCAGGACAGTACATAAAGAAAAATACTCAGAAAATTGGGGAATTCCAGATAGGAAACAATCAGGGCCAGCTAACACCTCCCAACAAAGGCATTGAATAGTTGCCTATGTTGTAAAGCCACTTTGAGTAGAGAAAGGCTGGGTAGAAATGTTGTGAATAAACAAACAAAGGATTCCCCCAGGCAGGCAGCAGCCAGGCTTTGACGCTGCAAGGCTTTTCAATGCTAATCAAGCTGCACCATTCACACTTGTGAGTTCTTTCTCCCACCCGGGACCTTCCACAAATATATAAACTCCACTTGTATAGTTTTCTAACAGACCTCACAACCTCCGAGGATGCCTGCCATAGATGTAGGCGAAACGTCAGGAGAGAATGCTTCTGGAACATGGCCATACAGGCCGGAAAACTCACAGCAACCCAGTGATTCCGGTCGTGAAAGTCTTCGACAACACTTTAAACTTCACCTCCCAGGATTCTATAGCCGTGAGCAGGGCAGTTTAAAGCGGTGTCAAACCGCATTTATGCCACAATGTGGATGTACCCATAGAGCCTCCTTCCCTCCATGTTTTCTCTCCAGGCTCAAACAAAAAGTTATCGCGAACTCTAAAAGCGCTATTCCTTTCCCAAACTGGGAAAGGCACTCTGCACAAGCTCAGAAGCACCCCCTCCAGGGTTATATGCGGAGGAAATGAAATCCAAACAATTAAATATGGAAGAGGGGACGACTTTTAGAAGTTAGAGCTAACTAAGCGGTTGTCCCCCCCCCCCCCCCAGCAGAGAATGGTTTGGTCCATTCCGGGCCGGCTTCGGAAAAAGAGGGAGAGAGAATGATAGGGAGGCGGGGGGAGCCAATCAATAGGGAAGCGGCCCCGGGGGGAAAGGGGGGAGAGAGAAGGAACAGCCTGGGGCAAAGAGCGGAGGGAGCCCCATCCGAGAGGTACCTTGGATGCCGGTTTGGTGGGACATGGCGCTGAACAGCCGCCGCCTCTGGGATTCGCAACTTCGGGGGGAGGAGGAACAAGGTAAGGAACGGCAGAAGGGCGGGGGAGCGGGGGGGGGGGTACTCAGAACGGCCCGGGACCGTCACGTGACGCCCGGCCGCCAATCATCGCCTCCACTCGCTTGCCTTTTTGCTCCTTCCGGCTCTGAGCCGGGATTATACATCCATATGCTGTAGATAGAATGAATTGAGCCTGACAGCACTTTGTCAACTGCACTGTGTTCAGTGCGGTGGAATGATGGGAGTTGTAGTTTCCGCAAGGTCGTTAGCTTTCTATGGGCCTTCCACACAGCCCTAGAACCCAGAATATCAAGGCAGAAGATCCCACACTATCTGCTTTGAACTGGGATATATGGCAGTGTGGACTCAGATATCCCAGTACAAAGCAGATATTGTGGGATTTTCTGCCTTGATATTCTGGGTTATAGGGCTGTGTGGAAAGACAAAGAAATAGCTCACCAAACTACAAATCCCAGCATCCCATAGCACTGAGCCATGGCAGTGTCAAACTGCTATTATTATTCTGCAGTGGAACCAAAACAAAAACCACACAAAAGTCTATTAAGGGTTCCATCTACACTGCCATATAAAAATCCAGATTATCTGCTTTGAAATGGATTATATGAATCCACACTGCCACATAATCCAGTTCAAATAAAATAATCTGGATTTTGTATGGCTGTGTAGATGGGGCCTAAGGTTAGATCTACACTGCCATATAAAATCTAGATTATCTGCTTTGAATTGGATTATATGAGTCTTCACTGTGATATAATTCAGTTCAAAATGTGGATTATATGGCCGTGTATATCCAGCCATAGACCCCTTCTATACTGCCATATAATCCAGATTATCTAAACAGATAATCCACATTATCTGCTTTGAATTGGATTGTATGAGTCTACACTGCCATATAATCCAGTTCAAAGCAGATAATCTGGATTATATGGCTGTGTATATCCAGCCATAGACCCCTCTTATACTGCCATATAATCCAGATTATCAAAACAGATAATCCACATTATCTGCTTTGAATTGGATTATATGAGCACACTGCCATATAATCCCGTTCAAAGCAGATAATCTGGATTTTATTTGACAGTGTAGAAGGGGCCTAATTGAACTCAATGCATATTATTTTACTCTGAAGACATTATAGGTTTACGGTCCCTTGATTTTAATGGGAGTCATTTCTAAGTACAGTAGAGTCTCACTTATCCAACGTTCTGGTTTATTCAACACATTTTTGTAGTCAATGTTTTCAATACATCGTGATATTTTGGTGCTAAATTCGTAAATACTGTAATTACTACATAGCATTACCATGTATTGAAATACTTTTTTTGTCAAATTTGTTGTTAAATATGATATTTTGCTGCTTAATTTGTAAAATCATAACCTAATTTGATGTGTAATAGACTTTTCCTTAATCCCTCCTTATTATCCAACATATTCACTTATCCAACGTTCTGCCGGCCCGTTTATGTTGGATAAGTGAGACTCTACTGTATGTCAGTTCACTTTAGCTGGTCCAAGTTGTCTGTTCACTTCAAAATAAACCCCACTGAATGTACTGCTTGGGTTTATTGAGTTTTATCCGCTGTTGATAAAAAATAAGTGTCAGCAACTTTTCAAAGTAGAGGAAGAGCATAAAAGTCACCATCGCTTTTTATAAGAGATGTGAAAATTTTCATTAAGTGTATTTTTTAAAAAAAAGGGAATCACTTTATCTTGTGCCAAAGAAGCTCATTTCCCGTTTAATCCTTAGTGATTAGCAAAATTATGGTCTTGCCAAGGCAGGTCGTAATTTGTTAAAGCTGGGAATGAGCCACATGTGATTGTGAGAATTATGTTGCTCCTCTGCAACTTGCATAAGGCTTGTATTGGCAAAAGCACATGGCAGGGAAGGATCTGTGCTTGTGGAAGGGAAGGCAAGATGTGTTTTCAATTGGAAACACTGGTGTTTCTAAAAAGTGATATTCTGTACATTGATATCCTTGTGAGATACAGTAATTAACTGGTATCGAAAGGATAGTTAACATGTTGCATTGGAGTGCTCAGACAGTGGCATTTTCCACAGTAGAAACTAATAGGGTTTGAATGAGTCCATAGTAATAAGGTAGACTCTCAGTTAACCGGCACCCATGGGGATTGGTAGACAACTGTGTCATTGTGTTGTCGAAGGCTTTCATGGCCTGAATCACTGGGTTGTTGTGAGTTTTCTGGGCTGTATGGCCATGTTCCAGAAGCATTCTCTCCTGATGTTTTGCCCACATCTTTGGCAGGCATCCTCAGAGGTGTGAGGTCTGTGTCATTTCTGGTTGCTTGAGAGTTATTATTAAAAAATAGGCTTACCTAATGCAAACTATACCATACATTTTGTATTAATAATATAATAATAATAATTTTATTTTTATACCCCACCCCATCTCCCCGAAGGGACTCAGGGCGGCTTACATGGGGACAGATAATATAAAAACACAACAATAAAACAAGTTAATCAACAATAAAACAAGTCATAAAACAAATGAGGTCACATACAATAATAATAAATATACTATGATAAAATCCTGGGTTGGCTCCAAAAAAGAACTGGGCCAAAGAAAGTGCAAGTAGTGTCAGTTAACTTGATATTAATATTGAAATACAGTAAAACTTTTTAAATAATGTTTTTATTTGTTTTCAGTATATTATTACAATATAATATAATATAATAATTTTATCTATATATATAAAAGAGTGATGGCATCACGGCAATTCACAAAACAACAAAAGTGCAGGCCCCCCAACCTCAAAATTTGACAACACAACCCATCATCCACGCCTCAAGGTTGATACAACAAAAAGAAAAGAAAAATAAAGTCCTAATTAGAGGGAGAGCAATAATTTTTTTTATCCAATTGCTGCAAGTTTAGAGGGCTAATCTCTGCCCACTCGGTTGCCTAGCAACCAAGGGACAGCCAGGTTTCAGTTAGGGGACAGGCAGATTTAGGCCTCACTTAGACTTCTTCCACAGATTATCTAATTTGCACTGGATTATATGGCAGTGTAGACTCAAGGCCCTTCCACACAGCTATATTACCCATTTATAATCTTATATTATCTGCTTTGCACTGGATTATCTTGACTCCGCACTACCATATAATCCACTTCAGTGTGCATTTTATACAGCTGTGAAGAAGGGGCCTCATATAATCCAGTTCTGAGCAGATAATATAAGATTAGAAATATACAGTAGAGTCTCACTTATCCAACGTAAACAGGCCGGCAGGATAAGTGAATATGTTGGATAATAAGAAGGGATTCAGGAAAAGCCAATTAAACATCAAATTAGGTAATCGTTATACAAATTAAGCACCAAAACATCATATTATACAACAAATTTGACAGAAAAAGTAGTTCCATGCGCAGTAATGCTATGTAGTATTTACAGTAGAGTCTCACTTATCCAACACTCGCTTATCCAACATTCTGGATTATCCAACACATTTTTGTAGTCAATGCTTTCAATATATCGTGATATTTTGGTGCTAAATTCATAAATCCAGTAATTTCTACATAGAATTACTGTGTATTGAACTACTTTTTCTTCCAAATTTGTTGTCTAACATGATGCTTTGGTCCTTAATTTGTGAAATCATAACTTAATTTGATGTTTAATAGGCTTATCCTTAATCCCTCCTTATTATCCAACATATTCGCTTATCCAACATTCTGCCGGCCCGTTTATGTTGGATAAGTGAGACTCTACTGTACTGTATTTACAAATTTACCACTAAAATATCACAATGAATTTAAAACACTGACTACAAAAACATTGATTATGAAAAGGCAGACTGAGTTGTATAATCCAGAACATAAGCGAATGTTGGATAAGTGAGATTCTTCTTTAATATGAAATAATTACTGGGATAGAATAATGCAGAACAATATAATCTCTAAAACCAGGACAGTAAATAAACAGGGGAATTCCACACAGGAAACAATCAGGGCCAGCTAACACCTCCCAACAAAGTATTCCCATCATCAAAGTCTGGCAAATCCTCTGTTTTCTCAGGGACACAGACAGTAGAAGCACATAAAATATCGCAGACAACACCACTCTGAAAACAAGGGAATTCCAGACAGGAAACAATCAGGGCCAGCTAACACCTCCCAACAAAAAATTCACTCAGGGAGGAAACAGCCAGGCATTAAAGCTGCATGGCCATTACATCCTAATCATTTTTCCTAATTGCAGCATTCATACTTGCCTCCAACAAACAAAAAAAACCATTCAGAAATACTGTATATTCACAACCTTTAGGAAATAATATCCCCTGATGGCGCAGCGGGCACTCACTTGAACCTGGGACCTTTCGGTCTGCAAGTTCAGCAGCTCAGCGCTTTAACACATTGAGGCTCCCTAGTTTAAGATATACAGTAATTAAAAACAAATAAAGACAGATAAAGACAAACTTGATTTTATGCATCACCATTTGACTGTATTATAAAAACAGATTTTTTATTTAAAATATGATACACACACACATACAGATACACTGAGTCCCCAGTGACGCAGCGGGTTGAACCGCTAAGCTGCTGAATTTGCCGACCGAAAAGTTAGCGGTTCGAATCCGGGGAGCGGGGTGAGTTCCCGCTGATAGCCCCAGCTTCTGCCAAACTAGCAGTTCGAAAACATGCAAATATGAGTACATCAGTAGGTACCCCTGTGGCGGGAAGGTAACAGTGCTCCTTGGAGTCATGCCCTTGGAGGTGTCTATGGACAATGCTGGCTCTTTGGCTTAGAAATGAAGATGAGCACCAACCCTGGATACGACTAGACTTAATGTCAGGGGAAACCTTTACCTTACAGATACATAGAGGGTGCATTTTTGCACCATAGAAATAATGCAGTTTGGCACCACTTTAATTGCCATGGATCAATGCTGCGGGATACTTGGAGTTGAAGTTTTACAAGCTCTCCTGCCTTCTCTGTCAAAAAGGGTTGGTGCTTCACCAAACTACAACTCCCAGGATCCCACAGCATTGAGCCATGGCCATTAAAGGGGTGTTAAGCTGCATTAATTATACAATGTAGATGCCCCCAGAGAGGGGGTTGGCTTAGTTTCCTGCAGAAGGGAACTCCAAGGCCTTGGAACAGCAACAAAGAAAGCTTTCTATATAACATCAGAGCAACCACAATGGAAGCCCTTAAATCCTTACCAAATGCTTATGTGAGAGTGGCAACCTTGAGAAAAAACACACCCAGTGTCAGCACTATATGGGAAAAGTTCTTCATATAGCCTGGATCCAAGTCATTAACAAATTAAATTCTGTTGAGGTTTTTTTTTAAAAAAAATGAATTATGACACAAGTAACAAGAGATTTTGATTCATATCATGTCTGCTGATTTTTTCTACTACAAGAGAAGCCACTGTACAACTAATACGGAAATTTTAATGGGATGTTTTCCTTCATTTAAATTGTAGTGAATCTGAGAACAAAGGACATACTGTGTATGAGAACAGTCTACATTGTCAACAGTTTTTCTTGCTGTTTGAATACAGATTTTAGTTTTGTCAGAACTGGTTACGAAAGGGTGTTAAATGGCTACATTGGTGATCATAATTTCTCAGTTATTTCACTTGGTTTCAGGACTGCCACAGTACTTCCAGAGTAGCAAACAGCATTGAAAAGCTCCAGTAAGCACTAAAGGAATAAAGAAAGCAATGAAAAGCAATATAGATTTCTACAGAAGACTGAAGTGTTCCAGAAATGTACAGCCAATGTGAAGAAACTAACTAAAACAGAACACTACTCCTCTGAGGCTGAGAGAATGTGACTGAATGGGAAGTCAAAGCTGGTCCTCAGAGTTTTAGTCCAATATTCAAACCATTACACTATATTTATTCCTATTGTGGTTTAGAAGGAGATATATATGATAACCAAGAGCCAATGTGGTGTTATGGTTTGAGCATTACACTGTAGCTCTGGAGACTCGAGTTCGAATCCCTGCTCAGTCACAGTATACATTGGGCATGTCACATTCTCAAACCTCCTCTAAAAATATTTGCCAAGAAAACAGCATTATAAGTTGGACTTAATGTCAGGAAATGGCTAGAAGGCACACAGTAACAACTATTTATCAACACATATGATTCGTCATAATGTCATATCTTTACTGCTGAATGCAGGGGGGGAAAGATGCCAGGCAGATGTTATGGGAGATGTACCACCAAATCAAGGGTGACATATCTGGTAACCACCTCCTTGATGTCCAAAGGTGCCTAGAAGATGGATTCTGGGAATTGTAATGCAAAAGGTCATCTCTTCCTCCTTTTGAGCTGTGCACCTGATCAGGCACCATCATAAAAAAAACAACCAGAGAATCTCTTCCTTAAATGTCTGGCATTCATTCTTCTTGGACTGAGGATCAGTTTATTAGCTCCTATCTAATTCATTACTGACTCGGAGCACCTGTCAAGGTCATCCAACTCTGTGCCTGGATTAGATGAAAAGGAAAAAGGTGTCAACAGCATACTGATAGCTTTGCACAATAAAACTTTGAACCAATGTCTTCTGGAAGTCTTATATATTGTACATGTTAAATAGCATAAACAGATGATGAGAATATTGTTGTACCCCAGGGCATGGAATCCATGGGGCTTCAGAGAAACTCTTTAAAACATTTTTTTTTGAATTTGCTCTATGGAAATAACTTGAACAGATTGCAGGCAATTATGATATTTCTTAAGATTTTTTTCCTTGGGTTATCGAAATGATGATTCACTTGTTTTGGAGTATTTTTTGAGAATTCCTGATACCGGATACAACATATTGTTCCCACTCTCAAGTGGGTCTCTTTAATTCCCAGATAATGAAATGGGAACAACAAAAAAGTCTCAACTGCCTCTCTCTCCTATTTTGCTTTAAACTGAAATGGCACTTTTGCACTATGATATTATAGCTCTAACAAAATACTTTAAAAAATATTAGAGAGCATGCTTACTACAGAACCATCTTAGCAAGCTAGTCAAAAACCTTTCGGAAAACCCTGAGAAATCACCACAAATAAATGGAATATATAGTAATGGAAGTACAGTCTCACTTATCCAAGGTTCTGTATTATCCAAGGCAGTCTGCCAAATATAAAGGACCGGGCTGTGGCGCAGGCTGGAAAGCAAGCCAGCTGCAACAAATCAACAAATCACTCTGACCAAGAGGTCATGAGTTCGAGGCCAGCCCTGTGCCTGCGTCTTGTCTCTGTCTCTGTTCTATGTCATGGCATTGAATATTTACCTTTATGTGTGCAATGTGATCCGCCCTGAGTCCCCTTCGGGGTGAGAAGGGCGGAATATAAATGCTGTAAATAAATAAATAAATTTAGTAGTCATTGTTTTTGTAGTAAATGTTGCAATGTTTTGGTGCTAAATTCATAAATACAGTAATTACTACATAACACTTCTGTGTATTGAACTGCTTTTTCTGTAAATTTCTTGTAAAACATGATGTTTTGGTGCTTAATTTGTAAAATCATAATGTAATTTTATGTTTAATAGGCTTTTTTCTTAATCCCTCCTTATTATACAAGATTTTTGCTTATCCAATGTTCTGCCAGCCTGTTCATCTTAGATAAGTGAGACTCTACTGTACTGTAATAAAAGCCAGCAAATCCCTCTGATGTATACAGTATCACTCCAGTATCCATGGTACCAAAATCTTACATTTCATTTATCCACTTTTGACATAGAGCTGAGGTGGCGCAATGGGTTAAACCTTTGTGCTGGCTGAACTGCTGACTTGAAGGCTGGCAGTTTGAAACTGCGAGATGAGGTGAGCTCCCGTCTGTCAGCTCTAGCTCATGTGGGGACATGAGAAAAGCCCCCTGCAGGATGGTAACACATCTGGGGTCCCCTGGGCAACGTCTTTGTAGACAGCCGATACTCTCACATCAGAAGCAACTTTCCGTAATTTGCTTCTGACATTATTTTTTTTAAAAAAACACTTTTGACAATATATGGTCCTACCGGTCATTTTCTAGACTCTTCCAGTGCAACTATGGTATTCTGAGACTTTATATCAATGGAATTTACTGTTAACTGTGGTTAATGTTTTCTCCCACAAATATGGGGCACACATTGTATGTGAGAACTCATATCTTTATATCAGTGAAGAGTCTAGGTCAATGGTTTTAATAATTAGCAAATATTTAAAGCGATAGCCCTCTTCCTTCTGCTTCTTTCCCCCTCTCCTAAGAAATGCACTAAGGGAGCATCTATGATAATACACAGGGTTTTTTTGTGATGGTAGTATGAAAGGATGTAGCATGACATTGTGGTTTGTACATTGGGCTGTGACTCTTGAGTATGAATCCCAGCTTGGCCATGGAAACCCCTACATCTTGCCTGAACAATTCCTGCCAAGAGCCCCCCATGATAAGCTTGCCTTAGGGTCACCAAAGACTGGAAACTACTTGAAGGCATACAACAACAAAGCTGCATTTTAAAAGTTTAAGCTGAGAGGAATCCCCATCAATGTTAAAATGATATGTTAATATATAAAGAATCCATATATTATGGAAATATACAAAATGCCATATGCTTCCACTGATCTCATGCAAGAAAACAAAACTGAGGGTAAAACCTTTCCCCCTTGGTGTTCTCACAATTCAGCAACTGGTCTGCATATAACCATTTATATACTCAGCATTGTCTGATGGGTTGTTTTGCTGCTCCAGCTTGCAAAATCCATGCTCAATACGGATCTTTCCTTTCTATCTGGTCAAAGAGAAAAGATGGCTATGACCTAAAGCTTTCCCCCGGCAATTTGCTTTCTTTTTTTCCCCCTCCTGTAAATTGCACCATCGTGGTACAGTTCAATGGACAAATATAAAAGCTAGCCGTAATGACAGGATATAGAGATGAACAGAGAAAACTCTGTACAGAGGGTAAAATTACAGGGCTGATGTAGGTGAAGCTTGGCTGCAACATCAACAGCTGCAAACATTTTGGAAGTCAGATAAGCATATATTTTAGGAGATTCCCATGACACTTTTGTCCTGCTTTTAATGCTCCAATTGGACAAAGAAATACACTCAACACACAATCAATCAAATAGATACATTACATTACTGTTTAATATACTTCCATAGCACCATTTAATAGTCTTTTGGTAAAACCACCTCTTTATTTCAGTGTGATTTAAGAATGATAACAAGGGAGCTTCTACAATAATGTATACGGTATATTTAAATCAAGATATCTGGATTACTTCAGCCCCAATTCCAACAATGTTGATGGCATATAGTACACTTTCACAACTTTCACAAATCTAGATTATCTGCTTTGAACTGGATTACATGCCAGTGTAGGCTCATATAATCTAGTTCAAAGCAGATAATGTGGATTATCTTCTTTGATAATCTGGGTTATATAGCAGTGTAGAAGGAACCAGATAGTGCAATAAACCTGTCAGATTGAGACTCCTTCCACACAGCTGAATAAAATCCTACATTATTTGCTTTGAATGGGAATATATGGCAGTGTGGACCCAGATAACCTAGTCCAGATTATCAGATTTGAACTGGATTACACTGCCATATAATCCAGCTCAAGGCAGATAATTTGGATTTGATAAGGTAGTGTAGCTCCACCCTCAGGCTCCTCCCACATCTGAATAAAATTCCACATTATCTGGGTTGGTGTGAGTTTTCCGGGCTGTATGGTCATGGTCCAGAACCATTCTCTTCTGATGTTTCACCCACGTCTATGGCAGGCATTCTCAGAGATTGTGAGGTATATTGGAAACTAAGCAAATATATCTGTGGAAGGTCCAGGGTGGGAGAAAGAACTCTTTTCTGTTGGAGGCAAGTTTGAATGTAGCAATTAATCACCATGATTAGCATTGAAAAGCCTTTCAGCTTCAAGGCCTGGATGATTCCTGCTGGGGGAATCCTTTGTTGGGAGGTGTTGGCTGGCCCTAATTGTTTCATGTCTGGAATTCCCCTGTTTTCAGAGTGTTGTTCTTTATTTACTGACCTGATTTTATAGTTTTTTAAATACTAGTAGTCAGATTTTGTTCATTTTCATAATTTCCTCCTTTCTGTTGACATTGTCAGGAGAGAATGGTTTCAGAACATGGTCATACTGAAAACCTGGGGGTTCCTGCATGTTTTTGAGCAAGATTAGTGCCTAGACATCCCCCCCCCCCCCCCCGGTTGTCAACTAAGACCCTGCTCTGCACTTTATCCACTCCCTGGCTCTATGATACTCTGATACACAAGTTTTACCTATCTCTTATAATTGACCATGTCTACCTCAAAGTCCTGTTTACTGATATTTGAATCTTTGATGGAGCATATTGATTTGTAATTTTATGTCTGTTTTTAATAGAATTGTTTTGGTTCTGTCTTACGATGTTATTATGTGCACTATGTTTAACTTTGTTGTATGGTGTTTTTTGACAATTGAATGTTTTTTTATGTTCATGTTAAAAAATGCACGATTGCATATTGTACTATTATATATCCTTGTTCAGCTATTCATTTCTAGATTAAATTGCTTTATATGTTTTTGTACTATATAACACTATTGTGTATAACAGTTGACTACTTGTTGTTTTGATTTTTGGTACATGTTGGAAACCACTCTGAGTCCTCTCGAGGAGATGGAGCGGTATATAAATAAAGTTTTATTATTATTATTATTATTGACACAAATACACAGTATGACAAAGCAAATGAGATATACATGCTGGATTTCATATCACAAAATCACAAGTCGAACACTTCCCAAGTTTTTAGGACCGTGTGATGTATTTTTGAATGATGAACACAGATCCTAGTAAGGTGGCCTTTTGCAGTTGACAGATTGTGATTTTGTCAATGTTTATTGTTTTCAAATGCCAGCTGAGATCTTTTGGCACGGCACCCAGTGTGCCAATGACCATCGGGACCACCTGTACTGGTTTATACCAGAGCCTATGAAGTCTGATTTTGAGGTCCTGATAACGGCTGTGTTTTTCCTGTTGTTTTTCGTCAATTTGACTGTCACCTGGTATGGTGACATCAATAATCCAAACTTTTTTCTTTTCCACAACTGTGAGGTCTGGTGTGTTGTGTTCCAAAACTTTGTCAGTCTGGATTCGAAAGTCCCACAGTAATTAATTGATTAATTATTATTACTTGTGTGACTGTATCTCTTCCTACGAACAAGCACGAACTCTTAGATCCACTGAGGAGGCTCTTCTCTTGCTCCCGCCTCCATCACAAACATGACTGGTGGGGACGAGGGAGAGAGCCTTCTCAGTGGTGGCCTCCCGGCTCTGGAACTATCTCCCGAGGGAGATTAGATTAGCACCTACTCTGGCCACATTCCACAAAAATTTGAAGACTTGGATGTTCTAATGTGCATTCAAACAATAGGTCTATTTTCATCGCCAGCCAGTCTTAACTATTTACTGTCTTAATGCTCAGCTCTTTACCCTATTTCTGAATCTCAGTGCCTTGCGTTTTTGCACTTGCCTGCCTTCCCTGTAATTTCTTAATATAATAATAATAAATAATAAAACTTTATTTATATACCGCCCTATCTCCTGGATGGGACTCAGGGCAGTTTCTAATAATAAAAACAACACATACATTACATAGCAACATAATAACACATTATTAAGCAGGTAAAACAATACAATTATATAGCAATAAATAACACTTACACAACCTGGTCAAGGGGACGGGAACCATGAACCCAATATATTAAAGTGTATCATTTTAGGCTAGATAAATCTTGTGCAATATATTAATAGCCCCACCGTTTAGCCCCGGTGGCGAAGTGTGTTAAAGCGCTGAGCTGCTGAACTTGCAGACCGAAAGGTCCCAGGTTCAAATCCCAGGAGCATAAGCGCCCGTTGTTAGCTCCAGCTTCTGCCAACCTAGCCAATGTGAGTAGATCAATAGGGACCGCTACAGCGGGAAGGTAACGGTGCTCCATGCAGTCATGCCGGCCACATTACCTTGGAGGTGTCTATGGACAATGCCGGCTCTTCGGCTTAGAAATGGAGATGAGCACCAACCCCCAGAGTCGGTCACAACTGGACTTAACGTCAGGGGGAACCTTTACCTTTACCTTTAGTCCTGATGCTCACTATATATTTTATGAATGTTATTTTGCTGTTATTGTTTTAATTTTATATGCTGTTGTACTGTTTTATCCGTTGATCGGACTTGGTCCCCATGTGAACCACTCTGAATCCTCTTGTGGAGATGGAAGCGGTTATAAATTTATTATTGACACAACGACGTTGTATGACACAGCAAACAAGATAGATATGCTGGATTTCATATCACAAAATCACAAGTCGAACACTTCCCAAGTGTCTAGGACTGTGTGATGTATTTTCGGATGATGCGTGCAGATCCCAGTAGGGTGGCCTTTTGCAGTTGGCAGATCGTGATTTTGTCAATGTCTATTGTTTCCAAATGCCGGCTGAGATCTTTTGGGATGGCACCCAGTGTGCCCATCACCACCGGGACCACCTGCACTGGTTTCTGCCAGAGTCTTTGAAGTTCAATCTTGAGGTCCTGATAGCGGCTGAGTTTTTCCTGTTGTTTTTCATCTATGCGACTGTCACCTGGGATGGCAACATCAATGATCCAAACCTTGTTCTTTTCCACAACTGTGATGTCTGGTGTGTTGTGTTCCAGAACTTTGTCAGTCTGGATTCGGAAGTCCCACAGTATCTTTGCGTGTTCATTTTCCATGACCTTTGCTGGTTTGTGATCCCACCAGTTCTTTTCTGCTGGGAGGTGGTACTTGAGGCATAAGTTCCTATGGATCATTTGGGCCACATAGTTGTGCCTCTGTTTGTAGTCTGTCTGTGCGATTTTCTTACAGCAGCTGAGGACATGATCAATGGTTTCGTCAGCTTCCTTGCACAGTCTGCATTTTGGGCCATCAGCTGATTTTTCGATCTTGGCCTTAATTGCATTTGTTCTGATGGCTTGCTCCTGGGCTGCAAGGATCAGGCCTTCTGTCTCCTTCTTCAGGGTCCCATTCGTGAGCCATAGCTAGGTCTTCTCCTTATCAGCTTTTCCTTCAATTTTGTCAAGGAACTTTCCATGCAATGTTTTGTTGTGCCAGCTGTCAGCTCTAGTTTGCAGTGTGGTTTTCTTGTACTGGTTTTTTGTCTGCTGTGCTTTGAGGAGTTTCTGATTTTTGACTTCAAATTTATAAATTTATTATTATTTAATATTTTAATTATTATTAATTATTTAATTGTTTAATTATTATTATTATTTAAATTTAATAAATTTATTATTATTATTATTATTATTATTATTATTATTATTATTATTATTATTATTATTGGAGCCCCTGGTGGAGTAGTGGGTTAAAGCCTTGTGACTTGAAGATTGGGCTGCTGATCTGCAAGCTGCCAGGTTCGAATCCCACCTGGGGAGAGCGCGGATGAGCTCCCTCTATCAGCTCCAGCTCCATGCGGGGACATGAGAGAAGCCTCCCACAAGGATGGTAAAACATCAAAACATTTGGGCATCCCCTGGACAATGTCCTTGCAGATGGCCAATTCTCTCACTCCAGAAGCGACTTGCAGTTTCTCAAGAAAAAAACAATAATATACTGGTGGTGCAGTGTTTTAAAGCACTGAGATGCTGAACTTGCAGACCAAAAGGTCGTAGGTTCGAATCCGGGGTGTGGAGTGAGCACCCGCTGTTAGCCCCAGCTTCTGCCAACCTAGCAGTTTGAAAACATGCAAATGTGAGTAGATCAATAGGTACTGCTCTGGCAGGAAGGTAAAGGCGCTCCATACAGTCATGCTGGCCACATGACCTTGGAGGTGTCTACGGACAACGCCGGCTCTTCGGCTTAGAAATGGAGATGAGCATCAACCCTCAGAGTTGGACATGACTGGACTTAAGGTCAGGGGAAACCTTTACCTATGACAGTGTGGACTCAGATAGGTAAAGGTAAAGGCTTCCCCTGATGTTAAGTCCAGTCATGTCTGACTCTGGGGGTTGGTGCTCATCTCCATTTCTAAGAAGAGCCGGCGTTGTCCGTAGACACTTCCAAGGTCATGTGGCCGGCATGACTGGATGGAGCGCTGTTACCTCCCCGTTACCTACTGATCTACTCACATTTGCATTTTTTCGAACTGCTAGGTTGGCAGAAGCTGGAGCTAACAGCGGGCGCTCACTCCGCTCCAGGGATTTGAACCTGGGACCTTTCGGTCTGCAAGTTCAGCAGCTCAGTGCTTTAACACACTTCGCCACCGGGGTTTCTTGTGGACTCAGATAACCCAGTTCAAGGCAGATATTATGCCTTGATATTGTGGGTTAGATGGCTGGGTTTGTGGCCTCAGTGTCTCCTCTGTTCCCAGCATCCAGGAGGCCATGGCCCTGATGAGCCTGCAAGACCTGAGCAGCGTTGAGCCTGGGAAGGGGACTTGGAGGTCTCCCATTCGTGGAGCCGCCGAAAATCGAAGTCTGTTGACACAAACAAGGATTGCAGCCATCCTCCCCTTGCTTCTCCTCCGAGGCCTGGCCAAGGAAGCAGGCGGGCGGGAGACGGGGAGCAGGAGCCAGCCACCCTCTGCTGCTGTGTCCGCCTGCGGGAGCCGGGATTCCAGTCGGAACCGGCCTCCTTGTCGCAGCCCGGTCTGTCTACTCGCTTGCCTCTGCCGCTTCGAGAAGAGACCCTGGTCTACTCGCCGCTTTGGGAAGCAAGCGAGGGAAGCCCTTGGGAGGCCGGAGGGAGGCGCGCAGCTGCGGGTATTTATAGCCGGCGAGCGGACACGCAGACGCCCCCCGGACCCGAAGAAGAGCCACAACCTATTAGAAAGCAACGTGGTGAGTACAAAAAACCCCTTGCCTCTCATAGTGGAAGGGATTCTCTCGACCCTGGTCAAGCACTCTTTAGCCACCGCTCTCAACCCGTATTTGCTCCCCGAAAGACTCCTTCCCCTTACTAAATTCGGGAAGGGACAGGTCTGGAAGGAACCTACCTCCAACCGGCGCCCCAGAGCAAAGGAAGCCCTTAAGAAATGTGGGAGGGCCAGTGTCGGGGGGAAATGCACTCTGCACATGCTCAGTGTCTTGTTTGACAATGGCTTCCTGAGAGGAATAAGCTCTCTTTATAGCTATTAAGATAGGGGACAGAGCCCTGTCTTTCTGGATTGTTATTATTTGTTTTCGGCATTAAAAACTAATAATAATAATAATAAGATGGGAGGAATAAGTTCTCTTTATAGCTAAGATAAGGGACAGAGCCCTGTCTTTCTGGATTGTTATTATTTGTTTTCGGCATTAAAAACTAATAATAATAATAATAAGATGGGAGGAATAAGTTCTCTTTATAGCTAAGGTAGGGAATAGAACCCTGTCTTCTGTATGGATTGCTATTACAGTAGAGTCTCACTTATCCAATGTTCTGGATTATCCAACGCATTTTTGTAGTCAATATTTTCAATACATTGTGATATTTTGGTGCTAAATTCATAAATACCGTAATTACTACGTAGCATTACTGCGTATTGAACTACTTTTTCTGTCAAATTTGTTGTTAAACATGATGTTTTGGTGCGTAATTTGTAAAATCATAACCTAATTCGATGTGTAATAGGCTTTTCCTTAATCCCTCCTTATTATCCAACATATTTGCTTATCCAATGTTCTGTCGGCCCGTTTATGTTGGATAAGTGAGACTCTACTGTATTTGTTTCCAGTATTCAAAACTAACTACAACAACAACAACAACAAGATGAGAGGAATAAGTTCTCTTTATAGCTAAGGTAGGGGACAGAGCCCTGTCTTCTGTATGGATTGCTATTATTTGTTTCCAGTATTAGAAACTAATAATAATAATAATAATAATAATAATAATAAGATGAGAAGAATAAGTTCTCTTTATAGCTAAGGTAGGGGATAGATCCCTGTCTTCTGTATGGATTGCTATTGTTTCCAGTATTAGAAAATAATAATAATAATAATAATAATAATAATAATAATAATAATAATAATAATATGAGAGGAATAAGCTCTCTTTATAGCTAAGGTAGGGGACAGAGTCCAGTCTTCTGCCTGGATTGTTATTATGTGTTTCCAGTATTAGAAACTAATAATAATAATAATAAGATGGGAGGAATAAGCTCTCTTTATAGCTAAGGTACAGGATAGAGCCCCTTCTTCTGTCTGGATTGTTATTATTTGTTTCCAGTATTGGAGACTAATAATAATAATAATAACAACAACAACAACAACAACAATAAGATGGGAGGCTGTCAGTGAACAACTGGTGCTGTGAGCTCTCTTTCAGTGGAAGGGACTGGCAAAACCTCCTCTTGAGTATCCCTTGCCTAAGAAATCCTTCTTGAAATCGATGAGGTCACCACAAGTCAACAGGCGACTTGAAAATAATTAGATATTTATAGATTGTAGGAAGGCTTGGTCTACAGTTTGCCAGACCGTTCAAAAGGTAAATGGTCACCAACACATTTTAGAAGGTTAATGGATTTTTAAAACTTCTAAAAATCTATGACAGGACAGCATAGTTTTAAAAAGTTTGGAACAGTCTCTTTACATGACCTCTATTCACTGAAAATAGTGGGATATAGAGTTTGGGACAGGCTACTTAGTTGAGTAGATTAAAAAAATTAATAGTGTTTTATTTGCTCTCCGCTTGGGAAACTCTTGTAGGCTGGAAGGCAATACAGAAATAAACTAAACAAACAAACAAACAAATTGAACAAGAACAAGTGGTGAGAGTTGCAACACAAAGGTATAATCTCCAATGTTTGTTTGGTTGCAGGAAGGGAACACATGTTTAATTGCATTCTGTTGTTGTTTTGCATTGAATGAGGACTAAAATGGACAGTGAAGCTAAGCCTTGGTGAATCATACTACTATGGTAGTTAACCCCTGTGTTTCCTTTCCTTCTTCGAAGAAAATCACTATTATTATTATTATTATTATTATTATTATTATTATTATTATTATTATTATTATTATTATTATTATTAGCAGATTGGCAAATGATAGATTTGTGTAAATCCCAAAGGAGTGGGTCAATGATAAATTGAATAGGATAAGATTATTATTATTGTGTTGTCGAAGGCTTTCATGGCCAGAATCACTGGTTTGCTATGAGTTTTTCGGGCTGTATGGCCATGTTCCAGAAGCATTCTTTCTTGACATTTCGCCCACATCTATGGCAGGCATAGAGGTTGTAAGGTCTGTTGGAAACTAGTCAAGTGGGGTTTATATATCTGTGGAAGGTCCAGGGTGGGAGAAAGAACTCTTGTGTGTTGGAGGCAAGTGTGAATGTAGCAATTAATCACCTTGATTAGCATTGAAAAGCTTTGCAGCTTCAAGGCCTGGCTGATTCCTACCTGAGGGAATCCTTTGTTGAGAGGTGTTAGCTGTCCCTGATTGTTTAATGTCTGGAATTTCCCTGTTTTCAGAGTGTTGCTCTTTATTTACTGTCCTGATTTTAGAGAGGAAATCCACAAGCATGTGGACAATTTCAGTAGAAAGGAGGAAACCATGAAAATGAACAAAATTTGGCTACCACTATGAAAAAACTCTTGAGGAAGATAATAATAATAATAATAATAATAATAATAATAATAATAATAATAGGTAGATTGACAAATGGTAGATTTGCTTGAAGCCCAAAGGAGTGGATGTATGATAAATAGAATAGGGTTGTTGTTGTTGTTGTTATGATGTATTCCTCAATTTAAAGTGTTTACAGATTACAACTTCTATCAGCCTTCATCAGTATAATTAATAGTCAGGGATGATGGAAACTACAGTTCAAAATCATCTACAGAGTACCATGCCAGGTGGGAGTGGCAGCTTGTAAATTAAGTCTATTATCAATGCCTCCTTTTTCCCTGAAAATGTCTTTAATGGGGCATTTCTGTGTTTATCTCTGTGCAGCAAAGACAATCGTATCATTTCAATGTTAACATAACACTGAATGCATTTGGATTGCATGTGATTTCTTATAGTTTTGTAAGATGAGTCTGATAAAGGAATCTGGTGCATTGATGGAGAAGAGAGTAAATGAAGTAATTTAAAGTTCAAATCTAAAGAAAGCAACAAGTTGACCTCAACCTTTGACTCAATTTTTCAAAACAATATGTTTTTTTTCTGTTCTGCTTTACAATATTTTTAAATGGGATGAGATAGAAGAAGAAAATATTTGAAATGTATCATGTGTAAAGAATCCCACTAAAATGTTGTAGATCTGCTTGATGAGGGAACACATATTTGCGCCAGTTAAAATCAGCACGAAAACCAAAGATTTCAAATGATTACTTCTACGCTTTGAGCTCTGTCTCCCATTCATTGGTTTATCACTTCGGTAGGCACACTTACGATGAAATTGTGTCTGTAAAAGTGTCTAGTTTGAATAAGTAAAAATCTCAATGAAATGCCAAGAGATCCATAATTTGAAACCAGGCCTAAAACATTCTTACATCAACCTAGCTGGATTGTTTAATTTACCCTTGGAAGAAGTGGCCTTAAACCTTATTACGGTAATTGAAATATTTAAAAAAACTGCAATGATTATATTTTAGGTGCAGTGATGTATAAACAGTGGTGTTTGCCAGAGTAATATTTCTCAGGGAGACAACTCATTCATTCATATCTTAACAACTTTAGAAGCTGTTTACTACAGAGTTACACTATTGATCTATTTTAAGTTTTTGTCAAATATGTTGTGTTGTTGTTTCGGGCTTGTCCCTGTTGTGAGCTGCCCTGAGTCCCTTCGGGGAGATGGGATGGGATATAAAAATAAAGTTTATTATTATTATTATTATTATTATTATTAATCCGATATTATCAGTTCAGGTTGAAAGAATATATGCCTACTTAGTCCCACCAGTCTCTGTTCAAGTAAAAATCTGGCTCAAGCCAGTTTATGAAATCAAGTAAAATTGGCTGTGCTCATAGTTGTATGGTAGTATAGTCTTAAATCTTGTTTTTCAACTTTTCTGTGACTGTGACACAGTTCTATTGTTACCATCTACTTGTTCCACAGCATTCTTCCTAAAAAGATCTATTAGCCTCTTTATTGGCAGCCTGTGTTGGAAAAGGCCATAACAGTAGCTGCTTTGTTATCTTTATGAATATAAAAGGAGGTTAAGAATGAACGGTTTTTGGTGAGATGAGCCAATTTGCTTGAATTGTTTTTCTAAAGTTTAGCTTTCTTGGAAGACATTTGTCATTAGACTGGAGTCCTAATGATAAATGCGTGAATTTGAAGAATACCTTATATACAAATCAGTAGAATGTATGACTTTGGATCACCCCCATCTTAGAATGTACCTGGTCAATTTATAAATTAAATCTGTTCATGGATACGATGTTTAAGGGTGGAATAGTGTCTTGGAAGGATGTTAGACTCTTTTTTGGGGGGACATTTTAAAGTAGAGGATGAATGGATATTTCTCAAGAGAGAAAGGGTATGTTTTTGTGCATGGCAGTGGGTTGGGACAGAATGCCTTTGTGATTAGTGGTTAGAGCAGGGGTTCTCAAACACTGCTCCGCTGAGCTCTTGGGGCTCCACAAGTGATAGTGAGGAACTCTGTGGCACCATGCTGCTTCCTGCTTCCACCTCTTTCCTTCTCCTGCTGAGATATGCAGGGAAATGAAATTTTGGAGCTGCCAAAACAGCAGCATCATCCCAGGGCACAGACCCCCCCCCCCCCACTCGCTTCCTGGAATCTTTTTCTTGCTGCCCAGACCCTCCCCACCCTTTTCTTTGCTTCCAAAACCGTATTTCCTTCTCACCGCTTAAGGGGTGCTTTGATTGTGCTTTTCTCACATGGCAGGAACTGCGGTGGCACAATGGGTTAAACTCTTGTGCTGGCTAAACTGCTGACCTGAAGGTTGGGTTGCTGACCTGAAGGTTGCTGGTTCAAATCTGCGAGATGGGATGAGCTCCCGTCTGTCAGTCCTATCCTGCGGGACATGAGAGAAGCCTCGCAGCAGGATGGTAACACATCTGGGCATCCCCTGGGCAACATCTCTGTAGATGGCCAATTCTCTAACACCAGAAGTGACTTGCAGTATGTGCTCAATTAGCTTCTGACATGATTAAAAAAACCATGGCAGAAGAGAGTTGAACTGGATGGCCCCTGGGGTTTCTGCTATTACTACTACTACTGTTATTACAAAGGCAGGGTAAACATCTGTTGGTGATGCTTTGATTGTGCTTGGAGTTGGACTGGATGGCCCCTGGAGTTGTTGTTGTTGTTGTTGTTGTTGTTGTTATTATTATTATTATTATTATTATTATTATTACAGTGGCTAGGTGGCCATCTGTTGGGGGTGCGTTTATTGTGGTTTTCCTGCATGGCAGAAAGGGGCTGGAATGAATGGGGCCAGGCTGTGGCACAGGCTGGTGAGCAGCCAGCTGCAATAAATCACTCTGACCATGAGGTCATGAGTTTGAGGCCAGCCCATGGCGGGGTGAGCACCTGACAATTAAAAAAAATAGCCCCTGCTTGTTGCTGACCTAGCAACCCGAAAGATAGTTGCATCTATCAAGTAGGAAATTAAGGTACTACTTATAAAGTGGGGAGGCTAATTTAACTAATTTACGACTCCATAAAAATCATCCAGCTGCCGTTGGAATGAGGAAGTGCCGTCGCAGCGGATGATGAAGCAGCTGCTCCCCCCCTGTGGCCCGAATCAAACATCCCCTCAGGAGAAGGTTAAATTGCCTCTGTGTCTGTCTTTGTCTCTGTTCTTTGTGTATATGGCATTGAATATTTGCCTTATATGTATACAATGTGATCTGCCCTGAGTCCCCTTCGGGGTGAGAAGGGTGGAATATAAATACTGTAAATGAATAAATAAATAAATAAATAAATAAATGGCCCCTAGGGTCTTCCCCTGAAATACTGTTAAGTTTATGTTGGTCAAATATTTCTTCATTTTAAATCTTGTATTTTTCTTTCTTTCTTTTTTGCACTACAAATGAGATATATGCAGTATGCATAGGAATTTGTTTGCTTTTTTTCAGTTAACGCAAACATTCTCCATCCATCTACCACTGGCCTGGCCTGTCTGTCAAATTTTAAAATGCAAAGCGAACCCTGTGTCCAAAAGTTTGCCCATACATAATACACACACACACACAATACATGCATACATTTCTTGGGGCTCCACACAAAACTTTTGCTTCAAAAAGGGCTCCACAGTTGAAAAAGTGTGATGACCTCTGGGTTAGAGCATTGGACCACTGAACTTTGGAGATCAGAGTTTGATTCTTCACTTGATCATGGAAACCCACTGGGTAACATTGTGTGAGTTAAACACTCGCCATCCTAGAAAACTCATGATAGATTTGGCTTAGAGTCACCATAAGTCAGAAACAACTTGAAGGCACACAGCAGATTCATTCATTATATCACCTGATTCTTTAGCAGATAGGAGAACTTTGTAGGTCTTATGCCTGAAGAGGGTAGGTTGACATGAGGATAAGGAGTAGAGTTGTGCTTACGAGCTCTTCTCCCAGTGACCCTTTCCATGTTCACACTATGTTCTCAGTTCTCTCCATATTGAAGAATGTCCATGTCAGTGGGATGGACTCTAACATGAGCCTTAAAGGTGCCAAGGTGCTGGGCCTATCTTCTAGTATGGTTCAACGTATTTGGAAACTGCTTTAAAATTGTTTAAACTCAAGCATTTATTACACACTTCCTAATCACTTGGCTCTCAGTTTGCATTTGAAATTCCAACTGTCTTGCTGCAGAAGGTGTTCAATATAGCTACAAGGTGGGACTAAATAATTTTGCTTCCTGATACAATAGATAGTTATCCCTCTCTCTGTCCCCTTTCCATTTTTTTTGGGGGGGGGATGAGGAAATATCATCCATCACATATAAGGGCACCAACTAGTAGAGGAATCAGGAGGATTGGCTGTATAGATTCCATGGAGAATAGAAACCACGCAACCCAGGTGCAAAGGTGGAAGAGCAGGGAGCAACCATTGTTGCCCCTAATGTTTATTGCTCAGGGCAGTTTTCTCGCAGTTCTGAATGACAGGGCCAGCCAACAGGAAAACTACTTACTGGATCACAGCAAAAAAAAAAAAAAAAAAAAAAGGTTCAAGGGGTAACTTTTTTTTTTTTTTTTTACTAAACTTGTGTCTTAAAAAAAAACCCGATTTGCCCCAAAGGTACATAGGCAAACTTCCACTAGCCTTGTTTGTAATCCAAGTACCTACCAGAATGACAAGAGATAGGACAGAACAGGAAATAATGCCTCTAAACCAGGGGTCCCCAAACTAAGGCCCGGGGGCCGGATGCGGCCCTCCAAGGTCATTTACCTGGCCCCTGCCCACAGTTTTATAATATAATATTTTTATATCAGTTTTAATAATATAATATATTGTATATACATATAATATTGATAATAATATTATAATGTTATACAATATAACATTAATAAAAATACAATATAATAATATTAATTATATGTTATATATTACATATTATATAATAGTATAGTGGTATAGTTCAATATAGTAATATATAATGCTAATATTGTGTTATGCTAATAATATAATATATGGTATGTACATACAGCTGCTCTGAGTCTCCTTCGGGGTGAGAAGGGTGGGATATAAATGTAGTAAATAAATGTAGTAAATAAATGCAGTAAATAAATAATTATTTTTAGACTTAGGCTTGGCCAAAGTCTGAAATGACTTGAAGGCACACAACAACAACAACAACAACAATCCTAATTAACTTGACTATCTCATTGGCCAGTAGCAGGCCCACATTTTCCATTGAAATGCTAATAGGTTTATGTTGGTTGAAATTGTTTTCATTTTCAAATATTGTATTGTTCTTTCGTTGTTGTTGTTGTTGCACTACAAATAAGACATGTGCAGTATGCATAGGAATTAGTTTGTATTTTTTTTCAAATGATAATTTGGCCCCTCAACAGTCTGAAGGATTGTGGACCGGCCCTCTGCTTCAAAAGTTTGGGGACCCCTGCTCTAAACTAATGCCTGTAATTGACATATGGATCATCTAAAACCAAAGGAAATCTATTTCTTGTTTCAGGGCTGTTGTTATCCATAGGCATGTTTAGGCAACCAGAAATTTGATGAAACAACTCAGCCTCATATGAACCCATTGTGCTCAGTAGTGTTCACTCCTGGCTAAGTTTGCATTTGATTCCACTGTGCTAGAACTAATTTTTGAGCAGACAGAGATAAGGCTACGCCAACTTTTAACTAGCTAAAGGCCCTGTTTTCATTCAGTGTCTAGAAGTCTTCTCTGGACTTGTTATATACATGAAACTTAAATTGCATTTGAACTTCTCATGTGACCCAATCTAGAAAATGTCAGCCAAGTGTTGGTCCCATTCCAATCAATAAGACCAGTTAGCTGCAGCTGGTTTAGACTCCATTAATTTCTCTTCACAGTAACCTACTTTAGTTTGGACCACTTTAATGCAGAAAAGTGAAAGAGAGGCATTCATAAAATGAAGGAAAATTCCAGCAACTGTAGGTTTTCTAGTCACATTCCTTCTTAACAGGAACACAAGCAGTTTTATTCCTAATAGATGAAAATATGCTTAGTTAGCAGATTCCAATCAATTTGTGTAAGGCAGTGCTTTGCAACCTGTCAGATGTGGTTGGCTTTCTGCCCTTTCTGAAGGAGTTTATCTAAATATGTCTCTACCCAGTGACTGAGGTCTGCTTTGTGTCCTCCCCCCCCCCCCCACATATGAGTAAGGGGTAAAGGGCCTTCACTTTTGTGGCACCCTGGTTATGGGTTTAATTGTTTAGAATTATTTGATTCTTAGATAATGTGTTTTTAGATTATTTATTTATTTATTTATTTACAGTATTTATATTCCGCCCTTCTCACCCCAAAGGGGACTCAGGGCAGATCACAATGTACACATACAAGGCAAACATTCGATGCCACATGAACATAGAGACAGACACAGAGACAGACACAGAGGCAATTTAATTTTCTTCAGCTTCCAACTTCCTGAGGGGATGCTCGATTCCGGCCACAGGGGGAGCAGCTGCTTCATCATCCACTGTGATGCCGACTTCCTCATTCCTTTCTGCATGCTGGTGACAATTTTATGGTGTCATAAATTTTAGTTAAATTAGCCTCCCCACATAGTGGTACCTAAATTTCCTACTTGATAGATGCAACTATCTTTCAGGTTGCTTAGGTCAACAACAAGTAGGGGCTATTTTTTATTTTAATTGTCGGGTGCTCACTCCGACACGGGCTGGCCTCAAACTCATGACTTCTTGGTCATAGTGATTTATTGCAGCTGGCTACTAACCAGCCTGCGCCACAGCCTGGCCCCCATTACAGTTTCACATTTTACAATGTTTAAATTGATTTTACTGTATATTGCCCTGACATCCTTGGAGGCAATGCAGGATAGAAGCATTTTAATAACTCAGTCTGATTGAAATGTGTATCTGTTCTCTCTGATTTTTAGACAGGGTTCAAATAAACTATCTGGGGAGCTTATATAAAAAGTCTCTGATCATACAAGGATCTGACAGAAAATATTCTGTGATAAACAAAATGTGTCTAGATCTCCAAGATAAAATCAGAAAGGAACAGAAATTAAATCTGGGGCTTTTAAATCATTCTGGATGTGTATATGTGACTCACGATGATCCTATGAGTTAATGTCACCATAAGCCAGAAATGCCTTGGGCACATGGCATCAGCAACAACAACATTTAAATGGGAATTTTTTTTTTGTGTGGTTTGTTTCTGAATCAGTGATGGAGAACCATTGGTTTCATAAAAGACTTGTTCCAGGTGTTTAGGTACAATTCTGTGTAATTGGGGACTCTCCCTGAGTGCTTGGCCATGGGGACTTTTGTGATGTTCACTGAAAGGCATCAGTGAGCTTTCTGTCTGTTCTTGGAAGCTAAGCAAGTTGAATCTGGTTTGTACTTAGATGGAAGGCTGCTAATGAATGCCAGGTGCTGTAGACTATATTTCAGATGAAAGAACTGGCAAAAACACCTGAGTGTTTAATGCTCAAGGAAACCATGTGGAAGTCAACAGATGATTTGAAAGCACATACAGACTCATGTGCTTCATAAATATAAATAAATATCACCCCACCATTGGGCTAGGAGCCCCCGGTGGTGCAGCAGATTAAACCCTTGTGCCGGCAGGACTGATGACTTGAAGGTTGACTTGCTGACCTGAAGGTTGCCAGTTTGAATCCAACCCAGGGAGAGCACAGATGAGTTCCCTCTATCAGCTCCAGCTCCATGCAGGGACATGAGAAAAGCCTCTCACAAGGATGGTAAGAACATCAAAAACATCCGGGCGTCCCCTGGGCAACGTCCTTGCAGACAGCCAATTCTCTCACACCAGAAGTGACTTGCAGTTTCTCAAGTCACTCCTGATACAAAAGAAAAAGTATGAAACATAATTTCATGTTTAGACTTGGATCCTTTCTCCTAGATATCTCATTACATATTGTAAATATTTCAAAATTCAAAAAACAAAACAAAATAAACCTGCAATCCAAAATACTTCTGGTTCCAAACATTGCAGTTTCTCAAGTCGCTCCTGACACACACAAAAAAACAACCCATTGTGCTCTTCTCTTCTGTTGTCAATGTAGAAGACTTTGACTTGGGGATCTGCTAAGTCTGTTGCACACCACCATTTGGGGAGAAAGCAAGTTTATTCAAGGGGATAGTGGGATCTGGAGCTCTTCTAAAGAAAAAAGGAAATCGGGATTTGGGATGTGTAAGCACAAAACCTTAGCAATATGTATAACCTAACATCTGTACGTGTTTTGTTTTTTCATGCAGGGGCTGGCGTGTGACAGGATGGGCAAAGACTTCCGCTACTACTTCCAGCACCCCTGGTCTCGCTTGATTGTGGCCTACCTGGTGATCTTCTTTAACTTTTTAATATTTGCCGAAGATCCAGTATCGCACAGCCAGACGGAAGCAAATGTCATTGTTGTTGGGAACTGCTTTTCTTTTGTATCAAATAAATATCCCGAGGGAGGAGGCTGGAGGTTTGTGAAAGTATTTCTGTGGCTACTTGCCATCCTCACAGGACTGATTGCTGGCAAGTTCCTCTTCCATCAGCGTTTATTTGGTGAGTTCTTCCATGTCGCTAAAAGCTTTTCTCACTCTTTCTCTCTGTGATGTTACCGCTTGATGCTTTCAGGAGGAAAATGCTGCACAGCGAGGCTAATGAGGATGGCAGAATTGGATGTGCTATACAGCAGAGAAGAATCTGCCTTGAAAACAGATGTCTCAGTTAGACCATCAATCTTAATGCTTCCAAGCCAAATTTGGTCTTAAAAAACAGCAAAGACAGATCTGTTTAGTCTAATGAGGAGGGCATTAACTTTCCTCACTCAAGATATGCTTCATGGCACTTTCTCATTCCAGGTTTGATGTAAGGGTGACATATTTCTGAAAAGCAACAGGTTCGTTTTCTATAATTCTCTCTTATGATGCAGCATGGTTATTTGCATTTACACAGCTGGGGTAGGAGCGGGTGGATGAATCCAAATTTAGACTACAGCTGCCTGAATCCTCTAACCATACTGCTGTGAGATTCTGGAAGCTGTAATTCCCCCCCCCCAAAAAAAGGGGGGGGGTGGAATTTCAAGGCTCTGCGTAATGTACCATAATATATATTTTATTGTAAGCCTACAGAGAAGATGGCATAGTGGCCCTCACAGATTTTTTTTGAAGTTGGCATGCTTTGCTGTATATGAACCTTGGGACCTTTTCACTAAACTGTTTGATGCTCACATCACATTATCTAGACCAGTGGCTCTCAACCTGTGGGACCCCAGGTCTTTTGGCTTACAACTCCCAGAAACCCCAGCTAGTTTACCAACTGTAAGGATTTCTGGGAGTTGAAGGCCAAAACATCTGAGGACCCACAGGTTGAGCACCACTGATCTAGAGAGCTACAGTTTTAAGCAAATTCCTAAATTAGAATTACATGTGCCAAAATAGTTTCCAGTGTAAGACTGGATAGAAATACAATCTGGGATTTACAGGCTGATCTGCTGTCTTGTAGTAGGCTAGCAAGGATTTCTGACTTGTAGCTGTTGAGCAAGAACAAAAATGACCTTTCCTATTTCAGTTCCTGCTGCTGAAGTGAACAGAGTTAGATTAAAATCAGAATGGCCCATTGTGTGCTGGAAAAAGTCCTACACCCAAAATATGTGCAGAGACATTCTGAATATATCTGTACTAGACTATTATAGCAGTTTCATTCCCCTTTTTATGGTCATGGCTCCATCCTATGAAATCTTGGAATGTGTAGTTTGTTAAGGATCTTATTGCAGGGGATTCCTAGACCACTCTCATGGAAAACAACAGTTCTTAAAATCAACATGCCAAATTACGAGTCTTAGCTGGAACCATGACAGTTAAAAGGGAAATGAAACTGCTGCAGACAGTGTTGGTACTCTATTGATCCCGTAGTTGCAAATAGTTTTCATCTGACTTTGGTTGGTTGATCTTTGGTCTGTAGTAAAAAACAGTAGAGTTGATAAATTTGAAATCTGTCCTGCTTGAAAGCTTACACTGTGATCAATGTATTACTCCTCTGAAATCACAGGTAAGTTATTCTTTTAAGGTGAATGCGCTCAGTTCTAAATATAAATCAGACTAATCCAGTTCACACTGTTTCCCCAAATAACAGAAAGCTGGTGCAGTGTAGGAGTTTTAGACTAAGGGTCTAGAATACAGGATCTTGGAATACTGCTTAGCAATAGAAACTCACTGGGTGATCTTGTCGATGTCATACTGTGTCAAAGAGGAAGGCAACAGCAAACCTTCTCTGAAGAAATCAAGCTAAGAAAACTCTGCAATAGGTTTGTCTTGGGGTTGCCATAACCCAGTAATGATTGTTGACCCAACAATTTTTTTGGAAAACGGCGTGGAATATATCTGTTAGAGAATGCTAAACACTGAGTAATAAATGAAATAACGCTACAGCAAAGAGTGTCTGAAAGAATCTGCTAAGTGAATAGTTTATGTTTTAGGTATCATCTGTTAGTGGCTGGCGATTTCTGTGTCAGTGGATGACAAATCTACTTTAAAAAATTGTTTATACCTCTCCCCCTCTCCCCGAAGGGACTTGGGGTGGCTTACAGCAAGCAACAATTCAAAAATAGTATAAACAATAAAGGTTTTAGTCCAGACATTACATGCATTTTCCAAACTGCTTACTCTTTGGAACCAAATAGGATCAGCATCCTGCATAGCTCCTTTAAAATTCAACTGGAAATGGGGGTGGAAGGCAGAGTCTCCACTCCAGTGATAAGGCATCCACCATGTGCCGGTGGCAACATCCTGAGCTTCATGCTGTATTGCAAGAACTAAATGTAGAAACAGCAAATGGCATCTCCTCCTCCTCCCTGTCAAGCTGCATAATATCCATGACCAAGTTATTATAGTCCCCTGGGCAGAAAATCTCACAAGTCCTTTTCTCTTTTCCAGGCTTGAAAATGCAAAAGTATTAAACTAAACTCACATATCTGTTGTCTTTTCACGATGCCCCAAATGAGATCCTGAGACAGCCACCTCACTCTGCCTAATTCATCTGTCTTGGCTTTCTGTTCAGCATGGCAGATAAACAAGCATGGATGTGGGAACATATCCCTAACAAAACATAGGTATATCTTTGCCTCTGTCACCACTCTTGATGGTGGGAAGCAGACTGGAAAAAATCCTCTTCCAAATCACGACATAGCTAGGAGGCTTGTTGCCTGATTTTGTGCTCACTTATTCCTTCAGCCTGACAAAGTTTTTGTGAGGATTAAATCAGAGAAAAGGACTGTCGGTGCTTCTGCTCTTGGAATTAGGATGAGATTTTTTTTTAAAAGTAAACTATATTGGCTGGTCATAGCAAGAGTAGACCCAATGAGTGGAATTTGCACAAATATTGACTTACATTCATCAGCAGAGTTTTTTTTAATCTAATTGAGATTGGTAATTGTGCTTTGTCTTGTACTAGGTTTTACTACCAATTTAGGCTTCTACTAGATGCTGTTGTTGTGTGCTTCAGGTTGTTTCTGACCTAAGTCGACCCCATCACATGGTTTCTTGGCAAGATTTGTTCAGCATTGCCTTCCTCTGAGGGTGACAGAGTATGACTTGCCTGAAGTCAACCCATGAGTTTCATAGCTGAGCAGGGATTTGAACCCTCATCATCTCCAGAGTCCAATGTACAAATCATCACATCATACTGGCTAATAATGTCTGATTATTAGCAGTAAACCAAAAACAGTGTGCTTATGATCAATTTATTCAGTAGAATGTAGAATCGGTTGACTTTTCGCTTACTAAAATGTGTCAATATATTGTAAAATTCTGTTCATTATAACATTGATGAATCATTTTATCGTAAATGTTCCGTATTAAGAGAGATTACTTAACCAGTATTGTTCTATTCTGCAACATAAATAAAGATCACAAATTCTGATAGGAATATCTTATCCCCCAAATATCCCCTGTACTCATGTCTGCTTGTTGAGCTGAAAATTTACATAATTTTCTCTGAACAAGCACTGGCAGACGTGCATCCAGGCTATGTTAATCCTCCCCAAACACTTTATTGCCTTGTCCTTTTTCGATTTTGAAAGTGACATATGAGAGTCCAGGGATAGCTGAGTACACTGGGTGTGTTTATAACCTCTGAGTAGGCAATGCTGAAATCAAATCTTCTACACCAGACTTGTGAATCAAGCTTTATTTATCCTGTTATCTGTTGGGGGAAGGTGTTCTGTACCAGAGCTTGAAAAAACTCCTGCTCAGTCTGCATGTGTCAGCTCCTTTCAAATTCAAGGCATAATCCAGAAAGCGGTAGATTCACAACTCCACAGACATGCTGATTCTTGGTCTCATTGGTTTGAACAACATTTTATGGGTCCCTGACCATCTGCCAGCTTGGGTGTTGGACTAGAGCAGTGGTTCTCAACCTGTGGGTTCCCAAGTGTTTTGGCCTACAACTCCCAGAAATCCCAGCCAGTTTACCAGCTGTTAAGATTTTTGGAAGTTGAAGACCAACATCTGGGGACCCACGGGTTGAGAACCACTGGACTTGAGTTATAGGAGATGAGTGTTTGAATCCCCACTTAGCCACTCTATGTCCTTGGGGAAGTCACACTCTCTCAACCTTGGAGGACAACAATGGAAACCCTCTGAATAAATCTTACAAAGAAAGCTCCATAATTTACCATAAGTTCACAAAAACAAGAAATGAGATTTCAAGCCCTCTGGTATTAGGAATGATTTTCAGACCACTAATGTCTTGAGTCTAGCCTTTCACTAATTATACCTACATATGTAAATATACCAATAAGTAATATGATTGCCAATAAAATTGTACTACTGAATGCATGTGTATGTGAATTAGATCTAGATGGGCCCAAGCAATTTTAGACAAGGTCTGGAGTTTTCTCTCTCTGTTATGAAAACAATAGATGACTGGCACTGAGACTGAAAGATCACAAAGAGGTCTATACTGGAAATGCTATGTCACTGTGGGCCGTATGATGTTGGAATAGGAATCTACCAGAGTAGTAGTGCTGGAAGCCCATTCTGTGTTTATTTTATAGATTGCTGTTGATGCTGCTGTGTGCCTTCAAGTAATTTCAGACGGGCAAGATTTGTTCAGAGGCGATTTCCCCTTTACTCTCTGAGGTTGAGAGCGTGTGATTTGTTTGAAACTAATAGAGTTGTATTGGACCTTCCTTTGTACTGTAATTGGGTTCACTTCACTTCCCACAAATAGGAAAACTGCTGTTTGAGCATGTTCTAAGAAAAAACTAATATCTGTGACCTTGAGGATATTATTACCCCCTTAAGCCTTAGATTTATGTCTTCATATTTTACTTGAAAGAAATACTCATAAACACCCTTTTTTCTGGAGATAATATTTTTATTTCTCCATCCTGCTCAGTTTAATAACGTTTCCCCCCCCAAAAGTCTTCAACTTTTTACAGTAGTTTCATTCTCCCAAACATTAATTTTGGTTGAAATGTTATGACTAGCCTAAGGTCACTCTGCAAGCTCTGTGAAAATGATGGATTTGAATCAATTTTGGTTTTGTCAAAGCCAGTCTTTGTTATCAATAGACCAAATAAAGCCTCAATTTTGCATTCTTCCCAAAGTTTGAAAAGGTTACTTTTTTGAACTATAACTCCCAGAGCATTAGAGCCAGCATTGGCAGTGGCTGCACTGGTTGGGCAGCTCAGGAAGTTAGAGTCCAAAGAAGTAACTTTTCCAAGGTTCATTTCTTCTCTTTACCATGCAGTTAGCCTGTAAGTGAGGCAGAACTATTTATTTTGCTTATGTTACCTATCAAATGGTAACAGTAATATTTCTGTACAAATAAAGAGTAAAAATTTCATTTCTGTTTCATCTCTGAGGTAAACAGGAATTTGATGATCAGATTTTACATAATATGTAGATTCCTTAGCAGAGGTTCATTTTTCTTTTCCATCCGTTACTTTTTGAAAGTGTATGTTTTCTAGTTTTTACCATTGCAGTGAATGCTTCCTCTGGTTCAAGATAGTACTTTTGTGCCAGAATTTCAGAAGAAGCTGCTGCAACATTGCAGCATTTTTGCTGAAGTGCTACCTTATCCCCAGGAAGCAAGATTAGAAAAAATGTCAACAAAGGTGAAGAAATGCTTAAACAAGACTTTTCTTCACCTTGGCTGACTAATTTGCTATCACATCCTTTTCTTTCACGTACAGGTTAAGTATCCTTTATCTGAAAAGCTTGGGATCAGAAGTGTTTTGGTATTTGAATTTTTCACATTTTGCAGTACTTCTATTTGCATATATGTAAATAGAAATGGGACCCAAGTCTAAACCCAGAATGCATTGACTGTATACACATGAACTGAAGGTAATTTTATGCAATACTTTACTGCATGAAACAAAGTTTCTGTACACTGAACCATTAGGCGTCACTATCTCACCCACCCATGGATTTTTGAGTACAGTAGAGTCTCACTTATCCAACACTCACTTATCCAACGTTCTGGATTACATTGTAGTCAATGTTTTCAATACATCGTGATATTTTGGTGCTAAATTCGTAAATACAGTAATTACTACATAGCATTACTGCGTATTGAACTACTTTTTCTGTCAAATTTGTTGTATAACATGATGTTTTGGTGCTTAATTTGTAAAATCATAACCTAATTTGATGTTTAATAGGCTTTTCCTTAATCCCTCCTTATTATCCAACATATTCGCTAATCCAATGTTCTGCCAGCCCATTTATGTTGGATAAGTGAGACTCTACTGTATTTTGAATTTTGGAATGCTGGATAAGGATGCTCAACCTATATAAGAGCCACCTCCCCAAACAATTCTCTTTCTCTTCCTCTCTGGTAATATTCCATAATTGGGTAGCATTTTAGAAGGTAACCATGTCTTAACATAACCAAAAAATGTTGTGATGTCTTCATTTCAGGCCTATTCCTTGGGGTTATTTGGGGCACCAATTTAGAAAATTGCATAGGATAGAGTGCCTCAGCTCTAGTTTCTTAGTTATGGTTTTCTATGGGTGAGCAGATGGCAACTGGTAGATTGCATGTGCTCTGTATCTCAAAAAGTAGAGCTTATAGGGAAAAACTGTTGCAATTTTTGGAATTGTATTACAGCCAATGCTGGATGGGGTTACACTCTCCCTTTTTTTTCATGTCAGGAGCAACCTGAGTCGCTTCTGGTGTGAGAGAATTGGCCGTCTGCAAGGACGTTGCCCAGGGGACGGCCGGATGTTTTGATGTTTTTACCATCCTTGTGGGAGGCTTCTCTCATGTCCCCGCATGGAGCTGGAGCTGATAGAGGGAGCTCATCCGCGCTCTCCCCGGGTGAGATTCGAACCTGGCAGGTTTCAGGTCAACAACCCAACCTTCAAGTTACAAGGCTTTAACCCACTACTCCACTGGGTGCTCCCTGAAGACACAGGTTTGCAGCTTGGGAGTTCTCCTGGATTCATCACTGAGCTTGGAACTCGAGGTCTCAGCAGTGGCCAGGGGAGCTTTTGCATAATTAAAACTTGTGTGCCAGATGCACCTGTACCTTGGGAATCCAGACTTGGCCATGGTAGTCCATGCTCTTTTTACATCTCTAATTGACTACTACAACACGTTCTACGTGGGGTTACTTTTAAAGACTGTTCGGAAGCTTCAAATGGTCCAACGAGCAGCAGCCAGATTAATTACCGGAGCAGTGTACAAGAAGCACAACTCCACTGGCTGCCAGTCTGCTACCGAGCACAATTCATAGTGCTGGCTTTAGCTTATAAAGCCCTAAATGGTTCTGGCCCAGTTTACCTGTCAGAAATTAAGATCTTCTGGAAAGGCCCTACTTTTGGTCCCACCCCATTCGCAAGTGCGACTGGTGTGGACAAGAGACAGGGCCTTCTCAGTGGTGGCCCTTTGGTTGTGGGACTCCCTCTCCAGCGACATTAGATCAGTTCCTTCCTTCCTGACCTTTAGACAGAAATTAAAAACTTGGCTATGGGACCAGGATTTTGCAGAGTAATTCAGTGCATTAAGTGGATTTGAAAGAAGTGCAGTCACAATAGGAACGGCTCCTGGACTATGACTTTGGATTTGTGTGGTTTTAATAATTTGTTTTTAATGCATAGATTTTTTTTAACTTTCATGCTTATTATATGCTTATTGTTTTTACATGTTTGTTTATACGGCATTTAATTATTGCTGATTTGTAAGCTGCTCTGAGTCTTTTGAAGTGAGAAGGGCAGGGTATAAATATAGTAAATAAATCAATAAATAAATTGGCAGGTCAGATATACCCAGAAACAGGTCTAACATTTGAGTCACCAAACATATGTTGGCCAGTGTAATCCCTGCGATGCCAGAACATAGCCAGTATATTAGCAAAAAGCACTGAATCATTTGGGCAGCTATGTGCTGAACATCATCCCTTGATGTTAAAAAATAAACAGTCTTTGTTAAAAGTTTTTATGCGGAACCCACAATTATGTGGAAATGGGTGGGACCACTATCCAGCCTTTCTCGCTCTGTTTATGAAACAGTACAGTTGGCCACACTGAGACAAAGCAAGTCTTCCACAGTACGTGGAATAATTGTTTTGTACAAATAGGTGCAACTGTTGAATGTGCAAATACACTTATGCAGGTAAGGCAGGTTTTCTAAAGTAGGGAGTTGTATGATGGGGGAAGGGGCCGCACAATGACATCTATTTTAGCGAACACCGGGTTTTCTGGGACATATTTGTTACACTCTAATTCACTACACTGGCATAACTAGGCTGGCATAGGCAGTTGCAGAAGGAGAAAGAAGGTTGTTGGAGCAGTTGCTGTCAAGTAAATGAGGCAAGAGAGAAATAGGCTGCTTGGAGCCAACACGTTTTTGTCTGCTTTCCCTTGCTGTTTACTGTGAGGGAAGGCAAAAACTGCAGCAGGCAAAGGAGTCAATGGCAGATGAAGGAAATGTTAGTGCATTTCATTCTCTTTAGTGAGCTACTCCAGTTGTCTTGTTGTGAATAACCTTTATATGTGGAGTTATATGCTTTTAGAAATTAATCCCCATTCAGATTTCTTGGTTACAAGATGCATTTTAATATGGATATTTTAGAAAAATGAATAAAACCAGGATTCAGGATTCTCAGCCTTGTCAACATGCCCACTGGTGGGTGTACCAGGCACATAATAATTTGGGATATGTTGAGAGGGAGAAATGTTACTCAAGCATACATATGAGTGTATTTTGTAATGCAATTTTTGAGAAAGGATACTCTTAAGTCTTCTGTTTCAAGATACCAGGCAGACTATACAGCCAAGAAAGGAAGGATTAGAATCCTATAAAAGGGAGAATTGTAGGGCAACATTTCAATAGCACTTTGAAAAGGAACTTTTCAGCTTACAATACCAAGAATGCCACAAGCCATTTAGAATTATGAGAGTCAATTTGAAATAAAGACTCAATCAGTCTGTGATGAAACCGATACGAGCAAGTGATGGAACAGCTGGAAATATTCTACTTTGCCATTCAAATGCAGTTGTTTATTGCAGTCTCCAGGAAGGTAAAGACTCTGAAAATGACATCCAGAAGCATTTGCATATGAGCTACTGCAACCTGCTGTCTCTTGAGTGTCCTGGTGTCGCTTGCAGTGTCATCTGGCATTTTTGGGAACAAGCCAGAGGTTGTGTACTGATTTCACTTTGAGAGGAGTTAAGATGGAATTGCCACTGACAATTATGATACAGTGTTGATCAAATTGGTTGTCCAATATGGAACAACTTGCAGGTGGGAATTTAAGGTCTACAACCACTTTATTCATACTGCCTTTAAGAAGTAATATTCTCATTCTCTGCGCGCTGACTCCTATACCCATGGGTCTTCCTGGTGGAAGTGAATTAGTTTCTTCCCTTGTTGATTCTGGGGTTTTTATCCTATCACTGCCTTGTCCCTTATCCCAGGTTAAACAAATTGCTCGGTTTTGATGAAGGGGAAGAGATAGTCCATGCAGCAAGGTGATTTTTTTTAAATCTTCTGCATTTTACAGAAATGTATGAAAGCAAGTAATTAAAATGTATATAGTTTCCCTCAGACCAACAGTGAGATTTCTCTCTCTCTCTCTCTCTCTCTCTCTCTCTCTCTCTCTCTTTTTCTTGTGTGTGTATGTGTTATGGCATTCTTCACTTGGGGATGAGTCAAGTCAGGATCCTTAGATGAGCCAAAGATCTGATTCAGTTTGGGACTGTTTCCTATTAATTTCACCTGGAATACTGTGTCCAGTTCTGGGCACCACAATTGAAGGGAGATGTTGACAGGTTGTAAAGTGTCCAGAGGAGGGCAACTAAAATGATCAAGGGTCTGGAGAACAAGCCATATGAGGAGCGGCTTAAAGAGCTGAGCATGTTTAGTCTGCAGAAGAGAAGGTTGAGAGGAGACATAATGGCCATGTATAAATATGTGAGGGGAAGTCATAGGGAGGAGGGAGAAAGCTTGTTTTCTTCTGCCCTGGAAGCTAGGATGCGGAACAATGGCTTCAAATTCCAGGAAAGGAGATTCCATCTGAACATTAGGGAGAACTTCCTAACTGTGAGAGCTGTTTGGAAGTGGAACTCTGCCCCAGAGTGTGGTGGAGGCTCCTTCTTTGGAGGCTTTTAAGCAGAGGCTGGATGGCCATCTGTCAGGGGTGCTTAGAATGTAATTTTCCTGCTTCTTGGCAGGGGGTTGGACTAGATGGCCCACGAGGTCTTTTCCAATTCTATGATTCTATGAACAGAATAAAATAAAGAATACCATCTAGTGAGGAAAATAAGTACATATACACTTTTCAGTGCAATTCCTCTCCCAGGGTTCAGGTCTTGAGAGCTCTTGCTACTTCTGGTGCATCTAACATCCATTTTATGTACTCCACACTGCCAGCAGGCAACTCTATTCAGATTAAGTGCACAGCAATGCTAAAAAAATAGTTGGCTGCACCTTCCTTTTTGTTATGGAACAGGTTTCTTGGAGCAAAAGGTAGAAATGTTGAGATGCATTTATTTAATGACTTCTGGCCTGAACCTGCATATCGCAAACTGGCCTTGTTAAGTTCAAGCATATTCCAAAAGGATAGCATGGAGAAGCTCTCACCGCACAGCTGTTTGGGTTCAGTTCAGGAGAAGAGGATGAGGGAGGGTCACAGATGGGAAAATGTATTTTTATTTATTTATTTCCAATATTTATATCCTGCCCTTCTCACCCAAAGGGACTCAGGGCAGGTAGGGATATCCCTGCCCATTGTTCTGAGTATGAAGAAGGGTGTTCAAGTGCCTGAGCTGGATTCCTGAGCCTGAGATATGGATGGTATTAGGCAATGTTTAAGAGTTAGAGGCAGTCTGACCAGGGAGGATGCCATTGCTCCTTGGCTGGAATCCTGGACACAGAACCTATGGGAGGAAGTGAAGCAAGGCTTAGTACTGTTTTCATGCCCTTTATCATGTTAGAAGCCTGAACAAATTTCAGGAAGGACATAGGATCTTCAACAGCTAGTCTCCATCAGCAGCACCTCCACCATTGACATTTATTTTAGTTCTTAAAAGTTCTTGATTGTCATTTCTCAACTTGCTAGGACTCCTAAGACAATATATAATAAAGAAAAGTATCATTTAAAAATAGATTGGAACACTTTAAGTTTTTTAAAAAGCATAGTTAAAATAGTCCCCAAAGCTAAGAGTGTATGAAACAATGCAGTTATGGTGATGTGCCAGAAGCACAGTAGGGATGACAACAGTCTGATTTCTCTTGGGAAAGGGTTCCATAATCCAGAAGGTGCTTCTCTTTGTATTGGGGCAGATGGGACACACAATGATTCCATTTTGGAAGCAAATTAGAACTCGGCACAATTGGAATGAGGATGTTGAAACATGAATATTGATCTGGCTACTGCAGTCTCTACTGCCTGCATACCTCAATATTGGAACTTTGTTATTTCCATGTCAATGAAGTAGGGAATGTCAACCAGTTCCATGTCACTGGTGTGCTCTGGATCTTCATTCAAACTGTAAAGAAGCTAATTGAAAGCACTGGACTTATTTTGGGAATGGGATTCAGCACCACGGACAAGTAGACATCATACCACTGTCATGGAGGCTATCAGCCTCTATGAATATGGTCAAAGATAGAAGCTGAAATACAATATCCCAGGAAGGACCAATTTTCACTGTCAGAGGGCTTTCTTCCATGGCATGTATGACCTACCGTAATTTTTCCTGATCTCCCTCCATTTGGGTTGAAGTCCAGTGATTCTCAGCTGGAATGGGGTTAGGGGAAAGGGGATCTATATCATTCATCCTTTGAATCTGAATGAGTTACTGTCATTGCTTTGGCCCCAGTCAGCTTGTTGAAAGTGTGTGCTGCAACTCAAAAACATCTGGAGGGAACAGTTTCTCACTCAAGGATTCCTGTTCATTCACCATAGTTGGAGAGCCCAATAAAATGCACAAACCACTTTAAACTTGACCTCATTAAAAGGCAGAGTATAACTCTAGAATACATTCAAAGCTTTGATCTAGTATCCAAGAATAACGAATCATCTTCTGTACATTACTTTGGGGCATGAAAGGATGAGTGGTACACATGTTTCCATTAAATTGGAACATTATACAGTTTGATTCAGAAGCAAGGTTATTTTTTTTTAGTTTGCAAATCTACATTGCCCTGCTCTTAATTTTTCTTATGAAGGTCTCCATCTTGTATTCTTACCACCAAGTAGTTTTCTTTCAGTTTTGGGTGATTAGCCTAAACATTTATACATGTATTGGGTCAAATGACATTTCTATGAAGGCAGGCAATGTATCTGTAATTATCCCTCCCTGATAACTTGATATTGCTTTGCACCTTGGCCTGGATCTTTTGACCCAAATCGGGATTTTAATATTATTGTCTATATTGACTTTTATGACTGTTTTTAATCATGTTGAAGTTTTACTGCTCAGTTTAATGTTTTATCTGATTTGTGCTGTCTTGTCTGGGCATGGCCCCATGTAAGCCGCCCCGAGTCCCTCCGGGGAGATGGGGCGGGATATAAGAATAAAATTATTATTATTATTATTATTATTATTATTATTATTATTATTATTATTATTATTATCTGGGGCCATTTATTTCAAACTAGCTGCTGTCAGTTCTGCAATATGAGCATTACAGTGATAAGTATTGGAGGTAGTGTGGGAGAAGCTCTCAGTATAATCTGTACATGGTGGCTTATATGTAAATACGCTTCTGATGAATCAAAATAAATCTGTTGTGAATACAATAGTTATGGGTATTAGAGCAAGAAGTAGCTGTGGGGAGAGAATGTAATCATTCCCTTTCAGTAAAAATTCTGTCATCTCCAATGAAATTTTCTTTCACGAATTACTTAGCACTGTAGTAACTTAATACTTCAGTTGAACATTTAAAAATACAGTTGGCATCCAAAGAAATAGGGCAGCAAAGTCCCCAAGGTAAAGCAAATACAGGCAATATAAAAGTTTTTAATATGAATAATTTTCAATGTTGCATTTTTTGCAATGCTAGAAATTTGGGGACCAAATTCAGGGAAAATTACAGTTCATCTACACCAGTGGTTCTCAACCTGTGGGTCCCCAAATGTTTTGGCATTCAACTCCCAGAAATCATAACAGCTGACAAACTGGCTGGCATTTCTGGGAGTTGTAGGACAAAACACCTGGGGACCCACAGGTTGAGAACCACTGATCTACACCCTTGCCTTGCCCCAGATTCCTATGAAATTTCATTAATTGACAGGGTTGGGAAAGAATACTTTGCTGAGGACAGATCTCTAAATCTCCCAGCCAGCATGGCACCACCTCCTACCTGGTATAATAACATTAGCACCTAGTATATTCTAAGGCAAATGCCTCAGGCCCTTCACTTGGGCACTGGGGTCCATGAATTTCCATTTTAATTTCTCACAATTGCACTCTTGAGCATTATGAGAAACTTAAATGGAAGATCCTTAGTGTCCACAAGGTGCTGCTGAGAAATACATTGGCAACCTTATGTGACTCAGGGTCACCATAATTCAGAAATGACTTCAAAGCACACAATAACAAAAAAGGGGGCACCAGATGTCATTTTGCCCAAGATTTAATATCACTTTGGGTATAATCTACTTTCCCAATAACATCATTTGCTATTTTGAGGAGCATTGGGAGGTGTAAAGTATATGTCTCGGTGGGTTCGCAGCAATGTCAGTTTTTTTAAAAAAACAAACAAAATAAAAACAAAAAGCAGTTTGCAAAAAGAAGATTGGGAAAACTGCCATCATTGCTTTACCTTGCATGCCTTTATGATAGGGGTGCTGGGCTGAAAACTGGAAAAGGATCTTGTATCTTTAATGATTTAATAGAAGAGGGAATTTTAGAAGTGGTTGCTTTTTATGCTACTAGGCAATAAGCAAAACCTGTTGTAAGTCCATATGCTGCTCAACCATTAAAGTTGCAAGAAATCTACATCAGTGTTCACCCTAGGACCCATATTTGACTGTGTGAAAAGTGCTTTGCTTTCCCAAATATTGGGAAGTGGGGGAGTGATCTCCTGGCTCAGAGGTGTGTGTGTTGCCTGGAGGAGCCCTTGCTTTGCTTTTTATCTGTAATCTTGAAAGAGGGTTTCATAATGATTTCAAATATGTTCGATAAGAGAAGACAACTATCTGAGAAGGATATCTCTACAATAGCTAGACACCACTTTTTATTATATGGAACTTTGAACATTCAGAGGCACTTTTAATTGATTATTTGTAATTCTTCCATTTCGGCTCCCATCCTCCCTCCCCATTGGCTATGCTGACTAAGGATGGTGGGAGAGGCAAACCAGGAATATCTAAATGGCTGCACATGCCCATTGAGTTCACCTTACACCAGTCTTCTATAGACAGGAAGACAGCAGCAGAGGAAGCAAATGTATGAATATAAATGCTTGCTCTCTTGGATGTATTACAAGATTGTGATTTTGGTGAGTTTATTTTCAATAGCTGAATGCTCACTTTGCATTTTTATCTCTTTCATGAATAGATGGGCATGACCTGGTTTCCAAATACAATGCAAGAGATAGCTAAGAGAGAGAACTCTTAATGATTCTTTGTCATTGTTAAGAAAGCCACTCGCTCTGATTTAAGAACTTCTTGGAGCAAAATAGATGGCCTAAATACTCTGAAGGCACTAAATTCCATCCAATCTTGGAAGCTAAAGCAGGGTTAGGATCACTGAATCATGGAATCAGAGTTGGAAGAGACCACATGGGCCATCTAGTCCAACCCCCTGCCATGCAGGAAAAGCACAATCAAGGCACCCCAGACAGATGGACATCCAGCCTCTGTTTAAAAGCCTCAAAGAAAGGAGTTTCCACTGCACTCTGAGACAGAATATTCCACTGCCAAACAACTCTTACCATCAAGTTCTTTCTAATGTTCAAGTGGAATCTCTTTTCTTATAATGTGAACCCATTGCCCCGGGTCCTAGTCTCTGGGGCAGCAGAAAATAAGCCTTTTCCCTCTTCCTTATGACATCTTTTCAAATATTTCAACATGGCTATCATATCTTCTCTCAACCTTCTCTTCTGTAGAAAGATTAGCTGAATGCTGACAGAAAGCTCTCTGCAATCATAAAACCTGCTTAAATGCACTTCTCCCCAGCTCTTTAAAATGCTCCTCATAGGGCATGGTCTTCAGACCTTTGATCAGTTTCATCGCCCTCCTTGTTCTAACTTGTCAATGTTCCTCTTCAATTGTGGTGCCCGGAATTGTGGTGCCCAGGTGAATCCAGGGTCAGATTTGGTTAATATTTGGATGGGAGACAGTCAATGAATACCAAAGGCTGTAGGCTATATTTTAAAGAAACGAACTGGCAAAATCACATCTGAGTATTTCTTGCCTGAGAAAACCCTATGAATATCATTGGGTCATCATAGTTTGACAAGTGACCTGATGTTACCCATGAACACCAAGGGCAAAATGTTTTGCCAATTTGCAAGGTTGCTACATATTTTAATGTAGTTTCCAAAGTATGTTTCCATCTTATGAATGGATCTAAACCCCTGGGTTTAAATTGCTCCTCATCTAATTCCATTGTCCAATGCTGTTTTGCCCGTTTTCATATCTAATCTTTTTTTGCACTAGATAGGAATGTCTGAAGAGGGCACCTAGGCAGATTCTGTTTTCTTGCAGTGGAGAAGTGCATTTAAGCAGGTTTTATGATTGCAGAGAGCTTTCTGTCAGCATTCAGCTAATCTTTCTGCTCAATATAGGAAGCTGGGAAGTGGAGCAGATGGCATGTTGAGGGGCTACATGGCCCTATGCCCATACTTTTCAAAATTTCATAGATAAAATCCATGACATACCTGCAACCAAGTTGCATATGGTTAAGACTGCAAAATAGGTGAGATAGGAGAAGTTGCAGCAGTTTGCATCTGCTTGAACCTATCAAGAAGGGCAAGACTATCTCCCTCCTGTTGAGTTAAATGGGCACAGGCTACTTTTGCACATACAATTCATTTTGCAGCAATTGAAGTAGGCTGAGGGCAAAGGGGGAAAGAAGAAAAAGACAAACGGAAAAAGTGAGACGACAGAGGATTAATTAGAATTGTCTGCCAAACTGAGACAACTGGAAGGTATGTATGTATGTCTCATCACTTCATGAGTTTCTTGTTCAGGCTTAATGCTTGAACACAACATAGTCAACAAGTCTTTCATGTTTCCAATGAAGTAGCATGAGATATTTGGGTCTTTGGGGACGTAATCTCTAAAATGTGCTCATGCCTTTAGCAGGATGCCTGTGACCAAATGCTTTAAATGCTGGCACAGTCATAAATACCTGAATTGAAAAGCAGCTGCTGCATGTGAATCATCACTTTCCAGCTGTGGCCTGTAGCCAAGTATCGAAAGTTGGTTTAAAAAATGAAACTTGGCACTGTGTGCCATGGATTCTGCAAATACTATTCTAAAAATAAATTGAAGAAACAGCTTCCAGAAGCTCCTTTTTATTTATTTATTTTTGCCATTTTAATAAAAACTGGAGGGGAAGAGATGCAAAGAGGGAAAATAGTGGGGGTTAATGGTACTTCTTTTACTCAGTCTGGAATGTTATAGGCACGCCTGTTGCTAGGATGAGGAATGATTGTCTCTGCAGATATTTTAGACGGCAGCTTCCAGGAAATGATTTAGCCAAAGTGGTCAAGGATAAGGGAATGTGGAAGCTGTAGTCCAGTGGTTCTCAACCTGTGGGTCCCCAGATGTTTATGCTTTCAATTCCCAGAAATCCTAACAGCTGGTAAACTGGCTTGGATTTCTGGGAGTTGTAGGCCAAAACACCTGGGGACCCACAGGTTGAGAACTACTGTAGTCCAAAACATTGAGGCCACATGTATCAAACTCAAGGCTTGTGGACCGAATCCAGCTTGCCATTTCATTTTACGGGGCCCTCCAGATACTGGACTCTTGTATTCCTCATTGTTAGACATCATGACTATAGTTGAAGGGAATTGTGATACAGTAACATCTGAAAGGCTGAAGTTTGTTCTGTTTAGTCAGGATAGTGTGGATTTGCTATAGATACAGACCTGTGGATATGATGCCAGACTTTAAAGTGTCCTTCAACCTTTCCCCAACCTCAGAGCCACAAGTGCCATTGGGTTGCAATTCCCATTATCCCCATGGTGGTTAATCAAATTTGGTGAGAGTTGTTATTCAATAACACCTGGGTAAAAACTACAAATACCGACCACTATGTAAAATATAATAATTGGATTCTCTGTCCACAGATTCAAGGCACCTTGAAGGGAAATATAAGGCTGATGTGTTCCTCAATGAAAATGAGTTTGACATCCTTGATCTAGGCAGTCTTTCCTGAAATTTGTTTTCCACATGTTTTGAACTTTTGCTCCCATAATTTCAGACTGTTGTTCAAGCTGTCGGGGCTTCTGGGAGCTGAAGCCAAAAACATCTGGAGAACCAAAGCTAGGGAATCAATGATCTAGAGGGTCAAAGATTCCTCATGCTATCTAATACTTAGTTTAAGAATAACCAATTGGGAAAGTTCTCTGTGTTAGTCCTGAAATTATGTTATTTACACATGGAAAGTTATCAGCAAATAAAACATTTTGCATGACATTAAAAATGCCCCCCAAAGGAAATATTCCTTGGTTGTTTCATTCTTAGTTAAATATGTATTTCATTTTTCTGCCAATTTGCTGAAGATGGCATACAGAGTCTTCATTTTCCTTACAGCGACCCTTTGTCACTCCTTCTCAGGCAGTGGTGAAGGAGCAGAACATTTTGTGAGTGGGATTTTAAAAAGCAACATAATTAAAATAATATTTTAAAAATTAAGGATTGGACAAAAGTCTCCCATTTAGCTTAATGTGGATTCAGGACCCAAATTAATCCCTCGTATGGGAGGCTGGTTTGGACCCTTCTTTGGTCTCTTTCTGATGGCTGACAAAGAATTATTTGTTCACCCAGACTCTTCGCTGTTAACTAGCTGCTGCAGAAGTGTAGTGCATTTGAGGTGTACAATATGTCCTTCACATCTACATGGAATACATTCCAGAACCTACTGGTGAAATAGCAAACTGTGGATAATAGCAAACCCTATTGGAATAAATAATTTCTATCAGAAGTTGCCATAGAGTTGCCCTGGATGACCTAGAAAATTCCTAGAGAGGTCCTCCAACATGATTTTATGGTATCTTCTGAGAGAAGCATATCATTGAATCACCTGGAGGACAAGAGAATGCCTAGGGAGGACATATTATTTTACAGGTAGGTGAAATCATAGGTTAAGGGGTTGTTGTGTATTGCATTTTTATTGTTGTTGTCACATTTTGACAGAGGTTTAAATAATTTTAAATAATTTTGTGAAGTATGCTTGATTTTTTTTACCTTTTGATTTTATACATTTTGTGAGCCTTTTGTGAGAAATGTAAGATATTCAATCAACAAAAAAACAAACTTAAATTGTTTCTTATGTTCAGACGTGAGTGGCTGTATGTACAGAATCACCATGTCTCTGTTCTGTACAGTGAAAATTGTTTGCAGATTGCCAGAGCTTCACCTCAGATTCCTCATTTTCCCTTGGATATTGCACCAGCCTTTAAATAAAGCTGAAAGCTGTAAAGATCAGGCATGTGTTGAAATTGCAGCACACATTTAGCTTGGATTGTTGGCAGATTCAGAATCAGAGTAGAGCTGCTTGACTGGTCTTTATGTAAACCAGCCTGTGGGTTTATAATCTTGTAGTTTCTGAGCGGTTGCATTGTTTTTCAGGAACAGGATAAATAATATGTAGAGAGGGCTTTTTAGGAGAAATGTTTCTATGTTCAAAATAAGTATCAACTTCTTTTGAAAGCTTTGTATAAATGCACAGAAAGTTTAATGTCAGAGGAATATTATTGATGTTGTAACTGCCATTCAGACTGTTTGGCTAATGAAAGATCTAGGTCATGGAAGTCCACCTACTGGGCATCCCATTCATGTTCTGATTGCAGAAGTAGGAAAGTGGAAATGAACTTATCTTTGCTTCTATTCCAAGTCTCTAGATATAGTTTGTGCCTCACCCAAAAAGATTACAGGGAGAACTCAAAAATTTTAATGAGGAGCTAAATATGCATTTATGGCTGGGGGATTCTGCGGACTGTGATCCAAAAAGGTAACTTTTCTGACCTCTGCTAATAATAGCCTGAATGTGAGGTTCCTGAGATCTAGGAAAAAGGATACAAGAAGGAATGTAGGAAAAGAGAGAAAAGGAAAAGGAACATTGCAGTACTTTAATTGGTTTTTATTTTAGCATGTGCATTTGTGTATATAGCCCCACTTCTTCAGATGCAGTGATAGCAAAGCCTCAGGCTTTTAAGCATACCTATAGCATAGTGGGAGTGTGAAAGAATGTAAAAGGATCTAAAAAGAAGCTAAACATGATGCATGTCATACATTTTCAAAGGTCTGTGCAAGGTGCTACAGGGTTTTTTTTAAAGATCTTCAGAGTGTTTTTTTAATCGTGTCAGAAGTGACTTGAGAACATGTTGTAAGTCATTTCTGGTGTGAGAGAATGGGCCATCTACAGAGACATTGCTCAGGGGACACTGGAATGTGTTAGCTGGGGGGCTTCTCTCATGTCCCAGCAAGCAAGAGCTGACAGATGGGAGCTCACCCCATCTTAAGATCATCAACCCAACTTTCAGGTCAGCAGTTCAGCCAGTACAAGGGTTTAATCCATTGCACCACAGCAATGAATGGTGTTGATGTTAGTGTTAATGTCTGAAAGCAGCAAATCTTACCAAAAGTCAGTTTTTAAAAGTTCAAAATTCTCTTATATGTGGAATTGCAAGGACTCTTGTATTAATCTATGTATCATGCCATGAAGCCATTGTCCTTGTGCATATCTTTGTTAATGAATTGGGATTTGTGAATATAATTCAATTCATCAGTTTTTTCTCTTTTTTAGTCTTTTTGCAAAGGTCACAACCTGTAAATATCTTACTGTGCTTCCAAGAAGGTACAAATGTTCTTCAATTGGTTTTGTGGTATTGCTATTTCTAATGTCAGATTTGTGTCCATTGATCTTGCATAGGCAGTGTTGTCATCAATCACATTGGAAGAAAAACAAGTAATGTATACCTGTTGTGAGTGATGTTACTGGCTTCTGTAATATTGTTTGCGGATCAGATGTGAGGACAGAGTTGTCCTCTGGGTTTGTGGCAGGGACTTGTTCCTGTATTACCATCCATACTATGTATTCTGTTGTAAGTACAGTAGAGTCTCACTTATCCAACATAAACGGGCCGGCAGAACATGGGATAAGCGAAAATGTTGGATAATAAGGAGGGATTAAGGAAAAGACTATTAAACATCAAATTATGTTATGATTTTACAAATTAAGCACCAAAACATCATGCTTTACAACAAATGGATAGAAAAAGTTGTACAGTACACGATAACGTTATGTAATAATTACTGTATTTATGAATTTAGCACCAAAATTTCGCAATTTATTGAAAAGTTGACTACAAAAACATTGACTACTAAAAGGTAAACTGGCTGGATAATACAGAACCTTGGATAAGCGAAACTCTACTGTAACTGTTTATGATTTAGAGACTGTTTGTAGGTCAATAGGTTGATTGTGTGTTTGAATTGTCTAAACTATGGTCTATAGGTGGCCATTAGGAATATTAGGTCATTTTATGATTTTGGTCTGTCTTGTAGTAAATTATTCCTGGGCATTAATCTTGTATTGTCAGTAGGTGTCTCACTTCTTTAGGGGGATATTATTATTATTATATTTATTTATATCCTGCTTTATCTCCCCAAAGGGGACTCAAAGCATTAGCACAGAATTTAAAATATACAAATTGGTGAAATTCTTGTCTTACATGTCTGAGCAGATATGATAGTACTGAAAGGCTTGATTCTAACAATAGATTTGGTAGTATATTCTGGAGACATGTAATATATGTAGCAATCAGCTGGTGTTTTGATAAAAAGTGGTGCAGAGAAAAAAGTGAGTTTGTTTTATTAATTCTTCCAAGCTGATGGTTGATGGTAGGGAAGAAGTTGTTAAAATGCTGATGGGACTTTTCATCTGAATGGCCCTGCGGATCTTGTTGAAATAAAATGAAAGGCATTCCTTACCATTAGCTATATGGGCTAGGGATGCTAGAAGTGTTTTGGTCAGGCCTCACCAGGAATACTGTGTCCAATTCTGAGCACCACAATTCAAGAAAAGAATTGGAAATGTGTTCAAAGGAGGGCAACAAAAATGATCAAAGATCTGGAGATCTTGCCCTGTGAGGAGTGCTTTAAAAAGCCAGCAGAAGAGAAGGTTGAGAGGAAACATGATAGCTATGTTTAAATATTTGAAAGGATGTCATAAAGAAGAGGTAGCAGACAATTTTCTGTGGTCCTGGAGACTAGGACTTGGAGCAACGGGTTCAAATTTCAGGAAAGGTGATTCTACCTGAACATTAGGAAACACTTCCTGACCATAAGAGCTGTTCAACAGTGGAACTCTCTGCTTTAGAGTGTGGTGGAAGCTCCTTCTTTGGAGGCTTTTAAACAGAGGCTGGATGGCCATCTGTCAGGGGTACTTTGATTATGCTTTTCCTGCATACTTGATGTGGTCTCTTCCAATGTGGTCTCTTCCAATTCTCTGATTCTATGTTTCTGTTGCAGTTCAAGGACATCCATAAGGCCATACAATTCCTACCCTCTCTAAACCCTTCTTTTCCAATGTAATACTGCTCTCTTTACATGATTTATAATACAGTAGAGTCCAGCTTATCCGACTTCCGCTCATCCAACATACCTTATTATCTGATGCCCGGGGCCACCCTCCCTCGCTCGTTCACTCACCTGCCCTTTCGGGTAGGCTGGGTCCTGGTTCTGTGTGAGCGAGGGAGGGCGGGTGACAAAGGCGGCAGCAGTGGCAGAACCAGGAGCCTGGCCTCCCCTTCCTGCCTCATTCGTACCCCAGTTCTTTACCCCACTTGTCCTGGCGGCAAAGGCGGAAGCAGTGACCACCTTTGCTGTTTTCCCTTGCTCGCTTGCTCACTCACCAGGCTGGGTCCTGGTTCTGCCACCACTGCTGGGACCCGGCCTGGTGAGTGAGTGGGTGAGCTAGGGAGGGAGAGCCTTTGCTGCCCTCCCTCGCTCACCTGCACTCGCTCACTCACTCACCGGGCTAGGTCCTGGTTCTGCCGTCACTGCTGGGACCTGGCCTGGTGAGTGAGTGAGGGAGGTAAGGAGGGCCTTTGTCGCCCTCCCTCATTCGCCCACCCTCGCTTGCTCAGTCACTCACTGGGCTGGGTCCTGGTTCTGCCGTTGCTGCTGGGACCTGGCCTGGTGAGTGAGCCAGCGAGTGAGAGAAGACAGGCGGGCAGCAAAGGAGCAGCGGTGACAAAAGCTTCCTCCTCCTCTTCCTCTATGGCGAGCCTGCCAAGGAAGAGGAGGAGGACGATCGCCAGGAACACTGTGGGGGCAGCTTGCAAGCCTCACTTGGGGGCTGCACTGCCCCTGCCGCTTGTTTTCTTCTTCCTCCACCACTTCTTTGTTGACCAGCCTGCCAAGGAGGAGGAAGAGGAGGACCCTCTTCCTCAGCAACAGGGGAAGAGGCTCCTTCTTCTGCCACCCTCCCTATTATCTAACAGTTTAGCTTATCTGACATTTTGCCTGCCCATTTATGTTAGATAACCGAGACTCTACTGTACATACAAATACAGATAGCATGGCCAGTAGATTGCAACAATAGGGTTGAACACTAAATTCTGGAGACTACAAGGTCAGAAAAAGCTTTAAAATACCTTAATTGTAATTGCAAGGTAATTGCTTTTTAATACTGATTGCTAGTATTAGTACACACCTTCCCATCTTCTTTACCAATATGATTTTTTCCTTCTCTCCTTCTGTCTTCCTCATTCCTTGGTAGATTTATATGCTTGCAGGCCATTTTGTGATATTTATTCTGACCAACTGAAATATAGTTGTTTGTGTTGCAATTAATACCAATCACTGTATTCGCAGTATTGACAGAAGAATAAATACATAAGCTTAGCATTTTCCCTTAGAAATTAATTGATAATAAAAATCACCCACAAAGAAATGTTCTTTACAAAATATTGTTTGATGTACGCTTTCATGATTTTTCTGCATTTACAGCTCCTGTTTTGCTTGATGTTGTTTCAAAAGGAAATACAATCTGGATATTTGGGAGGAAAGGGTACAGTGATCTCTGTTGCTACCTTTTAAAATTTTAAGGAGACATTTAAGAAGTTATAACTGTTCTACTAGATAGAGCAGGATAGTACTTTGAATATTGGACTGGGAACACAGGAGACCCAGATTTGAATCCTCATTTGAGCATGGAAACCCATTGGGTGAACCTTGGATAGGTCATGCTCTCTTAGACCAAGAGGAAGGCAACATTACTCCTCCTCTGAATAAATCTTGCCAAGAAAATACCATGATAAGTTCATTTTAAGTTAGAGTTAACCTGAAGGCACACAACACCAAAACAACTCATTCTATGTCATGTTCCTGCAGCTATAATACATGGTTGTTGTTGTGTGCCTTCAAGTTGTTTCTGACAAATGGTGACCCTGCCTCATACATTGTCTGAATAATATAACTGCCAGCAGGGTCTTCTCCTTTCTGTCCAAGAAAATGAAGAACCAGGTTGTACTGCTCAGACGGTAGTAAGATAAACACAAAATGTGTATTTAAGACTCCATAGACATGAAGTGGATGTGTATGGAGTCTTTGAGTAAGCTAAATTTTATACATATAAAACCTATAAAGTTACAATCTTGAAATACAATTACATTAATCACACGATTACAGTGTATTTGAAGTTAAAGTAGTTTTTCAAAGTTGTATTATCTGTCCATCTGAACATGATTTGTTCTGATTACCAGTTGCTTTCTAGGGTTTCAGGCAGAAATTTTTAAAGTCACTTGTGACCTAAACCTTTTGAGTAAAGTTGCATGTAATTTAACCTTCTGCATACCTTCTATCACTGAATTAATGTCAGGAGAGAATACTTCTGGAACATGGTCATACAGTCTGAAAAACTCATAGCAACTTCAAATTGCTTTTTTCTTAAAATGAGCTTGTTGAGTTAATGAGCTAGTCTACTGTCAGCACTTTCAGTTTTAATGAGCTGGACAATGCTTCATTAGGACTTATCACTTCCTCTCATTTATGATGATCTCTTAAAGAGCTAAATAGCTGGTTGAGTACTTTGATATTCTTGGTCTAGGACAGTGGTTCCCACAATTAATTCCCAAGAGCTATAGCTTTCATAGGCTTCTGACACTTATAGTCTAACAAGATCTGGGATCTCAATTTAGGAATCACTTCTAAAGGACAATGTGTCTGAGGATTGACACTATCCTTTGCAAGGCTCTTCAGATGGAGGCGTCCAGGCATTAAGAGATTAGCACAATAGCCTATTCATATGCAGAGCTTGAAAAAGTAACTAGTTTCCACTGTGCCCCAGCCAAAATCATATTGTATAGGATATTTTTCCTAAGTAATGGGAGGGCTCCTTGCCTTTTGGTGGCTGAATGCTTTCTTTGATACTGAAGACATGGGTAGTGCTGAAAGCTTTAAGACTCTTTCCTGAAAACATTTGGGATTTGAAATCTGATTTATCTTCTTGGAGAGTTGTGATAAAATTTTGTGTTAATGTACGACATTCCTTTTGATTCAGTGCACCTACTCTAATGAGAGCTGGTAGTGACATATATCAAATGATGAAAAGGGATAATCACATGAAAATTGTTAAAAATTGTATTTTAGTAATTAGCTCAGAGTTTGGGAAAGTGTTTTGGATCATCATTTTCCGAATCCCATTACCGAGGAGTCATGCTGGCTAGTGTATTCTGGAAATTGTATCCAAAAAACTCACTTTTCCAAGCTTTTTATTACTATAAGGGTTTTTTTTTCGTGTCAGGAGCGACTTGAGAAACTGCAAGTCGCTTCTGGAGTGAGAGAATTGGTTGTCTGCAAGGATGTTGCCCAGGGGACGCCCGGATGTTTTGATGTTTTTACCATCCTTGTGGGAAGCTTCTCTCATGTTCCAGCATGGAGCTGGAGCTGATAGAGCTCATCCGCGCTCTCCCTGGGTGGGATTTGAACCTGGCAGCTTGCAGATCAGCAGCCCAACCTTCAAGTCACAAGGCTTTAATCCACTACTCCACCGGGGGCTCCACCATAAGGGTTAGCAAGATGTCTTGCAAACGCCAATAAAGCATTCTCCATCTAACCACACTTTCCTCCTTTGAAGTTATGTAGTTAAAATGTAAAAGAAAAGTTGATTTAGTTCTAAAATTTATGTCATTCATGTAAATAATTTTAACCAAGTTTCTTGAATGAAATCAAGAACACAAAGCACATATGCTTATTTATCAGTTAGTTCCATCATGTTTATTGATTTTTTTACTGCCAGGTAAATGGGCACAGGATTGTGCGTCATCTTTTGCACAGTTACAGCATTGAACACAGTGGGACTTACTTCAAAGTAAATATGAATAAGGTAGCATAGTTACTTATTTTTGGCATTCATTGCAAATAATTGGGATAGCACAGTTAATTAAAACATTTTAATTAGCAAATGCCATCTTGTTAGGATCATCTTGAGGAGTTTTGTGGTTGCCATACACATTCTGTGAATTCATGCAAATTCTTCTAAGAATGCAGGCAAACAGAGAGACGCATTTTGTAGCATATGTCTTAATTGAAGGCGATGTTGACATTCCCTGTTGACTATAGCAGTTAATTGTTCCCTTATTGCAGGAAAATGGCATGAGCTCCTTCCACACTGTTTGGATGTGTCAAATCAAACAGAAATGAGTGAGTTTATAATAGAATGCTTAAAACATATTTACAGAATTAAATATGGCTAGGCAAATAGGAACAGATGTTGATTGCCTTTGAATTGGTAAAAAAACAAGTTAATCAGAATGACATTAGAATTAGATTGGTGCCACTGAGTAAACATCCATTTTTTTCCTTAAAATGTTGATTTTATCTCTGAAGAACCTTATCTGTGGGGTTGCAACAGACAGTATGATTTGCCAAGCACTATTGAGAATTAGTGTGTGCAGATGGGCAGCTGTTCACTCAAGGGTCCTGTGTTAGATAGTGCAGTGAAACACCTGGCAGATTTAGTATCTGGAAAGCTAACTAAAGAAGGACCACAGAGAAAGAAAGAGGGTATTATTATATGGAAGAGCTGCCAATTGAAGGGCCAAAGAAAAAGCGGGCAACATCCAGATCTTTTGTTGGAAGCATCCTATAGCCTATAAGGAAGGCTGAGAGAAGAAAGTTACTGTGGTATTGGAGGAAAATCCTGAAAGTGCCTTGGACCACAAAATATCAAACCAGTCCATACTCCAGAAAATAATGCCTGACTGCTCACTGGAGGGAAGGATATTAGTGGCAAAGATGAAGTACTTTGGCCACATAATGAGAAAGCTTGGAGAAGACAGTGATGCTGGGGAGAATGGAAGGAAAAAGGAAGAGGCCGACCAAGGGCAAGATAGATGGATGGTATCCTTGAAGTGACTGGCTTGACCTTGAAGGAGCTGGGGGTGGAGATGACCGACAGGGAGCTCTGATGTGGGCTGGTCCATGAGGTCATGAAGAGTCAGAAGTGACAGAACGAATAAACAGCTACAACAACATCCTGTAGCCTTTCCTGCTCCAACCTGCAAACTTGTTTGCTTTAATCTCCAGTTAGTGATCAAAAATAAGAAGTCATTGAAAGCCTAGGAAGCCTTTGCATAGAACAAAGCTCTACTTTGCAACTTATTTTGCTAGAGCTTACTCCAGAGTAGATATACAGAATAGATAGACTTCTAGCAGAGCTTGCACTGGAGCTTACTCTTAAATTAAGTCACTGAATTAACATACACAATATGGATTTCGTCATGATCAAACTGAAAAGAATTATATCTAGTCCTACGGACTTTGCTTTGTTCCTGCTGGTTCCTATAGTCCTACCCCGTACAGATATATTATGTGACTTTCAAGACCCTTCTCATATTGGAAGTCAGGTCTTGGGCTGTAGGATCAGGTGGAAGACCCACTATGCTGGTGGAATAGCTTATACCCCACTGCTATGACAGAAACACCAACAATGGTGGAGACAAGATATACATAAGCCGAGTGGCTGAAACAGAATGGACACATGGATGGAAGGCAGGCAACTTATGTAACATCATGTCTCCGTTTCATCTACAGCCATGGTGCAAATCTTTTCTTCAACGAATAACATTTTCACTAGACCCAGATTGGCACATTAAGTTTTCCTCTCAAGTTCTTCATTGGGGGACAGAATTTGAGGAGTGGGGGGCAGGGAGAATTAGAAAAATGTACTTTTGAGTATGGTGGAGCCTCTTATAGCCTAGTTTAGCATCCAGTCACACCATTCTACCACAGATACAAACACAATGCAGGAAGAACCCAACTCAGTTCAGGCAATGGTGGGCAAGAGCGGTGAGGTGACAAGCTTTTCTTCCCCCAAAACCTGCTGGAAGATTCACTGTCTGCCAAAAATAACCCTCCCCCAAACTAACTGGTTTTGATTTACTTTTTTTAAATGTGCAGAGTGGTCTCTGTAAAATACTGTGTTTGCTCTTGGACAGATACTGCAGATGCAATTAACTGTTTTTGCCAGTATGCACATTTTTATTACAGACAACAGGCCATTAAAACAGCATGTTAAATGCAGTGCATTTTAAAACATCGTCTTGAGCCATCCAGATCAACACTATACAAATAAATATGATTAAATTAAATTGACAGATTAAAAATATAAGGCATTAATTGCATAAAAATGGCATAATCAAGAATAATCTGACTATAACAGCCAAGTTTTAAAGTTTTGCCACTTTGCTGAGTGAGCCATTTGTCAAACCCCCGGAGCTGAGTAACCATAAGTGACTCAGGGGAGTGCCCAAGGAAACATTGCATGATGGAATGTAATAGATCTTCTATATATATAAAAGAGTGATGGCATCATGGCAATTCACAAAACAACAAAAGTACAGGCCCCCCAACCTCAAAATTTGACAACACAACCCATCATCCACGCCTCAAGGTTGATACAACAAAAAGAAAAGAAAAATAAAGTCCTAATTAGAGGGAGAGCAATAATTTTTTTATCCAATTGCTGCCAGTTTAGAGGGCTAATCTCTGCCCACTTGGTTGCCTAGCAACCAAGGGACAGCCAGGTATCAGTTAGGGGACAGGCAGATTTAGGCCTTACTTAGACTTCTTCCACAGATTATCTAATTTGCACTGGATTATATGGCAGTGTAGACTCAAGGCCCTTCCACACAGCGATATAACCCATTTATAATCTTATATTATCTGCTTTGCACTGGATTATCTTGACTCCACACTGCCATATCATCCACTTCAGTGTGCATTTTATACAGCTGTGAAGAAGGGGCCTCATATAATCCAGTTCTGAGCAGATAATATAAGATTAGAAATATACAGTAGAGTCTCACTTATCCAACGTAAACAGGCCGGCAGGATAAGTGAATATGTTGGATAATAAGAAGGGATTCAGGAAAAGCCAATTAAACATCAAATTAGGTAATCGTTATACAAATTAAGCACCAAAACATCATATTATGCAACAAATTTGACAGAAAAAGTAGTTCCATGCGCAGTAATGCTATGTAGTATTTACAGTAGAGTCTCACTTATCCAACACTCGCTTATCCAACGTTCTGGATTATCCAATGCATTTTTGTAGTCAATGCTTTCAATATATCGTGATATTTTGGTGCTAAATTCATAAATACAGTAATTACTATATAGCATTACTGTGTACTGAACTACTTTTTCTGACAAATTTGTTGTCTAACATGATGTTTTGGTGCTTCATTTGTAAAATCATAACTTAATTTGATGTTTAATAGGGTTATCCTTAATTCCTCATTATCCAACATATTCGCTTATCCAACGTTCTGCCGGCCCGTTTATGTTGGATAAGTGAGACTCTACTGTACTGTATTTACAAATTTACCACTAAAATATCACAATGAATTTAAAACACTGACTACAAAAACATTGATTATGAAAAGGCAGACTGCGTTGGATAATCCAGAACATTGTATAAGCGAATGTTGGATAAGTGAGATTCTTCTTTAATATGAAATAATTACTGGGATAGAATAATGCAGAACAATATAATCTCTAAAACCAGGACAGTAAATAAACAGGGGAATTCCACACAGGAAACAATCAGGGCCAGCTAACACCTCCCAACAAAGTATTCCCATCATCAAAGTCTGGCAAATCCTGTTTTCTCAGGGCCACAGACAGTAGAAGCACATAAAATATCGCAAACAACACCACTCTGAAAACAAGGGAATTCCAAACAGGAAAGAATCAGGGCCAGCTAACACCTCCCAACAAAGTATTCCCATCATCACAGTCTGGAAAATCCTCTGTTTTCTCAGGGCCACAGACAGTAGAAGCACATAAAATATCGCAAACAACACCACTCTGAAAACAAGGGAATTCCAGACAGGAAACAATCAGGGCCAGTTAACACCTCCCAACAAAAAATTCACTCAGGGAGGAAACAGCCAGGCTTTAAAGCTGCAAGGCCATTACATCCTAATCATTTTTCCTAATTGCAGCATTCATACTTGCCTCCAACAAACAAAAAAAACCAATCAGAAATATTGTATATTCACAACCTTTAGGAAATAATATCCCCTGATGGCGCAGCGTGTTAAAGCGCTGAGCTGCTGAACTTCTGGACCGAAAGGCCACAGGTTTGAATTGGGGGAGCGGAGAGAGCCCCCACTGTTAGCCCCAGCTTCTGCCAACCCAGAAGTTCGAAAACATGCAAATGTGAGTGCATCAATAGGTACTGCTCCGGCGGGAAGGTAACGCCGCTCCATGTAGTCATCCCACATGACCTTGGAGGAGTCTACGGACAACGCCGGCTCTTCGGCTTAGAAATGGAGATGAGCACCAACCTCCAGAGTCAGACACGACTGGACTTAATGTCTGGGGAAAACCTTTACCCTTGACCTTAACTACCACCAATTCCTCAATACTTTATTTCCCATACCACCAGACTTCGCCACAGCAACGCGTGGCCGGGCACAGCTAGTCCCTTATAAAAACTACAGTGGAAAAGTACATGCAATATACTTTCAATTTCATAGTTATCACAAGCAGTATCTTATGACCACATCAGATGGGCAAAATTTCTCATCCTATGACACTTCAACCTCACTTGAGGCACAGAGCCCGCTGGCTCCCATCCCATGACATTGATCTACTTCCAGTGGGCCTCCGTGCCTCAAGTGAAGTGGAAGTGTCTTAAGAAGCAGCACCGGCAACATGGGGAGATTCCCAGATTGCATAGGAAACTGGGGGGGGGGGGGGGGACAGGGGTGCCATCCTGTAGGGGGTGCAGTTGAGGCGAGTCCTGCCTCCGCTGCCGCGCCTGCCTCCACAAGGAAGGAGGTCGCCGCTTTGCAGAGTAGAGAAGTGCTGCTCCTCTGCTCTGCAAAGCGCCCAACGCCGTCCTGCTCGCCAGGAAGACATTGGGCACTTTGCAGAGCAGAGAATTATACATTTAAATAGATTTTTAATGTTATACACACACATATAGATCTATTCACATTTGCTCATTTTCAAACTGCTAGGTTGTCAGAAGCTGGGGCCAACAGTGGGAGCTCACTCTGCTCCTTGGATTCGAACCGCTAACCTTTCGGTCAGCAAGTTCAGTGGCTCAGCGGTTTAACTCATTGTGCCACCGGGGGCTCAGTATACATATTCTAAAAGTTCAATTTACCTTTTAAAAAACTTCTGTGTCAAAAATGTCTTAACAAAAGAAGTTATCTTTCCTCAGCTAGGCTTTCAGAAGATTCAGCAAAGCAAAACATTTATTTCTGTAGTTTGAAAGGGTTTAAAAAAAAGATGTTTGTTTCCCTTTTTGATGTACATATATAGGCTGTGTGGGAGGTGTTTTCAGAGTGAAGTGAATGCAGTAATGCTAAATTATTTTTCTTTTTACAGTAAACTAGAGCAAAGCTGTGGAAACTCAGTGATAGCTGAAATCTACAAATACATATCCAGCTGTTTTTCTACAAGAAGCCTTCTAGCCATTAATTTTAAAAATAGAAACTGATCATAAGTGTGTTAATTATTAACAAAGATCAGGATCCAAATGGCTATGCAAAGGACAATGATCCAGCATCCTTCTGCAAATCAGCTGTGTATATTTGTAGTTATTTCTCTCTTCCCAATGTGCTAGAGACTGGTTCTGTGTTCATGCACATTGGCTATCATTATTTCTTTTTTCCAGTAAGAAATAACCAGATACTGTCAGCTGATGGTTTCTGAACTGACATCAGACCAAAGACCACTGCTTTGAGCATCAGTACCTTAGATTGGGAGCCCCTGGTGGTGCAGCGGATTAAACCGCATAGCTATTGAACTTGCTGACCGAAAGGCTGGTGGTTCAAATCCGGGGAGCGGGGTGAGCTCCCGCTGTTAGGCCCTGCTTCTGCCAACCTAGCAGTTTGAAAACATGCAAATGTGAGTAGATCAATAGGTACCACTCTGGCAGGAAGGTAACTGCGCTCTATGCTGTCCACATGACCTTGGAGGCACCTACGGACAACACTGGCTCTTTGACTTAGAAACAGAGATGAGCACCAACCCCCAGAGTCAGATACAACTAGACTTAACATCAGGGGAAACCTTTAACTTATCATAGATTATTCTCTCTATGGACCTCATCAGATTGTCTTCAGGATGCATTTCCATGCGTGTGGGGACATGAGAGAAGCCTCTCACAGGATGGTAAAACATCAAACATCTAGGCATCCCCTGGGCAATGTCCTAGGCAGAGGGCCAATTCTCTCACACCAGAAGCAACTTGCAGTTTCTGAAGTCACTCCTGACATGGAAAAAAATGGAGGCAGATGTTGGAAAAGTTATTTGCAGGCCATGGAAGCAGAGGGATCCTGGGAGGAATGCTCTTGAGTGAATCCATTGTTTAAAGAGTCTATATAGTTCTACTGGAGCAATTAGGATTTGGTGGAAAGTTACTTTTCTATTACTAAATGGCAGTAGGTTTAAAAATGTATCCCCTGGTATATTAATCTATTTATATTATGGAGCCAGTTGACAAGCTCTTATCCATTTGTGACTATACCTATCATAGTTCAGTTGCAATATCACTCACTCGGTGTGATTGACAGCAAAGACACCTCTTTCTAGGTGAGCACTGGAACCTTTTAAACTTTTCCTTGAATTTCTTACTGGCTAACATAAAAATGAATGGGTTCAAGGAACTGCTGACACTGCAGATGATTTCTGTGAACTTATATATAGTAAATATCAACCTTATATTGTCAGCATTGAGTTGGTAATTGATTCTGTAGATTAGCACTGCCAATATCATCCCATGATAAGGAATGAAAGCCACAGCAAAAACAATCATGGCAGCTGAAACCAACAACAAGGGTTTCACAATTCTTTGTCTTCTCTGATGGTGATTCTTCATTTTCCGTAATGTTTTGAGAGTCAAGGTATAGCATGTGAAAATGATCAGGATTGGAATGAGGAAACCAAATAAAACTCTGAAAATTGTGAATGGAACCAGAAAGTACAGAGTCTCTCCAATGTTGTCAAGGCAAGCTTTAGAGCCTATTTCTCTTTGGACCACAAAGGTGTAATACACATCAGGAATTGACTCTATCAAGATGACAATCCATACAGCCATAGTACAAAAGGTAGCCTTCTTTTTATCCCACCTTTTAAAGGATCGGATGGGATGAACAGCACCCACGTACCGGTCAAAACTGATGAGCGTGAGAAAATAAATGCTGCCATAGATATTGATGGCAAAGAATGTTCTTTTGAGCTGGCAGAATAGCTGAGCAACGTATGCAGTTCGCTTATGTAGGTGGTAGTAGACAGCAAAGGGAATGAAGAAAATCCAAGTAAAATCACACAGCGCCAAATTGAACAGAAAAATTGTGCTACTAGTCCATGATCTCCAAGTGAAAATATAGAAGAGCAGTGTGAATGTATTCCCCAGAAATCCTATGAGCAGAACTAAAAAGAAAATAATGATCACAAAGTAGCAATACCATTCTGGTCCGCTGTAACTGTTGCAGAAGAAAAGGATGCAAGTGATGTTTGATATTCTTCCAGGGAGTTTGCCTGAAAATAGAAGAAATCAGGAGGTTGCTTTGAAAAGTTATGAAAGAGAAATTGCACTGGCTATTTTAAGAGAGGTAGAGAGGCTTTTAAAGTAAGTCCCTATTAAAAATGGCCCCATTCCACTCAGGCAAAATGGGTTTATTTCATTCACCCCTGGCTTTCTGAAGCTGTGATGCTCGGGAAGGAGAGTTGCAGAAAACTAGGGGTGAATGAAATAAATCCATCTTAGGCCCCTTCCACACTACTGTATAAAATCCACATTGAACTGGGTTATCTGGCAGTGTGAACTCAGATATTCCAGTTCAAAGCAGATATTGTGGATTATATGCTATAATAGAATGACTGAGCGGAGCGGAGAGGAGAGGCTAGGAGGCTACTCCTTCAGGCAGGGGGGAATCTTCTTTAAATCCCACCGCTGCCACCAATATAATAAAATGAGCGGTGCGGAGAGGAGAGAAGAGGCTACTCCTTCAGGCAGGGGGGAATCTTTTATTTTAATCCCACCGCTGCCACCAATATAATGGAAAAGATAAGTGGAGACCAAATATATCGGACACCTCTCCACTCTACATGCACATGTATGTGAGAGGCGAGGGTATACCGTTTGATTTTAGATTTTCTTTTAAAATGGTAGCTGCCACCAACTTAAAATGTCTTTAGGATTTTTGTTGTTAATTGTGTCTGAGGCAAATTTCTCCCATTCCCTGCCCACAGTTTCTACCCAAACTGATGTTCACTATGAGGCTTTCCTGTGGTATTTTATTGTTGTATTGCTGGAACTTTTATAAAGTCTTCTTGATGGAAATATACAATGTGGAGGCTCTTGAAAGTTGAAAATAGAATAAAGATTTATTTTCTTAAAAACAGGCAAATGATTTCTTCAGAGAGGTTCATAAGCGTAATTGGTTACAGCCGTTCTTCAGCTTAACTTAGTTGTATGTTTCAGGTTACTTCACTTAGTTTCGAACAGTTCCAACCAACTATCTATTGGTCTCAAAAAACCCTTGTTCTATTTGCTGAGAATAGACACGGGTTCCCCTGGGTTGTTAATTAACTCTAACCTTCTATTAACCAGCACAGTAGTGAGAGACAATCCCTTGAGTTATCTTCCCCTCAAGAGAGCCAAGCTGCCTGACCTAGCCTGTCAGTTTCCACAGCTTTCAGTTCTCTCTCACACACACTCTCCAAACTCCAAAACCAAACTGCCCTCCCCCGGAACTCTTTTTTTTCTGCACTCTAAGACTTGGCTCCTCCCATCTGCTCTGATTGGCCAATCCTAGGAGTCTCTCTCTAAGCTCCTCCCCCTTTCTAACCACACTCAAGATGGCTGCCTGGCATTCCTCTACAAAATGGAGGCCTGCCTCACTTACCAAGTTACCTTACCAAGGCTTCATTCCAAGCCTAATAGGTAAGGTTCACTACATATGCCTTGATATTCTGGGTTATATGGCTGTGTGGAAGGCCCTTTTTTGATTAGGTAGTCGGTATAGTTGTGCCCTGTGACTTTTTTGGCCATTCTTATTTAAATCAAACTCCTAATGTGATAACTGCTGTTTATGTTTTTAACTGTTTTACATAAATGTCTTAAAGTATTGTTTTAACTGGATTGATTGTTTAACCCCTTTTAAATGTTTGCACCATATAGTTGCAGCTGTTCTGTTTTAATTTATATTGTAAGCTGTCTTGAATATCATTTGGGAAGAAATTCTGGATAGAAACTAAATTAATTAAAATACTGATGAGTAAAAACAATTTGAAAATCACATCTGCATTTTTAGAAAAGCACCAAATGATATTCTAAATGTGATATGTCCTCCTGTTGGGCTTAGCAACTGCCTGCAATGGGGCAGGTACTTGCTATAGATATAGTTCCTAAAATAGCCATTTTAATTTTTTTAAGCTGTTTTAGAGATTTCCAGTATGCTTTTAAACTAAACTTCTGACAAACCAAATATAGTCTCACATTTAAGATGTCCTAGAATGATTCTGTCCACAAATTTAAAAGTACTTTGTCTTTTTGATATACAATTGTACATCTTGTATAATTTTTAAGATTTCGATTTTTTTCTGCTTTGGTTGTTATCTGATGAACTGAATGCCAATTTCACTTAAATAGATGAAAGTGGGTAATTTGTAATGGTGTTCTTTTGTGTCTCATGATTGATGTTATGAAAAATATTACAAAAAATAGTTCACAAATAAGATTAAACCTGTGTGGCACATTGATCACATGCAGTTATTGTCTTTCCAGCATTTCCTCCTTAATATACCTTAATGAAATAGAAATTCGTACTGATTTTGCAAAGGGGGGTTGCTCATATGACATTCAAGACAGCAAATTAATGCTTTACCTTTTGATTATTAACAAATCCCACTTTTGTGCATAGTTAACACTTCACTAAAGTATAATGAGCCATGTCAGTAGGAATTTAACATTTCATATAAATGCTGAATGTCAAGGTAAAATGAATGGATGAGATTGGCATTTATTCTAATTCTTGAAGACCAGCTTGAAACTCTTTCTTGCACTAAAAACTGAAATTAGGTAATAGAACATAAAATTCATAAAGTGGATAACCACTCTATGTATTTCACAGCTATGTATAATTTAAAACTCGGATTAGTTTGTAAGTTTTATATATTTTTATTTATATTCTGTTACAGATATCCATTCAAAATACTTCAAAGCTAGTTTAATTAGAATAATTTTAATATCTTACCTTGCTTAAACATAGTGGAATTCTCTGTAGCACATGACTGTGAGTTCCAAACCATCTTTTAAACTTTCCATTAATCTTCGATCTTCTTCTGCAGTTTTGTGAATACTCCTCATAACCATATGAAAAAGCAATGATGAGAATAGCATGAGTGTAAATCTACACCCACTTTTTCTGCTGTCTGGACTCCTCCCCTTCATAGACAAAGGCTAGATTACGCTTCCAAGTTCCCCAGAATTTTACAATTAAGCTGGTGTACACGTGTGTCCTTTGTGCATATTGTATCTCATATTACCTCTTAGATAATAAAATGAATCAATAGTTCAGCTCATGTTTTGTATGACAAGACAGATTTTTAGAAATCCTAGGAAGCAAATATAACTCTCACAACAACAACAACAACATAGCTTTCTTTGCCGAATAAGGATTTTAATTTTTCTTTGACAGAATGAGTCCTGACCTTATTATATTTGTTTGTGGTGTGCTTGACAGACTTGAGAAGCTCAAAATAGTCCACCGTCAATTTCCATTTGTGGGAGATGCTGCTTATGGAGTCTAAATTGTTGTAGCCCAGCCTGCCCCTGAGCTCTCAGGTGAGCCTTGGGTTGGGCCTGTTCAGCCTGTGATTGTGCCAGCACCTGACCTGTCACATGAATCTGGGTTGGGGCCAAGGATTCCCATGCTACCAGATGAGGCTGCTGTTCCTGGACAGCCAGAATTAGATGAGGTTGCTGTTCCTGAGAATTCTGGGAGCAGGAATACAATGATTTCAGGCAGGCAGCTTGAACCACATTCCTTGGGAGAGTCAAGATCGAGTTATCCCTTGGCAGATGGGCATTCCAGTTATGATAAGATTAATGAGGTTGACAGAAAGAAAGCAACATGTTAACAGAAATAAGAAAGGGAGGTTTTGAGAAGGAGCAGACAGTTGCTAATAAGAAAGGGTTTTGTGCAAACTTCCCACGGAAAGAGGCAATGATTCCAGCTTTAAGAGGAACTACTTTTGAGAGAGATTTTCAGAGGTAGTAACTTTGCTCATTAAGAGTGCTGTTCCTGGTTCATGGACTCTTGTTTCATGCTTCATGGAATCTTGTTTCATGTTACCTGTGGACTTTCATGCCAAGTTCCTGTACCCTTGTATCTTGAGTTTTGTTCCAGTTCTTGTTCTTGCTCCTGGGGATTTTGGATTATCAAGTCATTGTTCCTGAAAGCTTTGCAGTTTGGATCTCTTGTTCTAGTTAAAGATCCTGTTCTTTGTTCCAGTTTTGATCCGGTACCTTGGACTAAATTTGATACCTTGTTGAAGTTTCTTCTTGTGTTTGATTTTCATAGACCCTTGATTCAAGATTCTCAGGTATCTTGTATCTGATAGACTAAAACCTTGTTCCATTGACTTTGAACTTTGATTTGCTATTGCTTACATATATTATTCAATAAACAACTTGCATTGCTTATAGTCTGGGGCTCCAGTGGGGTTTTTGAGGTGTCTCTGCAGTCCAGGGGTGCAACATAAATATTCTCAAAGGCTTGATTGAAGAGCCACGTCTTCAAGTTTCTACGAAAAGGAGGACAGTGTGGGGGCCTGTCTAATATCCCTGGGGATACTTGTGGGTGATAACTATTTCAGTAGGTGAAGCTGGCTTGAGGTGTAGGTGCTGGATCCTTCATACAGATAGCCTCAATCTCATCAATGGGAGCAGGAAACATAATGACGTACATTCATTGAGTAATTTCCCCTCCTTCTCCCAGTCCATAGTGAAGGGATTATGGAAATGGGAAGAAGAGGCCTAGGTGTGTTTGGGCAGCATTCCAAAGGATAATTAATCACAAAAGGTTATTATCAGGAAAAAGGGTGTATGCGCTTGCCAGGTCCAGTGAAGTTGCACCCAAGATTTCATATATAGTACATATATTTTATAATTTAGAGTCTGATTTCTCGATATGACTGGCTGTTGTATTTCTTCTTATGGTATCCATGGTCTATTTCTCCGCAATATACACATACAAATGAAGCCCTTGCAAGATGAGAAACAATCAAAGAGGATTTATCTGAATAATTCTGTATTGTGTTGTTACTTGTAATTACCGTAACTTGTGCTAAAGTACAACGATTACCTTACAAAAGACCAAACCTGTGTGGCACATTAGTCACGTGCATTAGCTGTTTTCCCCTCAAGACAAGGGAAGGCTGATGGGAAACGGAACAATGGCTTTGCAAATATTTGCCAAAACATATTTTTCATCAGACATGACAAAAAGGAAAAACCTTTTCATGATTAAATGGCACTGCAACATTTTATTGCTTTCAGTTTTTCAGACAATATGTTATGCCTATTTTATCATGTTATGCTGTGGTTTTGATCATGTTGTATTAAGGTAATCTACGTATTTTATCCATCCAAAGAGTAATTGAGAGATAACCAATACATTGCAAAAACAAAGTGAATGAAACATGGATCGGTTTGCTGAGATACAGCAAAAATCCCAGTCGAACAGTTCCCTGTTATCCAAAATCTTCAATGTCCAGCAGTAGCAATGGCTTGCTTCCCATCCTGATTTAGCTTTGGCAAGTTGAGGAGACTTAAGACTTCCATAGATCCTATGAGAAGTAAAAATGGTCATGTTTTGTTTGGCCCATTTTATGTATACACTGTGATCTACATTTACTGGTCTTTCTGCTGTGCAGAGCCTCTCTTGCCAGGCAATGACCAGAATTAAAGGTTTCTCTTGTTGGGAAAAAAAGAAACATGGATCGGTTTAAAATGATGAAGAAATTCAAATTCTGCAGTATCAGTTTTTTCAGAAGTGTCTGAAAAACCAAACATAAAATAAAATATAAAAATAAAATAAAACAAAACACTATTTTTTAGCCTGTCTTTATGTTTAGCTGAATCTATCAGGAAAAGAGCAACTCTTCACAAACCTTCTGATGTGAACTGTCTGTAGCAGTTTACTTTTGATTGAATCTGCAGGGAAAAACAAAATTCATCTGCTCTCCTTTCTTCTCTGAGAGCAAATTACTCATTTTTCACCAACTGAAGTAAGCCAAAGCAGGAAAAAATTGGGCTAGAACTTTACTTCCTGATGTTTTTGATTTTGCATTCATAAACGAGTTTGTGGGAAGAGTGTATTTTTTGTCTGTTTTTATGGGGAAGTTTTAAAAAGTGCCCCAGCCATTTTGCTGCCTATGGTCTCTTTATAATCAATGAGATTCTGTTTAGATTGATGGAAAACAGCTGCACCAATCAAATTTCCAGACAGATAGTTGACATCCTATGGTTTACATAGTCTTCCACAATAGAAATAGATCCAGAAAAGCCATCAGCATCCTTATTTGTTCACAAAACCCCATCACTGTCAATGTGCTTTGCCCCTTGAAATATCACTTCTGGCATTTAGGCATATTGTACTTACTGTTGCCTCAAGAGGAAGAAAGTGGCAAGTTAGCATTTGCAAATTTTGTTAACTCTGTTGTAGGTAGGACTGCTATATCTGAAATCAAACAGACTACATTTTACAGCTGAATAGTTACAATCCTCCCTTTAAAATAGGAATATAGAAATGGGTTGCTGTGAGTTTTTCGGGCTGTATGGCATGTTCCAGAAGCATTCTCTCATGACATTTCACCCACATCTATGGCAGGCATCTTCAGAGGTTGTGAGGCATAATGGAAACTAAGCAAGGGAGGTTTATATATCTGTGGAAGGTCCAGGGTGGGAGAAAGAACTCTTCTCTGTTGGAGGCAAGTGTTAATGTTGCAATTAATCACCTTGATTAGCATTTAATGGCCTTGCAGCTCAAGGCCTGGCTAATTCCTGTCTGGGGGAATCCTTTGCTGGGAGGTGTTTAATTACATCATTCACACTTGTCTCCAACAGATAAGAGTTCTTTCCCCCACCCTGGACCTTCCACAGATATATAAAACTCCCTTGTTTAGTTTCCAATATATCTCACAACCTCAGAAGGTGCCTGCCATATATTTGGGTGAAATGTCAGGAGAGAATGCTTTTGGAACATGGCCATACAGCTCGAAAAACTCACAACAGCCTAGTGATTCCAGCCATGAAAACCTTTGACAACACAATATCCTCATGACTGTAATTCACCGATGATCCTTTCTGTCTTATAGATATTGCCAATATCCTGTTAGAAGACTAATGACTACTTTGTTATTATACCACTGAGTGAAATTTTCCCGGCAGGTATAATTAGTATTCTGCAGGGTTGAGTTGCCATGATAAAAGTTCTTCTCTTACACTTTGCAGAAAATATAGGTAATTGCACCATTCATTACATTGCAATCCTCCAGCAGCTACTAGTAGTTTTTAAATAATCTTATCCTCTATAGAGTTCCATTTTGGGCAAAAAATGTGATAAATAAACTGAATAAGTAAATACTGTACAGATACAGTTTGACTCCCAAATGTGGGGGCTGGTTTCAGGAAATATCCTGTTCAGAAAAGTAATAATATACACACATAGAAAGAAACCCTCAAAACACACAACCAAATCAGGGTAAGCCTCGGAAAAGAAAACCATGAGGGTTGAATGAATCCACCTTCATAACTCCTCAACAGATGGCAATACTGGTATGCGGCAGGTACTGACTTGTTCAGTAGACTCACCTCTACAGTTCCATTTGGTGGGAAGTCTTGGCATTGAACAGTTGTGTTGTTAAAGTGCAAAGTATGGAACCCTGCGCAGACGGTCGGTCAATGCGACTTAAGCAACATGCAGTCATTGAATTCTTGACAGCAGAAGGCATCACCCCAAAGGAGAATGCAAGCTGTTTATGGTGATTGTGTTGACGTGAGTACTGTGTGTCGCTGGGCGAGTAAGTTTAAAGACGTTGAGGTGGGAACATCTGACTTGTGTGACAAACAAAGAGTTGGACATCCTGTGACAGCAACCACCGAGTTTCACAAGCAAAAGGTTGACAGATTGATTCAGAACGATCGTCGTATCACTCAGAAATTTCAAGTACAATTGGCATTTCACAAGAACATGTGGGTCACATTATTGCTTTGCTTGGCTATCGGAAGATCTGTGCATGATGGGTACTGTGAGACGCTGGTTCAGGAAACAGAGTGTCGACTTCTTCCGTGACGTCTTCAGAAAACATGTTCATCGTTGACAGAAATGTATCCAATTGTCTGGTGATTTTGTGGAAAAGTGAATAGTGGTAGTTAAAGAGCGCATTCTAAGGATTATTTCTGCATTTGATTTATTAAAATATTCCCATCCAAACCCAAGTAACAAAGGTGGAGGCATTACTTTTCATTCAACCCTCGTACTTTGAATCTTCTGGAGACACCTTGGAGGCTTCTTTCAAAATGCATCCAGGGATGGTTTTCTTTTCTTTCACAAGCCTGAACTTTTTTTATGATTTCCATTTTGGTGACCAACCTTATAAATATTTACATTTTAATATGCTGCTGAGGTAGGCTTATCTGTTGTCCCTTTTTATCTCTGTTTTAATGTCCATTGTGGAGGCAGTTGTGGTTTACCTTTCCTGCTGTTGGTAGATTCACATAACTATGGTAAGATTGGCTAGGGCAGAAACCTACTCTTTCCCAGCTCAAGGTATATTGCATTGTTGACCACAAACATGCTGCTGCAAACCGACATCAGGAGTCTATGATTCTTCAGCTGTGCTTCACTATCCTTTTAATCCTGATGCTGCTCAAAATCTTCAAGTTACATGAAGGATGGAAGGAAGTAGAAAGGAATTTTTTTTAAGTAGCTTCTTTATGATTTTTTAACTGAACATGATTGCAGTATAAAGAAATCTGATTAAATTCCTTTCCCAAACTGAGGCTGACATTTCCAGTAGCAAATTCCCAGTTAACCTATGTGTTGTATAAAGAAGTATTTTTATTTGTCTTGAATCTCCTACCATTTAACTTCTATGAATAATAAATGTTTATTTATTACCTGTCTCTCCTTTGGTTCAAGGCAGGGCACAACATTGTCAAACACATCTATAAAAGTACATATTAAAACCTAGTTAAAATAGAAGCATAACAGCACATTTTAAAGTATACAAGTATTAAAATAAAACATTAAGTCTAGTCGTGTCTGACTCTAGGGGGTGCTGCTCATTTCAATTTCCAAGCTGAAGAGCCAGCGTTGTCCGTCGACACCTTCTAGGTCATGTGGCCGGCATGACTGCATGGAGCACCATTAACTCCCTGCCGGAGTGGTATCTATTGATCTACTCACACTTGCATGTTTTCAAACTTCTAGATTCACAAGCTGGGGCTAACAGCAGGAGCTCACCCTGTCCCACAGATTCAAACTGCCAACCTTCCAGTCAGCAAGTTCAGCACCTCAGCAGCCCCATTAAAATACATGGCACAAAAATGAATACACAATTTAAAAAGCATGTGATTGTAAAAGTTATAGTTAAAACTTACTGGGACGGCCTGCTGTAAGAAATAGGTCTTAAGTTGTGTCTTAAATTCCGACCGCTGGTTTAGCTGTTGGATGTCTTCCGGCAGGTCATTCCACAGTCTTGGGGTGACTGATGCTTGACTTCAGATTCAAATACAATAAGACTTAGGATAAGAAAATTCTCCTGATCAGCTTTCTCAGAGTATTTAACCTCACCCATAATGTTATGAACATCTTGTATTGATCTTTTTATTTATTCAGGCATTTATCTTCATTCCATTGAGTCAGTTGCTAAATGATTAGTCAACACTTATGTAAATCATAGCACGTCTTAACTGTGTATTTTTATGAGCTATCATTTTTATATTGCACTAGCTGTGCCCTGCCACGCGTTGCTGTGGCCATTTAGAATTCCACTGAATCGCCTCGCTGCTTCCAAGCCTGGGTGCTTTCTATATATGGGCCTCCTTGCTTTGGCTGGTTGAATGGGACGGAGTGGTGTGATGGCTTCCAAATGTGAGGGTTTTTTATGTAGGGGAAATATTGGTTTGAGAGGTTGAAGAGGAGTGAATAGTGTTGGTGCTTTGAAGCCTGGCCGCTTTCTACCTTGTGGAATTGTTGGTTGGGCAGGTCGAATAGCAATGAATAGTCTGAGTGCAGGAAGTATGAATGTTGCAATTAGTTACGTTTTGAATTTATTGAATGGCCCTAGAGATTCGAGGCCTGGCTGTTTCCTGGTTGAGGGAATCCTTTGTTGGGAGGTGTTAGCTGGGCCTGATTGTTTCCTGTGTGGAATTCCCGTGTTTGGAATGTCCCTGTCTTTTGAGTGTTGTTTTGTATTTTGTGTCCTGATTTTAGAGATTCTATTGTTCGGTTTTCTTATTAGACCATAGTAATTATTACATATGATATAAAGTAATGTTATGTATTAATTACTGTTCTTACGAATGTAGCACGCAAACATAGCAACATTTAATTCGAAAACATTGACTACTAAATGGCAGACTGGCTTGGATAAGTGAAGCTTGGCTAAGTGAGACACTACTGTATTGTCTGTTTGGAGGCCAAGTGTGAATGTTGCCATTGGCGAGCTTGATTAGCACTGAATGGCCTTGCAGCTTCAGTGCCTGGGTGGTTCTTGCCTGTGAAGCTGTTGATGATTATTGTTGTGGTTGTGATTGTTTTTACAGTAGAGTCTCACTTATCCAACATAAACGGGCCTGCAGAATGTTGGATAAGCAAATATGTTGGATAATAAGGAGGGATTAAGGAAAAGCCTATTAAACATTAAATGAGGTTATGATTTTACAAATTAAGCACCAAAACATCATGCAATACAACAAATTTGACAGAAAAAGTAGTTCAATAGGTAGTAATGCTATGTAGTAATTACTGTATTTACAAATGTAGCACCAAAATATCACGATATATTTAAAACATTGACTACCAAATTGTGTTGGATAATCCAGAATGTTGGATAAGTGAGACTTTACTGTATTGGAATTGAGGTGTAGAGGAGGAGAAACTGAAAGTAATGGAGGGAGAACTCTTCCTGCTTCCCTTCTGGCCCCCGCCCCTCCGTGGCCTCGGTGTGCCTGTTTGAGGGGGCGACGTGGGCAAGGCCCCTCCCTCCCACCTCGCTCGCTTTCCCTGATGACCATGAGGAGGAGGTCGTCCCGGAGGAGGGTGGCCGGGGAGGAGGCCTGGCCTCCCGGCCCTCTCCTGGCCACGTCCCCCGGCCCCAGTCCCGGCCAGGCCTCGCCAGGGGGAGGGCGGCAGTGGGGGGCTCTGTGTAGGTCTTGCTGGTCCCTCCTCCCTGGTGCCATGTTGAGGGCCGCTGGGTGAGGTTTTTCTTGGTCGCGGTGCCTCGGAGCAGGAAGAGGGGAGCGCACGGGAGCGCCTGTTGAGGGGAGGGGTGGGGGTGGTTCTCTCCGTGCCTGGGGTTCGTTGTGGCGGAGGCGCACATGGAGCGTTTTTGTTTTTAGGCCCCGTGGTGGTTCCTGTTGTTTATTTTAGTTGTATGAACCCAGAGGCAGGGATGAGGGGTTGTGCTGGCAAATTTTGAGGTTGTGGGACATGTAGTTTTGTTGTTTTGCTCGGTGCCGGGATTCCATTACCATTTTATATATATAGATAAGTTCTCTCACAGTCAAAAGTATTTTTGACGTTTGAGCAGCTTCCCCAAAGAGCTGCTCTTGGTTGGGATTGAAATTATCAGATTTTTAAAAATACAGCTTCCTGTGATTTTGGATTGGGGTGTTGCTATAGGGACTCTCATGGGAGGCGAAACACATCAAAATATACCTCTTTGCCATTACTAGACAGGGGCCCTTTAAGAGACTTCTCTTTTATGTCTTACTCTGTGGGAGTCACCACAGGAGACACTTTAATTAAACAGAATCTATTACATGGAACTGTTCCACGGTTAAATGAGCTGGGGATGCGAGTCACATTTCCCAAGCCACGTGACAGTGGTTGGGAAAGGTGCCTGCCTGTTACAGTGTAAACAGATGTCTTACAATGGAACTGTTGACTATGTTATTTGCCCGAAATGCTTATTTGCATGTTTATTGGAGTTTGATTCAATTCTAGAACTCCATATGCTCCATCTGTGTTCTCTCGCTATCATATCAAGCAGTAGGTGACAAGTTCGAGGAAAATTCTCAACACATTTCTAATCTTCTCATTGCAGGTCAATTGCTGCGACTGAAAATGTTTAGAGAGGATCACGGGTCTTGGATGACAATGTTCTTCAGCACCATCCTCTTCCTCTTCTTTTTTTCTCACATATACAATCTGTGCCTCCTTATCGCTGGGAACATGAGGTAGGATACATGATTTCTCTAAACCAAACTTCTGTCTTTTGTACATTATATCTGTACAATGAAACATGGGTATTATACATTTTGAAATGAATGAAACATGGGTATTATACATTTTCACTGGAGCACAATAGCGCTAAACATTTAATAATCATAAATATTACTTGAGGTTTTTTTGTTAAATTTTTAAAAAATGCATTGATTCCAGCTACTACAGTAGAGTCTCACTTATCCAACACTCGCTTATCCAACATTCTGGATTATCCAACGCATTTTTGTAGTCAATGTTTTCAATACATCGTGATATTTTGGTGCTAAATTCGTAAATACAGTAATTACTACATAGCATTACTGCATATTGAACTACTTTTTCTGTCAAATTTGTTGTCTAACATGATGTTTTGGTGCTTAATTTGTAAAATCATAACCTAATTTGATGTTTAATAGGCTTTTCCTTAATGCCTCCTTATTATCCAACATATTCACTTATCCAACATTCTGCCGGCCCGTTTATGTTGGATAAGTGAGACTCTACTGTATTTTTATAGGCTTGGAAAGAGGTATGTTTTATACTCAGTCTATTTTTTTCCACAGTGATTTTTGAAAATGATTTTAACAGGAACAATATGAAGAAAAAGCAAAAACATAAAACAGAATCATATACACAATAAGTACATATGTAAGAATACCGATGCATATGCAAGAAAAACTGAAACTAGAGTTAAACTGAACTTAGAAACAAAACAGTCTACCAGCCCTGTCACATTCTAAATTGTAACTAAAGCACTAACATGCTAATGAACTCTGACCCTCAATCACAAACTGTAATAAAAATGAAAAAGAAATTAGTCCTCCTTTATAGATCCTGCTAAAAAACCTAATAGCATTACTAATAACCGTAACCACAAATTATTACATCCTTCAATTTCTTATTGCTCAGAAAGTCCATAAATGGTTTCCAATCATTCAAACATTCTTCAAATGGTTTTTCCTTTAACACTCATGCTAATTTGGCCGTTTCGCTAACTCAGCTGGTTTAACAATTCATTTGTCCATCATCAGTGCTTGAGTCTTATTTCCAGGTCTTAGCCTCCATTATCATTTATTAAAGTAGTCCATATTTGCTCCTGTGTCCATTAGGCTTGTGTAATTCGGTCAAGAGGCATGCTGTTTTGGGGCCCATTTTCAGCTAACCCTTCATTCTGTTTACCAGGAAATTACTCGAATCGGTAGGAGTGTTGCTGTTTTCATTCGGGAAAGATTAGGCCCATTGGCTACAATGGAAAACTTTAAAGGTCCAATCCTTAGTAATTTTAAGACCTATCTGCATGAAACCTACCTCGGTTTTGAGGCCATTTACAACTTCACACCTGGCAAGTTTCAGAGCAATTAACCAATCTTCTGATTTTTGAAATTATTTTAAGTGTTGCCATAACGCTTTTTAAAAATAAAACAAACCGCAGGAGAGGGTTCTGGGAATTGTAGTCACCGGTTGTGTCCATTCTCAGCCAATCAGAGCATGGACACAACCAGGCCTTTAATTGGCTGAGAAACAGAGTGAGAGAAAAACTCCAACTCCCATCATTCTTTGAGAGGATCTCAGAGACTTTTCAATGCCGATTAAGATGGTCCGCCCCAGGAGACTTATGGATCCAGATGGATTCCTGATGTCTCTTGGGGAACTTCCTGTCATGTTGGCTGACGATCCTGTTGAGACCCTGGTTGATCTCTATAACACCGAGATGGCCAGGGCTCTTGACTCGATCGCCCCCGAACGTCCCCTCGCGCTCCGCAGAGCCAGGTCGGCTCCTTGGTTCACCGAGGAGCTGGCTTGGATGAAGCGGGTGAGGCGGGGACTAGAGTGCAAGTGGCGGAAGACTTGGAGCATCACCGACCAAACACGGGCTAGAGCCTCCATTAAGGCCTACTCGGTGGCGTTGCAGGCAGCCAGAAAAACTTTCTCGACTGCCCGCATCGCATCTGCATCAAATAGACCAGCAGAGTTGTTCCGGGTTGTCCGGGAGCTCCTTCATCCTCATGAGGTGGAGGAGCCCCTTGACAACTCGGTCACTCGATGCAGCGAGTTCGCGCATCATTTTGCAGATAAAGTTGCTCGATTACGCTCCGACTTGGACGCCAGCTTTGATACAGTGCCCGATGAGGTACCTAGAGCATCTGTCGATTCCATCTTGATGGATTCGTTTCAACCTGTTCGGCCTGATGACGTGGACAAGATCCTTGGAGCAATGAGACCAACCACATGTGCTCTAGACCCTTGTCCTACCTGGCTTATAAAGCTTGCCGGAGGGGGGGGGGGTTGGTCGATTGGTTTTTGAGGATTATCAATGCCTCATTGGAACAAGGGCAATTTCCATCTAGCCTGAAACAGGCAACTATTAGACCAATTCTAAAAAAGGCATCCCTTGATTCCTCAATTCTATCAAACTATCGACCAATTTCAAACCTCTCATTCTTAGGCAAGGTTCTTGAGCGAGTGGTGGCCTCTCAACTCCAGGGATTCTTGGATGACACCGATTATCTTGACCCTTTCCAGTCTGGTTTCAGGCCTGGTCATGGCACTGAGATGGCTTTGGTCGCCTTGGTAGATGACCTCCGTAGAGAGCTGGACAGGGGGAGTGTGTCCCTGTTGGTTCTCTTAGACATCTCAGTGGCCTTCGCTACCATCGACCATGGTATCCTTCTGGGATGGCTCTCGGGATGGGCCTTGGGAATACTGCTCTCCAGTGGCTCCAGTCCTTCCTGGAGGGTCGCACCCAGATGGTGAAGCTGGGGGACACCTGCTCGGACCCCTGGCCTTTGACCTGTGGGGTCCCGCAAGGTTCCATTCTGTCCCCCATGCTTTTTAATATCTACATGAAACCGCTGGGCGAGGTCATCCGGGGTTTTGGAGTACGGTGCCATCTCTACGCAGATGACACTCAACTCTACTACTCTTTTCCACCTACCTCCAAGGAAGCCCCTCGGATCCTAGACCAGTGCCTGGCCGCTGTAATGGGTTGGATGAGGGCCAACAAGCTGAAATTTAATCCTGATAAAACAGAGTCCTCCAAGTCAGTCAGACTGATCGGGGTATAGGGTGGCTACCTGTGCTTGACGGGGTCACACTCCCCCTGAAGGCACAGGTCCACAGCTTGGGGATCCTCCTGGACTCATCGCTGTCACTTGATGCTCAGGTGTCGGCGGTGGCCGGGAGGGCCTTTGCACAGCTAAAGCTAGTGCGCCAACTGCGACGGTACCTCGAGAAGTCTGATGACCATGGTGGTCCATGCTCTGGTTACCTCAAGGATGGATTACTGTAATGCGCTCTACGTGGGGCTGCCCTTGAAGATGGTCCGGAAACTGCAGTTGGTACAACGGTCGGCAGCTAGGTTACTAACTGGAGCTGCTTACAGGGAGCGGTCAACCCCACTGTTCAAGCAGCTCCACTGGCTGCCGATAACTTTCCGGGCCCAATTCAAGGTGCAGGTTATTACCTATAAAGCTCTAAACGGTTCGGGACCTGCCTATCTTAGTGACCGCGTCGTCCCCTATGAACCCACCCGATCGCTGAGATCCTCCGGGGAGGCCCTCCTCTCACTTCCACCCTCCTCACAACTGCGTTTGGTAGGGACGAGAGAGAGGGCCTTCTCGGCCGTGGCTCCCCGACTCTGGAACTCCCTCCCCAGGGAGATTAGGTTGGCTCCCTCTCTACCTTCCCTCAGGAAGCAACTGAGGACTTGGATGTTTCGGCAGGCCTTCGGAGATAGTCATTAATTAATCAGCCCCAGTGGGTTTTTAATAATTTATCCTGTTTTTATTATGGTCTTACCATTTATGTATTTTAAATGAAATTTTTATCTTGTATTGTTGTTTATACTGATATATTGTATTATTGTTTTATCTTTTTATATTGTGATTTATTGTGTTTCTTATATTTTGTTCTTATGTTGTTTGGGCCACTGCCCCATGTAAGCCGCCCCGAGTCCCCGTGGGGAGATGGTGGCGGGATATAAATAAAGTTTTATTATATTATTTTATAATGCCCGCCCAATGCAAGTGCTGCTGGGAAAGCGAGTTCCCAGCAGGACCCTATCTGGAGAAAGAGCCTAGGGAAACTTTCCACTGCCAGGGAGGGAGAAAAGATGCCGCAGGATCTTCTCCATGAGCCCTGAGGCAGATCCCTGCCTCAGGTATAATGTAGATTTAACTCCATCCTCTCCAGTAGCCGATAAATCTGGCTCTCTTGATCCATTTTGCTTAGCTTTTCAGTTCCCTCCTTCTGTTTCTGTTTTGCGGGATTACACAAAATGGACTACCGAATATTACAAATCACTTTTGGTCAAACTGATCCAGGCCCAACCCTAGTGTCCATAATGCTCAATAAGAACATTCCTGGTATCACTGCAAGATCAATCTTTATTCTTTTAGTTAACATATGTGACCAAAAGATTTTAGCTTTCTTACATGCCTGCCACATATGAAAAAAGGAACAACCCCAACATTGAAGCATTTTTACACATTTTTGACAGGATATTGAGGGTTAGATACAATCAAAACATCAGCTCATATACATCTTTTAGGAGATTGCAGACAGCAAATATTATATTATTCAACAATTTCTCCCATACATCCATTTAAATATTGTGCCCAATTTTTTTGACCGACCTTATCATGCAATCTGTTATAGATTCATCTTCCACCTTTAATTTTAGAAGATATCCACACACTTTTCAATACATGTTCAACCTTTTTCCAAAGCTCTAAACAAAATTCATTTGCTCAAACCTTGATGGCTAGATCTGTTTTATCTTGATTAAATCTCTCCTTAAGTTGCAAGTAAGCAAACCAACTGAGACCTTTCCCTTCCTTAAGACACATCTCTTTTGATTTAAGCTCCTTGCTCTCTTGTTCCAAGTATGGCAGATTCTCATAAAGCAGCCATCTCTGGTTTCCTTAGAAAGGCTTCTTGTGATGAAGTGGCAAATATTATCTTAGCAGGGGGAAAAAAAATATTTGTTTGTGTTTGTTCCAAACTCACATGCTAGCCTGTCTGGTATAATGATTTTTAAATCCAGCATAAGCCTTAACTTTAGTTTGATATTCAGTCTTGATTATAACCTAAATTCTTTCTATACCCTAAGCCTAAAGCCAGTTTCATGCAAGTTATCGATGAACATAATAATAATAATAAAAAAACTTTATTTATACCCCGCCACCATCTCCCCGCGGGGGCTCGGGGCGGCTTACATGGGGCAGAGGCCCAAACAACATAGGACAAAACGTAGGTAACATAATACAAATCACACTATAAAAAGATAAAACAGTAATACAATATATCAATTAAAACAAAAGTCTATGTCGATTGAGAAGTTTAAGACTCTATTGAAGGCATGCTTTCCTATTGGGGGATTGTCAGGGGCCTTATTCCGAATGGCTATATGAAAAAGAATCATGGAATTTGTTCTAGTTTGTATGGAATTGGCCATAACAGTAGGCACAACTCATCAAGCAAGCACTGTACAGGAAATCCCCGAGTTATAGAAACATCCGACCTGCAAATGACTTATAGTTACAAATGGGGGTGAGACAACAGGAAGTGATAAAATTTTACCCTTAGGAAGGGAAATTTACTCCTGAAAGAGTTATCATGAGGAAAGGGTGTCTCAGCTGAACCCTTCCTTATGCTATTCCAAGCTGAGATATATATATGTGTGTATACTAGCTGTGCCCGGCCACGCATTGCTGTGGTGAAGTGGTATGGGAAATTAAGTATTGAGGAATTGTTGGTAGTTAAGGTAAAGGATAAAGGTTTTCCTCTAACATTAAGTCCAGTCGTGTCTGACTCTGGTGGTTGGTGCTTATCTCCATTTCTAAGCCAAAGAGCTGGCGTTGTCCATAGACTCCTCCAAGGTCATGTGGCATGACTGCATGGAGCGCTGTTACCTTCCCGCCGGAGCAGTACCTATTCATCTACTCCCCTGCGCCATCAGGGGATATTATTTCCTAAAGCTTGTGAATATTCAATATTTCTGATTGTTGAAGTGTGAATGATGTATGTTTGTTGGTTTGGGGAATTGGTTTTTCTGCAGCTATCTTGGCTGGATGTCTGTGTTTTGTGTATTTGGTGTTGTTGTTGTGCATGTGTTTGGGTTCTTTTGCCCTGTAGCTATGCATGTGTCCTGGCTGTAGTGGACATGGGAGGTAGGGATTGCATTGGTGTGTGGATAGTGTGTTGTGTGTTGTGTGCAGTTGTGTTGTGTCTGGTTTTAAGTGGTGAGGCAACACAGGATGTCGGAGTTTAGCAATGTCGAAGTTTGTTGTGGTGAGGTTGGATGGGTTTCTGTAAGGTGTGGTTTGAAGGTGTAGTGAATGGTTGAGGAGTGGGGCTGTATGGTGATCTGTCCACTGTATGATGGTATTGGTGTGTTATTGGTATTATTATTTTCTTTTTCTTGGTCAATATTGTGGTTGGTGGGTATGCTTATGTGTAGTTGTGGAAATGCATGGTTGGTAACTGGTAGTTGGGCTATGATATTGAATGGGGGTGTTTTATTGTTAGTATAGCTGGCTGTTGTTACAATTTGTCGAGTAGTTATAGCCCTGCTTGTTACTTAGCCATTGGCCTCTTCTTGGCCTTGGAGCTTTGAGGCCCTGGGCTGAGTGGGTTGCTAGGAGACTGAGTGGGCGGAGCTTAGCTTTCTAACTGGCAGCAATTGGATAAAAACAATTATTCCTCTCCCTCTAATTAGGACTTTATTTTTCCTTTCTTTTTGTTGTCGGAACCTAGGGGCAAGGATGGTGGGTTGTGCTGCCAAGTTTCGTGGTTTTGGGATGTGTAGTTTTGTTGCTTACTTCACAGCCCCCAGTTTTTTTACTGTGTGTGTGTGTGTGTGTGTGTGTATTGTTTGTAACTTGGGGACTGCTTGTATTTAGAATTTCTTTATTTGACACAACTATTAAAGGTATGGATTCGGTGTTCTCTCTGTCCATTTGACTATCTTTATAGATAGAGGACTGGGCTGTGGCGCAGCTGGTTAGTAGCCAGCTGCAATAAATCACTACTGACCGAGAGGTCATGAGTTCGAACCAGCACAGGTCAGATTGAGTGCCCAACCATTAAAATAGCCTAGCTCGTTGTTTACCTAAGCAACCCGAAAGATAGTTGCATCAGTCAAGTAGGAAAATTTAGGTACTGCTTGGGCGGGGAGGCTAATTTAGCTAATTTACGACACATAAAAATCATCCAGCAGTGTGTGGAAGAATGAGGAAGTACTCCATCAAGGACTTGGTGTCATAGTGGATGATGAAGCAGCAGCTCGCCCTGTGGCCAGAATCGAGCATACACTTATGAAGCCAGAAGCTGGAAAATGTTAAATTGCCTCTGTGCCTTTGTCTCCGTCTCTGTCTGTATGTTGTATGTCTAATGGCATTGAATGCTTGCCATGTATATGTACATTGTGATCTGCCCTGAGTCCCCTTCAGGGTGAGAAGAGTGGAACATAAATACAGTAAAGAAATAAATAATAAATTTATGAAATCACTGAAAGCCACTGCATGAGCAGGATCTCAATAGAACATGAAAGGTAGTACCTGCCAACAAAGGTGGAGAAGTGAGAAAGTATAAAGTCATAATGGGAAATTTGAGCCTATAGAAGATATCCAATCTAAAGCAGTCACAAAACAGAAAATAAAACTGCATACAGTGAAACTAAAGTAGTGTGTTCAATGACAACAGACTGCATAATGTGTAAACCAAGATTATAGAAGCTACAGTAGTATGTTCAATGATAATAAACAACATAATGATAAAAAAGAGCTAGGCGAAGAAGATAAGGCTGAAATGGAGGGATGCTTGAATGCCATGCATTGTGCTGAGATACCATTCAGACTCTGATTCAGAAAGGAGACAGACCTTGAGCAAATTGGCATGATGGAGAGCAGAAAGCGGATCATATGGGGCACTACCAATTCAAGTGAAAGAGGAGGTCATTTTGGATGCCTTGACTGTTTTCACTAATGCAGGAAGAAATTGTTTGTACATGAGTGTTGCGTAGATGGAATCCCAATCACATTTAAAAATGAAGGTTTTGAAGATCTAGTCAGGGTGCTGTGGTTTCTAACTTTGAATATGTTTTCATGGATTTGAACTGATTTTTAAAAATGCTGTTTATATTGAATTTTGTTTTAATGTTTGCGTATTTATATCTTTTAAATTGTATGTTAATGTTTTTATGTCAAGCCGCTTTGAGTCTCTTTCAGGAGAAATAATACAGGATATAAATAAAGTAATTAAACCCCAAGCATTTCAGGGTGACATCCCAAGATGGTAGGCGGGTCCTTCCATCCCTGGCCTCTACAACACAGACTTAGCATTATTATAGTAGGAAGAAATTAACATAAACTTGACTGATAGCTAGAGCAGCACTTTCTAAAATGATTCCAGGAATGCAAAATGAATATTACAGTGAAATGTATGTGGCCAGTGATTCATTTTTATGTTTGCCGATGTATTTCTAGAGAGAACCACCAGAGAGCAGCAAAAGGCTTTCAATATATCAAATGGATAGGGTTTTTTTACTACCAGTTTTGCCATAGAGTCCATCATTTGGAAACTGAATGGTATCCTGTTGTGACTGTTGCTCAATGGTCCATGCATGTAATAGTTAGTGATATGTGCATATGCAAGCTTCCCTTATAAAGAAACTTCATTCATAATGTTTTTTGTAGTCACCTTTAAAACAGAAAATAATTTAGAATGGAGTAGGTCTACACATAACTGTTTTGGTTAGGTTCACATTTAGCTGCATAGAATCATAGTTGGAAGACACCACAAACAAAGGCCATCCAGTTCAACTCTCCCCATGCAGGAATACATAATTAAAATAGAGCCAAACAGCTTCTGTTTAAAAACCTCCAGAAAAAGAGACTCAACCACACTTCGAGGCAATGAGTACCACTGTCAAAAACTCACCAAATGCAGTTCTAATGAAAAGTTCCAGAAATAGTCAGAATTTTAAGGGAAGGTACTTTTTCAATTAACAATTGATTCCTTGGATGTTAGGACTCTTTTGTTTTGGCCCATGGTCAGAGGGAGTGGCATCTGCTTGCACTGATGGATGTCCAGACCATATTGGCTTTGTGCATTTTTGGTTGACCCAATATAATAATAATAATAATAATAATAATAATAATAATAATAATAATAATAACAACAACAACAACAACAACAACAACAGCAACAACAACAACAGCAACAATAATAATACTCTTTATATTCCACTTTATGTCCCCAGAGAGACTCAGAGCGGATTACAGAACACATATAACATAAACATTCAATGCCTTTTGCACAACGATGACATACAGTACACGTACACAGACAAAGGTAAAGGCGGATTTTGGTGGATTACAAATGTTGTTTCACTAAGGGTGCAAGTTCCACATCCACTGAAGATGCACTTCAGAAGGGCATCTGCTCAGTCTGGAGGGCACAGACAGCACATCCAAGAAGCATAGCACAGTTGTTCATTTCTGCACTGGCATTCAGACAGTGGAGTGAGAAACACCAAAGAACGAAGCTCATCCCTTTCAGAACAGAGGCAAAGATAACAGGAATCCTTAACCCAGAGAATCAGTCATCCCATCATCCTTCATCTTGGCTTTCTTATAGATTGCAGTTCCTACATTGTTGATGGTTGTGATAGGAGTCTCAGCAAGTTCTGGGAATTCTTAGTTTACTACAGAAAGGAGCCCTGTTGATTTTGCTATACCTATTCCACTAATACTTTATTCTTGTATCTCCCTGAAGGGACTTGGGACGGTTTACAACAGGGACATGCCCAGCATAACAACATAACATCATAAAACAGTGATTTAAAACAATAGTTAACACAATGCAGCAATAAAATGTGCACATGAATAAATACCTTAAAACTCAACATATATATGCATATAATAAAAAGTGAATAGTGCACAGACTCTGAAAGGGTCCATGAGTAAAATCAGGGCAGGACATATGGGGTGGGGAGCAATAAGAAAGTACCGTACAATTTTCACATCTGGTGGCTGTTTTACTGAAAAGCACTTCGAAAAATCCATGTTTTCAGTTCCACTGGTTGGACTGCATTTCTTTTACTGGAATCCTGAATCCTGTGTTCTTCATGCTAATATCATGCAGCTAGAGCTGACCTTTTGAACTTGTTTGTACCAGTAAAACAAATCATACTCATCCCGTATCTGCCTTGAACCTGACACACGATGTAAAGCCCATTTAGCAGTGAAAGCACTTCTTTTATACTTTAGCACAATATACCAAAACTCAGTTCTTGTTCTCCAGTTTCTAAGGAAATCTGGTCTGTTGCTGTGTTTTGCTACGTGTGTACAATCTAGATTGGTGAGATTTCAGGAAGGGTGCTAAACAAATTGCTGGATGGTTAGCATCACCATTTAAAAATATCCAGTGCTACTTGCTGAAGTGCCTGGTTTGTAACATTATATATAACTTCTTTTTTTGTGAATAATCACATTCTCTGCTCAGAATGGGGTATGGATAGTTCATGCTGAGTGAGTAGAGGGTCACTGCCCCCTGCCCTTCTTTGCCTATGTTGCTCTCCTCTTCAGCCATTGCATTACTCCATCCTTGCAGGCACACTCCTGTTCTGGCTCCTCCTCTTGTATTAGTGGTAAGGTGGGTATAGTGGGCCTGAGAACAAATGTTGGTGGCTGTAGTGGTTGTAGTGGCAGCTCCAAAGCAACCCTACAGGCTATCCAGCTACTTGGAATCTGGAAGAAAGGTGAATGCCACTGCCAGTGCCCCTGGCAACGTTGGTCAAGGACCTGGAACAGGGGTGTGAGGACAAGGGGATAGTGGTAGTGGTTACAGCAGCAATAGTAAGCCGGTGTAAGTGGAGTGTGTGTGTGAGAGAGATCTTCCACTGTCTTACTCATGAGCTTGAATAGAGTAGAATAACTTTATTGTCATTGTACAATAAAATTAATTGCTTTCCCCAGCACATATCACAAAAACAACACATGCATCCCTCCACAGTCTAACCACCCACCACAAATCCCCCAATGCCACATCAGTGGTGCTGATTTCAATTTGGGGTGTAGTTAACAATTCAATTTCAGGATAGTATCTTACTGGTATATGTGTGATGACTCATGGGCCTTGTAGTCCTGCTCATGACATTGTAATGCCTGATGAAGAAGAAAACTTGGGTTTTTTACCTTCCCAGTCAGAACTGGAATCTTCTCAGCCAGATCTTTCCCAGGCAGATCTGGGAACCTTGCACCTGCAAGAAAGTTGTGTCCCAGAAGTATGTCAAACAAACCCTGAGCCTACATCTCCCATGTTCTCTCGCCATGAGTTTTGTAAACAACAGAGGGGTTTGGAAGCAGCCTCGCGCAGGAGTGCTAGAATAGCAGCTAAGAATGTACCCAATTAAGCCTGCTTTTCGTGAGAATCTTTAAGGAGTCAAACATCTGGTCTCAGAGTTTAGCTTTCGTTTCTGGTTCCCAGAGAACTGCTTCGGCGGGAAAGTTAGACTCGATATAGGTGTTTTACCCGCGTAGTAACTTCGCGGAGTCAATTCGTCAGCCTCCGGAGCGAGTTGTGTCTGGACAGCGCGCTCCGTTTCAAGCCTCGTTCCTGCTCAAGCCTTGTCCTTGTTTCCAGCCTTCGCTCCTGTTTCCCAGCCTTTGTTTACCTACGGACCTTGCCTTGTTTCCCAGGACTAAACCTTGCCTTGTTTCACGGATTTTACCAAGTTATTCCACGGACCTTGTTCTTGTTCCTCGTTACCTTGTTCCACGATTCAAGCCTTGTTTCAAGTATCAAGTTATTTCCTAGCCTTGCTCAAGTTCATGGACTAAAGGACCTTGTCATCTCCCCTCACTTTGCCTGGCAAAGTGAGTGTTTCGGTTATTGGATTACAACTTTGGACCTTAATATTTCATATTGGACATTGTTTCTTTGGACTAATTTTGACCTTTCCTGAAAGGTCTGCTTCTGGACTAACTTTTACATTTGCTTTTACTAACTTTATATATTTCCTAATAAAGATATTAGATAGAGTCTGGCCTCTGCGTATGGTTATTGGTGCTCTGTAGCCTGGGTCGTGACAGTTTGACTCCGCCACCCATAAGCACCAATTAACCAAGGCCAGAATGTCTACCGGAACCGTGCCGGGCGGCCAGCCGATTACCTACACCATCGACAAGGATGAGGTGGACCGAATCCGTGATAAGCTCAATGCACAGGATGGGGAAATAAAGGGTTTGAAGGAACGCGGAATCCGTCTTCCGGCCATGGCGTTGCCAACCAAGTTTACTGGAGAAGCTTCTAAGGTTCATGTTTTCCGTCGCCAATGCCAAGCTTATCTAGAGGCCCGTGATGCCGAGTTTCCCCAGGAAGACATCAAGGTGGCGTGGATTTACAGTCTCCTAGACGGGCCAGCGGCTAACTGGGCGACGGCTCTGTTCGACCAAGCCTCCCCTCATCTAAGGTCAGCGCAACATTTCTTGGACCACCTTAAGGCGACCTGGGGAATCGAGGACAATTTGGAGGCAGCCGGGCACAAACTCCGCCGCCTCTTCCAAGGAGACAGACCCATGTCTCAGTACATAGCCGAGTTCCGAGTGCTGGCCCACAACACCGGCTGGAACGATGTTGCCCTCAGAGGACAATTTCGGGAGGGTCTCAACATTGAAATGCTGGAGGAAATCTCCAAGGTGGATCCTCCCCAAACGCTTGAAGCACTCATCGATCAATGTTTACGGGCTGAAGTCATGATTGCCAACAGGAAACAGTGGGTACGAGGCCAGAGCGGTAGAGCTGGGGCAAAAACCCCCGCTCCCGCCAGCGTTCAGCCGCGTCCAGTGTGGAGACCCCCACCACCATCCCCATACCCCAGAGGGAGCGAGGAGGTGCCGATGCAGTTGGGCAATGTGCGTCCCAGATTAGATGCCGCCGAGAAGGCCCGCCGCCAACGCCTAAATCTCTGTTGGTATTGCGGGAATGGGGGCCACTTCGCCAGAGAGTGCCCAGCCAAAGGGAAGCCCGCCGCCCGTCTTGCGGCGGCGTCCTCCACGGAGACGAAGGCGTCTGAGGCGGCTGGCACACAGCCGGCGGGGGAAGCCAACGACCGGGCGTAGAGAGGCTCGCCAACCCGGTCAAGAAACCCATTCAAGAGCCGCCAACCGGGGTCCTGTTCCTTCTAGTGGTCACCTTATGGTCAGCAAAAAAGGGACCCGTCATGATCCACGCCATGATAGACTCAGGAGCTACCAACAATTTCATTGATAGAGAGTATGCCGACTCTCTGGGATTACAATATCATGACTTCAAGAATGCCCGTGTGGTACAAGCCATCGATGGCCGCCCTCTCAAGACGGGCCCCGTAAGCCAGTGGTCGGAACCCACCAGGATGTGGATAAGGGAACATATGGAAGAGATTTCCTTCTTTGTTACCGAGGTTCCCCATTTCCCTGTGATTTTGGGAATTCCATGGCTGACACTTCACGACCCAAGCATCTCCTGGTCCAACAGAGAACTGCAGTTTGCTTCAAGGTACTGCCAAAACCATTGCCTCGTAGCCAAGGTCTGCCATGCCACAGACACCGAGCCCATTATCACCTTGCCAAAGAAGTACTCCGAGTATTGGGATGTATTCAATGAAAAAGAAGCCGAAAAATTACCCCCACATAGACCTTATGACTGTGCCATAGACTTGGTGGAGGGGGCCCCGATCCCGCGAGGGCATCTCTACTCCCTGACTGAACCAGAGCAAGAAGCTCTCAGGGAATTCATAGAGACAAACCTTCGCAAGGGATTCATCAGACCCTCTCAATCCCCAGCTGCCTCCCCAGTGATGTTTGTGAAGAAGAAGTCAGGGGAATTACGCTTGGTGGTGGACTACAGAGCATTGAATAATATCACCAAGCGGAACAGCTATCCCCTGCCCTTAATCTCGGATCTACTAGACCGACTTCGAGGAGCCAAGGTTTACACCAAGCTGGATCTTCGGGGGGCTTACAACTTAGTTCGCATCAGAGAAGGGGACGAGTGGAAGACCGCCTTCCAGACTAAATTCGGATTATTCGAGTCCCGAGTTATGAATTATGGATTATGCGGAGCTCCCGCAACGTTCCAGCATTTTGTCAATGACATTTTCCAGGACTATCTAGATAGGTTCTTGATAATCTACCTGGACGATTTTTTGGTGTTTTCTAGATCACAATCAGAACATGAGAACCACGTCAAAATGGTGTTACAACGATTGCGGGATCATGGACTTTATGCCAAGCTGGAAAAATGCGCTTTTGATCTACAAGAGGTAGATTTCCTTGGATACCGTATCTCGCCTCTAGGGCTCTCCATGGATCCAGCCAAGGTTTCAGCAGTATTGGAATGGCGGGCGCCAACTAACAAGAAGGAGGTGCAGCGATTCTTGGGGTTCGCGAACTATTACCGCAAGTTCATTCCAGATTTTGCCCGCTGGTCTGACCCAATCACTAGCTGCATCCGTGGAAAACAGCCCTTCCGCTGGACTGATCAAGCAGAGAAAGGGTTCCAGCAACTAAAGAAATTATTCACATCCCAGCCAATCCTTCAGCATCCAGATCCTGAAACCCTTTTTGTGGTGCAAGCGGACGCCTCTGATGTGGCAATTGGGGCTGTGCTCCTACAACCGGTGGGAGATCACCTTCATCCTTGTGCCTATTATTCTCGTCAACTAACCGCACCAGAGAGGAACTATACCATTTGGGAAAAGGAACTATTAGCCATAAAGGCAGCTTTTGAAACTTGGAGACATTGGCTAGAAGGGGCCAAATTTCCCATTGAAGTCCACACTGATCATCGGAATCTAGAACATCTAAGAACTGCCCGCAAGCTAAATCAGAGGCAGCAACGTTGGGCTTTATTCTTTGAACGTTTCAACTTCCAGATTCATTATGTGACCCCAGCCCAAACCAAGCAAGCAGACGCCCTGTCACGTAAACCGGAATACGCTGCAGGACGTAAGGAGACCCTTGAATCCCAACTATTACAACCCGAGAACTTTGCCACGCTCACAGTGGGGAACACCAAATCCACTCCCATTGGTTCAACTTCCTCCACTCCAGGACCCATCTGTGCTCAAGAAATCAGGGCTAGTCAGCAAGCAGATCCCTGGGCGCAGGACCAACTTCGTCAAGGTCTGCATTTTCCCTTTTCGCTTAAAGATGGACTGCTTTGCTATAGAAATCATGTTTATATCCCACCCGGACCGGGCAGGGAAAAAGCACTTCGTCTGTGTCATGACTGCAAACCAGCAGGGCATTTCGGACTATTTAAAACCATGCATCTGATCCTAAGAGATTTCTGGTGGCCCAAGATCCGCAAAGATGTGGAAAAATATGTCAACACCTGCCCAGTATGCCAGCGCTCCAAGATAAGAAGGGAAAAGCCCTCAGGGCTTCTACACCCCCTTCCTACCCCATCTCGCCCATGGGAAATAATTTCTGCGGATTTCATCACTGACCTACCACCTTCCTGTGGATTCACCACGATCCTAGTGGTGGTGGACCTTTTCACCAAGTTAGCCCATTTCATTCCCTGTGAAGGCCTCCCCACGGCCAAAGAGACTGCAGATCTATTCCTTCAACATGTTTTCAGACTACATGGATTGCCCAAGAGTTTGGTCACAGACCGTGGATCTCAATTCACCTCTCGTTTCTGGAAGGCACTACAAAAACTATTGGGCATAGACTCTCGTTTATCTACAGCTCATCATCCCCAAACAGATGGGCAAACGGAGCGCACCAATGCCACTTTGGAACAGTATCTTCGCTGTTATGTAAACTACCAACAGGACAATTGGGCTTCTCTGTTACCACTGTCAGAGTTTGCCTACAACAATGGAGTTCAAGCTTCTACAAAAGAAACGCCGTTCTTTGCAAACTACGGCTTCCATCCACGTTTCTTTCCCCCTGTCATTGAAACTTCAGAAGTTCCCGCAGCAGAGGATTGGCTGCAGGAACTCACAGCGGTGCAACAACTTTTGCTCCAACAACTAGACCAAGCCAAGGAGGACTATAAACGTCACGCGGACAAACATCGCCAACCGGGCCCCGAAATCAAGGTAGGAGATCGGGTTTTCCTGTCCACTCGCTTTTTGCCCTCCCATCGCCCTTGCCGGAAGTTGGATGCCCGTTTCATTGGCCCCTATCCAGTGGTAGCGCAATTAAACCCCGTGACTTTCAAACTCCAACTTCCGCGTTCAATGCGCATTCACCCAGTGTTTCACCGCTCCCTGCTCCTTCCGGCGGATGGTGTGCGTCCTGATACAGACCAACCGGCCCCCCCTCCTGTTTTGATGAATGGGGAGGAGGAGTTCGAGGTTGAGGACATTTTGGATTCTCGCTTTCACCGCCGCCGCCTACAATATCTCATTGACTGGGTGGGTTTTGGCCCTGAGGAACGCTCTTGGGAAGACGCCTCCACAGTCCATGCTCCTGATTTAACCCGTCGCTTTCATCAAACCTATCCCGCCAAGCCGCGACCTCGCGCCTCGGGGAGAGAGTCCCAGTTTGGGAGGGGCCTTGAGGAGGGGGATAGTGTGATGACTCATGGGCCTTGTAGTCCTGCTCATGACATTGTAATGCCTGATGAAGAAGAAAACTTGGGTTTTTTACCTTCCCAGTCAGAACTGGAATCTTCTCAGCCAGATCTTTCCCAGGCAGATCTGGGAACCTTGCACCTGCAAGAAAGTTGTGTCCCAGAAGTATGTCAAACAAACCCTGAGCCTACATCTCCCGTGTTCTCTCGCCATGAGTTTTGTAAACAACAGAGGGGTTTGGAAGCAGCCTCGCGCAGGAGTGCTAGAATAGCAGCTAAGAATGTACCCAATTAAGCCTGCTTTTCGTGAGAATCTTTAAGGAGTCAAACATCTGGTCTCAGAGTTTAGCTTTCGTTTCTGGTTCCCAGAGAACTGCTTCGGCGGGAAAGTTAGACTCGATATAGGTGTTTTACCCGCGTAGTAACTTCGCGGAGTCAATTCGTCAGCCTCCGGAGCGAGTTGTGTCTGGACAGCGCGCTCCGTTTCAAGCCTCGTTCCTGCTCAAGCCTTGTCCTTGTTTCCAGCCTTCGCTCCTGTTTCCCAGCCTTTGTTTACCTACGGACCTTGCCTTGTTTCCCAGGACTAAACCTTGCCTTGTTTCACGGATTTTACCAAGTTATTCCACGGACCTTGTTCTTGTTCCTCGTTACCTTGTTCCACGATTCAAGCCTTGTTTCAAGTATCAAGTTATTTCCTAGCCTTGCTCAAGTTCATGGACTAAAGGACCTTGTCATCTCCCCTCACTTTGCCTGGCAAAGTGAGTGTTTCGGTTATTGGATTACAACTTTGGACCTTAATATTTCATATTGGACATTGTTTCTTTGGACTAATTTTGACCTTTCCTGAAAGGTCTGCTTCTGGACTAACTTTTACATTTGCTTTTACTAACTTTATATATTTCCTAATAAAGATATTAGATAGAGTCTGGCCTCTGCGTATGGTTATTGGTGCTCTGTAGCCTGGGTCGTGACAATATGTGACACTGATCCCAAGGAGCTCTGGAACTGAAAACCTGAATTACAGCAGAGATATTTTGGTTGTGTAGTCCACTGCTTCTTAAACTGTGAATCCCAACCCCTAATGGCAACAGTAGAAGATTTCTAAATGCCACCTAGTGGCTGTTTTAGACATTTATACAAATCTGTTAGCAATAATGGTAGTGTTTCAAGTGAGCTCTGTAGAAAATGTTTCAGCTGTACTTCATACAAAGGAAAATCAACCTGTTTAGCAAGTCTTACAAATGCTGATTTATTATCAATAAATGTTTAATTTTATACCTTATATACCTATATACCTGGGGTCATGTAAACATTTTCTTGTGCAAAAAGGGATCGTGAGTGGGAAAATTTTAAGGAACCATAATATAGACCAGCTTTTGGGTTCCTGACTCTTCACTTATTTATAGTAATGTTATCAAAATTCCACCGACTGTGTTCCTCTTTCTGCATCTCTCACGCATATTTGGAAATGTTGGCCTTTTCCATGCTGGATGGGGATTCTATGAGTTGTAGCTTCAATAACTATATTTTCCAACCAGGTTGCTTTCATGTACCTGTTCACCTAATATTTAGCCTAGTCTACCTAACATGGCTGCCTCTAGAAGTTTTGGATTGTAACTCCCATAAACCATAGTGGGTATGATCGCTGTGCAAGACTGCTCACAATTGTAATCTAACTATATCTGGAAGATGCTGGCCAGTAAGGACAAGCTTATGAAAGTGTTGCACCCCAAGGCAGCATGAGCACTCAAAAACCAGACAAGAGCCAATATAACACACTATATATTTATTAAAGCAATTATATATCCAAAGGTGACAGAAACAGAGTTCAATCCACTGGAAAAACTTCGTAGCAATCAAGGCAGCAAGGTTGTCAAGGCTGAGGCAAACTTGAATCAGGAACAAGGAATCAACTGAAGTAAAGTCAAGTTCTACTCGAGAGTCGCGGCATGGCACGGCCTGACTGAAACTGGAAAACTTGGCTTGGAAACAAACAAGAGCTGGAGACGGAGAAAACCTCTCTCAAGGAAGAGCAACATTGACACCGCAACAAATCTGATTGAAACACTTTTAACAGATTCCGTACTGTTCACAATCTAGGGAGTACGAACTCCCAAAACTTTTTCATGGGAACACTACCCGTTATCCCATCTATTTGCCAGTCTCTGGCTCCGGCGAACCCCTTGTTTTGCACTTCTCTCTCTGGTCACAAAATCTCTACGATTAAAAACCGCATTCTCAGGCATCTCAGCAACATCTGGCTCTATCTGCGAGGGAGGAGTAGAAGAATCTTCCCCAATTAGTAAGTCTCTAAAGTCAATATCTTCAGGCACCTGCAGCTGCAAAGTCCCCTACGTGGAGGGTGAAATGTTAGTATAATCCTCAGCATTATCTGTGTCAAAGTGCATGTCCTGAAACACTGCAAGCCCTGGTGCTATGGTGGCTGGGATCTAACAGAAAGCTTAGGCAACAATACGTGTATTAGTGTTTAAGATATTACATGTCTTTCTTTTTGTTGTTCTGCATGAAGCTGTACAGAAAGGAGCAATTCATAAAATAATTACTCCAACAGGGGTGTAGGAAGTCCATTAATATGAGAGAAGAAGAAAGCAATGCCTATGGCACTTCATGGTCATCTGACTCAAAGACTTGAACAAGGTGTTGTCTAGGGTAACCATGGCAACATCCAGGGCATCTTTTGGAAAAGGAATGGGTTGTGTTGAAAGCTGTTCCAGCTCTTTGTTCCTTTTTAAAAAATGCAAGAAATAATACAACATTTCCCATTTGTTATGCCTTTGTGAAGGAAATCTACAGCTTTTCAGACCCCATAGCGTACATATTATATACTGCAGAGTCTTGTAAATATTGGAGCTCCAATTAAATCAAGGATTTGTGTTTCTGTCAGTGAAATGTATGCTGTCTCAGAGCGCAGCTGAAGTAAACAGAGAATACCACCAACTCCCATTGCTTCATCCATTGTTATATGCATCAGTCAAGATAAAAGCACACACACATCTAATTATATGTATATATAGAAATTCGAGACACTTTTCCATTTAGACTGAAAAATAATAATCACTTACAACCTTGGGTTGTTTTCCTCCCTTCCAACAATGCAATGTTCAGGATTGTCAAAGAAAAATTACGGGAGACTGTAGCTGAAATCGGTTTTCTTATTTTAAACTAGGAGTGGGAAGTTTAATCCAGATATTAATATCCAATTAATAGACTTGAATGGGTTATGATTGTAGGTTATTATGAGCAATAGCAAAATCCTCTTGTTGCAAAATGAAGTTTTGGGGTTTTTCTGAAGCTCAACAGTTGCAGGGAAATCTGCAAAGCGCAGTGACTTTACCATATTTTAATCCACCAGTCTGATTTGCCTGTGAGTCTTTTCTCTCTCTCTCTGAGCCATCTTTAGAATGAATGCAGTTTGACACCACTTTAACTGCATAGCTCAATGTGATGGAATCATGGGAGTTGTCGTTTTACGTCTTCAGCCTTCTCTGCTGTTGCCTCATGAAACTACAAATCTCAAGATTCCATAGCACTAGGATATGATGGTTAATTGCATTAATCTTAAAGTATAGAGCTAGCCTAATTCTGTCTCTCCTACTCTCCCTCTCTCTTACAGATATTCACGTGTTACTTAGCTGTATAGAACAGACCACTATGTAGCTCTATGTAGACCACCTGTAGCTCTCCAGATGTTGTTGGATTGCAACTCATTACAACATGAGTCTTCATTTTGTTGTGTTCCTTGAAGTCATTTCTTTCTTCCCAAGGCAAACCTACCACAGGATTTTCTTGGCAGAATTTATACAGAGGAGATGTATACTTGCCTTGCTCGGAGTCTGAGAGAGTGTGACTTTGCCTAAGGTCACTCAGTGGGGATTTGAACCCTCATCTCCAGAATCCTTCTCCAATACCCAAGCATGTATTCTAAATGCTCCTCCATAAACTGGCAACCCGAGGACTTCATCAACTTTTCCATGACAATTAAAGTGAATAACAGCACTACAGGTGCATAGTGTGAATGGGTCCATGATCACAAACCTCTTCATATGTACATATAAGTAAAGGTAAAGGTTTTCCCCTGACATTAATTCTAGTCGTGTCCAACTCTAGAGGCTGGTGCTCATCTCCATTTCTAAGCCACCTTTGTCCATAGACACCTTCAAGGTCATGTGGCAGGCATGATTGCATAGTGTGCTGTTACCTTCCCACCTAAGCAGTACCTATTGATCTGCTCATGTTTGCATTTTTCAAACTGCTAGGTTGACAGAAGCTGGGGCTAACAGCAGGAGCTCACCCCACTCCCCGGATTCGAACCACCGGCCTTTCGGTCAGCAAGTTCAGAAACTTAGCAGTTTAATCCGCTGTGCAACTGGGAGTTCCACACATACATATGGTGTTTCTGAAATGATAGATGCGTATTCTATTACCTGGGCCATACCTGATGCCTTATGAACTTGGTAGAAACCTTCCAGCACTTGCATTCAACTGGCATCTATTTTCCACTCCAAGGGGAAAATAGATACAATCAGTCCTCCACATTTGCTAGTATAGGGAGTTTAGGACCCTCATGAAAGTGAAAAACCATGAATAAAGGAAGTGCTGTTGTTTAAACTGAGAAATTGCCTTTCTAGGACTTTCTAGGTCTTCTAGCATGACTCTATAATCAATTTCCATTGGAAGCGAACAAAGAATTGTATTAAAGGACCTAGATGTTCTTAGAGTAGTGTTCCCTTGAAATCCCCAGTGCTGCAGCATAGCTGGAGAAATCTGTCCATAGAATGACACAGGAAGACAAACAAAATCCTAGAGCAGATATTTTGAATCTGTGAATAATCAATTCTGTAAAAGCCAAAACCAAAGAAAGTGGAGGAATGATTGTAAAAAAATTAATTTCCTGTGATGGCAACTTTATGCTTTTGAGTTCTGCTGGCAACCCGGCCACCAACAAACTATATACCATCAGTTTGCCTTTCATTATAGGCTAGATAGTTTTGTACAGTTTTTAGAGTGGCTATTTTTTTGTTCATTTTATAGACTAGATATTTTTAAGGTGCTCAGAAAGTAGATTGCAGTGGGCAGGCCGCTGGACAGCACAAAATGTCACCTTGACTGCTGTTCTGGTTGATTATTGCTATGGCCCCTGACCCGTTGCAGCTCCAGGAAGCAAAAAATGAGACTCACAGCATCGGAACCTATTAAAAGCGAAGCAATATAGTTTTAAAAAATTGAGTGTTCCATTTAGAAATATTTTATCAGAACAGAGGAAAGGGAGAAAATGAACAATGGCCTTGGCTAAATCATTGTAATGCCTCTTTCATTTCCTTTGTATTACTTTACCGGGAAGAAATTAGCACAGAATTGGCAGCCATTGGAAATAAAGTTTTAACACCCTGAATAAATGCTATAGTGATTGATAAGTGGAAGGAGGCTCAAATGAAGCTTTTAGCAATAAAATTGTCCCTAACACATTGGTACCTAATTATCTGTAGTAATAGAGAAACTACTATGAGTTCAGTGCACGAGAGATGTAATGGTGTTCTGGAAGACATAACCATCTACAGTTGCCTTCCATTAAGACAGGTTGGCATACCATGTAATTTACTCCAGAAATCTTTATGACCTCCTAAGAAACTGAAAGAACCTCACTGGAGCTTTGAAAAGTTTATTTTGTGGACAACAGCTCTCAGAATCCACTACCCATAATTGATCATGCTGGCCAGAGGCTTCTGGGAATTGTCAAAATAGCTTTTTCTAAGCTCTGCTGAAGGAGGAAGTTGTTAGCTATAGTCATATGTTATGAAGGCCTCATTTATTTACCATCCATTTTCTGGATTTCTGAAATGTTCTAAAATTGTCCTTATGGGTGACTGAGATGGTGACACTTTTGCTTTCTGATGGTACAATGCATGCAAAATTCATTTCATGCACAAAATTATTAAAAATATTGGGTACAAAATTATCTTGAGGTCTTGTTTATAAGGTATATATGAAACATGGGAGGAGCCCTCGGTGGCGCAGTGGGTTAAACCCTTGTGCTGGGAGGACTGATGACTTGAAGGTTGGGTTGCTGACCTGAAGGCTGTCAGTTCGAATCCAACCCAGGGTGAGCTCCCTCTATCAGCTCCAGCTCCTCGTGTGGGGACATGTGAGAAGCCTCCCACAAGGATAGTAAAAACATCGAAACATCTGGGCATCCCCTGGGTAATGTCCTTGCAGATGGCCAATTCTCTCACACCAGAAGCAACTTGCAGTTTCTCAAGTCACTCCTGATACGAAAATAATGTATGAAACATAAGATAATTTCATGTTTAGACTTGGATCCCTTCTCCAAGATATCTCATTATGTATATGTAAATATTTCAAAATTCAAAAAACCCCAAACTAACCTGCAATCCAAAACACCAAAACACTTCTGGTTCCAAACATTTTGGATAAGGAATACTCAATCTGTATACTGTATGTTTGCTTCCTTCTATAAAAGAGGGTATTAAGCTTGAATATTTTTGCATATATATGTTTCAAACATATATGAACAGAACAACCATGATGCCATGATGACAATAACAAAACCTTGTAATCAGTCAATAGCACAATTGTGTTCTTAGGGGTACCAGATCAGGACTATCTCAGGAGATAATCTCTGGTGATGTTTCCAAGTTGATATTATTTGTGATTTTGTTCTTTATACCCCATGTTTCCATAATAATGGGACTAGTTGTTGCTGTTGTGTGCCTTTAAATTGTTTCTCAACTTATTCCAGCCCGGAAGCGAACCTACCATGGGGCTTTCTGGGACTGACACTGTGTGACTCGTCCAAGGCAACCTGGTGGTTTTCCATGGCCAAGTGGAGAATTGAACCCTAATCTCCACTGTCATAGTCCAGTGCTTCAGCCACTGTAGAAATACTTTTTAATATGTTTATTTATATAATGATTATGTGTTTTTAGCTATATTGTAACTCATCTTGAGCCACAGGGAGTGGTAAGAATTATTATTATTATTATTATTATTATTATTATTATTATTATTATTATTATTATTATATCACACCATGAAAGCCACTCATTGCTAAAACCAGTACAATTAAAAATATATGAAAACACCAGTGTGTAATTAAGTAATCTATGGAGTTAAATCAATTTAAAGTTCATTAAAAGACATAAGATAAAAAGTCAACATAAGATCACACTGTTAAAAACCTCTCATAGTCAATTCATGAAATATGGAAGTGTCCACCTGCTGGTCTAAGGCAGTGGTTCTCAACCTGTGGGTCTCCAGGTGTTTGGCCTGTAACTCCCAGAAATCCCAGCTAGTTTACCAGCTGTTAGGGTTTCTGGGAGTTGAAGGCCAAAACATCTGGGGACCCACAGGTTGAGAACCACTGGTCTAAGGGGAGCAAAGAGCCTGCTATTCTCACCTCCCTATAGAGTTTCAAAGTCTAGTAGCAGCCACGGAGAGGGCCCTCTCCCACTTTCTCATCAAATGATGTTCGGAAGATGATAGGACAATGAGAAGGGACTTTCCTGAAGATCTTTTCATTCAATTGATCTCGTATATGGTCTTCAATACAAAGGATGGTGCCATTAGGCATCCACAATCATTATCAACTACATTTGCCCAGGGTAGTCTGTTCAAGTTAAAATAAAACAAATATAAGTAAGGATCATACATATGAGCACACTTTTTTATGATGACTGAACCCTCCCCACTTTTCCTGAGGATTAGAGAAGCTCTGAGATCAGAGCAACTCTGCTGCCATTGTTCTTCCTTCCCACCTTGTGGGGATATTATTGTGTCAAAAATGTATGTTGACTGCACTTAAATAACAGAGGTGTTCCGCTGCAGAGTTTCAACCCAGCAAAACTGGCACATGGTGAATGGTAGCATCTTTTCTGAAAACTGGGTTGAAAGTATTTGTGTGAGTGTGTGAGTCCCATTCATGCTGCTGCTTGCCAATTGTCTGGCTGGCTTCCAGAGAAATCTCTTCACCAACTGAACTGCTTAATGAGAAAGCAGGAAGACATTGCGACAGGTTGCTTCTCTGTTTAATTGTTTCTAGACCAGGAGGCCTAGCTATTTAGCTGAGGAAATAAAAGGACTCCAACAAAAGAAAAATAAGATAATCTTGACTGGTAAAGATGTTTGCTGTTATGCATTTCTCCCTTCAGAAAATAAGACCATACTCCCCATCCAAGATTGGACAAAGTAAAATAGCGGGATCAAGCAGCAAATTTTGACAGGGTGGTAAATGGATCATTATTTGTTATGCTATTGCATTTTTACTACCAGGGATTAGGAGAGGTACCTGTGGGATTTTCTTCTTCATTGTCAAAATGATTTGGCTACTTTTTAAACATCTATGCATCTTGATTAGACTTGGATGCACTGGGAAGGTATGTCATTTGCGTCTGGCAATGAAATGCCTTGATGTTCTCCCTGATAGCATCCAGATGTAAAGTTTCTACACTTAGAAATTGCAGATCCACTTTTTAGGCCATGTCTGCACCAACCACTTATTTTGGACTGGCCTTCTATGCTCTGGACAGGCTTTGGAACAATTATGGCAGCCACACACACCTGGCCAAACCCTTTATAGAGCCATGTTCAATTGGGCTGGGATCACATTAGCCTAGCTGGGCTTTTCATCCGGGTTGCCATTGTTTTTCCCCACCAGCCCCAGAACTTTCCGTGAGCACCTGGCACTGTCATCTGCACAGCCTGCAAAGAGTGGGTAGAGTGATCACTGCTAGTTATTGCCCCGTTCTGACCTAAGCTTATTCAATGGTCAGGTACTTACAGGGTGGTCCATCAGAAAATGAATACACAGGGACAACTCTCCCCTTCCCTGATTACTACAGGGAAAGGGTGAAACTGACTCAGTTTATCTGTCCAGATGACCACAGAGCCCTATGATACTCCAGAGCAGTGGTTCTCAACCTGGGGTCCCCAGATGTTTTTGGCCTTCAACTCCCAGAAATCCTAACAGCTGGTAAACTAGTTGGGATATCTGGGAATTGTAGGCCAAAAACATCTGGGGACCCCCAGGTTGAGAATCACTTCTTCAGAGTTTCCTTCAAACATTGGACTATCCCTCTTCTTTGCTTAAAGCAATGCGAAGTCGTGTTAAGGGCCAAAAACTCATATTTTCTGTGTAGTCTGCCAGTGCTCAATTTGAGGTGAATATAAAGTTATTATTCATGTAGTTAAGACCTTAACCAGCATGGTATCTGATTTAACAAGTCTACATGTACTGCATGTAACAACGATGTCCATGACTGGTGTGCTGGTAAGAATTACACAGTGCTATAGTAAAACAGATACCCTGCAGTGTTGGCACAGTATTACTGCTTGACCTCACATCCCATCAGTCCCTTTGCTACATCCTGAATGTATTACTCACTGCCACCACTAATTTGGCACCCAGCTGCTCCCAGGATCAGGCCATCAGTCCCACTGACATAAATGAGTTTAATTTGGCACTCCCCTACATTTAATTTTGCATTCGTTAATTTTTATTATCCATGCACTTATCCTCTGAATACTTTGGCTGCGATCCAAAAAGCTACTTTAGGTGTGTTGAAGGACTTGGGTATCCCCAGTAGGATATTTGACTTATATCTTTCAAAAAGCGGCCATCATGCCTAATTGTAATCTGCCTCTGGAAAGCTCCACAGTTTATGGTGAAACAAAGAAAGCTACTGGTTGCCACATTTAACCAAATTACAAAATCCTTGAGGTAGGTGGGTTTTGTTGTGTGGTTCTTTTGTTATTGAATTTTATATTATTAGTATTTGCATATGTTCTTTTTCCATTGAACAACCAAAGTGTATCATTGGGATGGCTAAATTATCCATCAAAGACAGAAATACAATGTGTAAGATATTTAAAATAATTAAAAATGAAGGTGGGAAGAACTAAAATGACTCTCTAGATATTTGTTGGGCTGCAAATTCCATATTTTCTTGCTATTGGTTGGCTAGGAGTGCTGGCACTTTCTGTCTGACAACATCTAAAGGGCCTCATGATTCCCACCCCTGAATTAAACCAAACAATTCAATTCAAATAAACTATTTGGAAGATGTATTGAGACTAATAGTTCCTGAAGCCTGGGGAAACCTGTCAGCTGTTTCTTCCCTCATTATTTGCCACCCTATCTATCGTAGTAGCACCAGTTTCTTAAGATCTCTAATATCATATCGATCCTCCTTTTGCTATGCTCACAGCAAGAGATATTTTCATGGTGTATGGAACTGTATGTTAGGTCACTCCAAAGACTTGCCCATTTCACTGCTGCCTTGTTGTGATGTGGTGCTCTGAAGTTCAAGAGAGGCTTGAAAAAATATTTGCTACGTGTTCCAATGTTGTTACAGTAGAGTCTCACTTATCCAACACTCGCTTATCCAACGTTCTGGATTATCCAACGCATTTTTGTAGTCAATGTTTTCAATATATCATGATATTTTGGTGCTAAATTCATAAATACAGTAATTACTACATAGCATTACTGCGTATTGAACTACTTTTTCTGCCAAATTTGTTGTCTAACATGATGTTTTGGTGCTTAATTTGTAAAATCATAACCTAATTTGATGTTTAATAGGCTTTTCCTTAATGCCTCCTTATTATCCAACATATTCGCTTATCCAACATTCTGCCGGCCCATTTATGTTGGATAAGTGAGACTCTACTGTATTTATAAGAGCCATCAGCAGTGTTTCATAGCTTGCTGATGTGTGAATACAGCTTCATTGCAGAGTAGTGAGAGTAGTGAGAGTGGTAGTAGCAGAAGTAGGCATAGGGACCGCAATCCATCTTCTTCCTGATATACCATCTGAACAACATGGCTTATGGCAGGGCCAGACTTGCCACTTGGTCTCTATTAGCAATGCACAAATCTTTAGCACTGTGGATTCCCTGCTGTGTACAGGGAATTATGTGACTTCAGGTGTTTTAGCCTACAACTCCCAGAAATCCCAACCAGTTTACCAGCTGTTAGGATTTCTGGAAGTTGAAGGCCCAAACATCTGGGGACCCACAGGTTGAAAACCACTGCTATAGTGAAATATGGCAATGGTTCTTGAAGGGGAAGAATATACAAGCTAGGAGAGCCTGGAGCAGCTTACTTTTGCCTTAAACTACAGGGAAAGGCAAAACTTTGCCTTCCTTTTCCTGAATTGAGTGCAAATCACTTTTAAAACCTGAATTTAGTTTGCAGCAACTGAAGTTAACTAAGAACAAAGAGAGAAAGCGAAAGCAGGGTAGAGAAACCGGAACATTTAAAGAGCAATAGAAAAAAGTGGGATGACAGATGATTAATCAGAACTGTCCCTGCAAAAATTGAACAGGTGGAAAGTATAGACAGAACATGAGTTTCATGCTAGCTAGCACTATGAATTACAGTTGGTCTCCACATTCACATTCACTGGGGCTAGGGGCACAGGACCCATACAAAAGTGGAAAAATCATGAATAAAAAAACCTGAGAGATCTCTAGGTTATCCAGCATGATGTTATGATCAACCTGTACCAGAAGCTGACCATATAGGCCCGAGCTATGGCGCAAGCTGGTGAGCAGCCAGCTGCAGCCAGCTGAGACCAATCACTCTGACCAAGAAGTCATGAGTTCGAGGCCAGCTCGGAGCCTGCGTTTGTCTTTTTCTTTGTTCTATGTCAAGGCATTGAATGTTTGCCTTATATGTGTAATGTGATCTGCCCTGAGTCCCTTCGGGGTGAGAAGGGCGGAATATAAATACTGTAAATAAATAAATAAATATCGAGTAGTAGTTCTCAACCTGTGGGTCTCCAGGTGTTTTGACCTACAACTCCTAGAAATCCCAGCCAGTTTACCAACTGTTAGGATTTCTGGGAGTTGAAGGCCAAAACATCTGGGGACCCACAGGTTGAGAACCATTGATATAGAGCCATATGAGATTAATATTAATCAAATCCACAGATAATCAAATTCAAAGGCTGACTATATTGTCAAAAACATCGTCCAATTGTTTTTATTCCATAGGAATCCTTAAATATAGCTGATTTTTACTTTTATTTTTTAAGCCCTGTCATCTGCCATCAGCCCTTTCAGAAGGGAAATTCTCATCCAGCTCCTGTTCCAATATTTCTGCTGGTCTCAATCGGGTATGGTTGAAACAACTAAACAAGTGTTATTATATTATCTATACTACAAGATGATAGTTATATTACACCAGTTTTAACAAACTTCCTGGGATAGTTCTGATAATGATTATTCTTCCCTTTGTTGTTCTGACTCTGTTAACCAAATTAAGGTACTAACATTTTGCGTGTCTTCAGTTGTTTTTTGCGGTTGCCTGTAGCTTTTAAATTGTCCTCTACCTATAATTTGCCCCTACCCTATTTTACAATTGCAGAAGCTGGTCTTAATGGTAATAAAATCAGTTTCCCTTTCCCATATTCCTGATCAGACATTTTTAGATTTAACTGGAATTCTTTGTTGTCTTGGAGAACTGGTTGTAATAGGTTCCATATAATAAGAATATAATCGTGAGAAGAAATGCTGGCTTTATTTTTATACTTTACATAACAATAGTATCCACCAGGAATGTCTGTCTACATTGCTATGAAATAAATCAATTCCTCAGATGCTATTTTTGGTTCTCTTATCAGCCCCACATTTGAGCTGAATATCGTGAAACTTGAGTGAAGACAGCTAGAGGGCACTGTGGCTAAACATTTTGCCTGTTCTTATTTAGCGCACAGCAAGACTGGCCAGAATTTAGCAGCAGCTTAGAAGCAATGCTAGCTTGAAACTATATTTGCAGAATCATCTGATCCATTGTTATTCGGGGCGTGCGGAGTGGAATAATGAGAAGGAAGCCAGGAAATTAAGTTTTGCTGTTCTCTTTTGGCAGAGCTTCCAAATGTAGAATTAAAAACTACATATAGGAGCAATATTGTTCTACCTGCCCAAAGAAGCCTCTGCAACAAATAAATATTTAGTACTACCATCTGCAAGTGCTGAATGCTCCCATCCATTAATCATATTGGTCTAATTGTTTTTCCATATATAATAAATAATTGATAAGAAACAACGGCACCCATATGGCTTCAGCAGGCATTTTGGAAATGTTAACAGGGAAGCAGATGGGAGTTCTTTATTGCTTCTGCCAAAAAGTTGAAGATAGGTTTTTAGGACAACCAAAGCAAGTGGAAATCTATGTATTTTGAGATGTCTATCCCTGTTGTATCCTGTGCATCAAGATTGGTTGCCAGGCTACAGAGAGTGAATGGTTTTTAATGATGAAATCCTACCCTAGAATGATTTTCAGAAATATTCAAAATGTAGTCTAACGTGGCAAGCAAGCCCTTTAAAAAAAAAGGTGTGTGTGGATAATATAGTAGGGCTGTAGCTCTCTAAATGCTAAGCTACTATTCCTTAACATTTGATAAAGGAATATATAGTAAAGACTGATGGGAACTAGAAACTAACAACATTGAAACAGTTACGGGTTTCCCAACTGCCAAAACAGCATCATATTCTCAGAAGATATAGTGCAATGTCTTACCCACTCATAATAATAATAATAATAATAATAATAATAATAATAATAATAATAATAATAATAAACTTTATTTATACCCCACCACCATCTCCCCAATGGGGACTCGGGGCGGCTTACATGGGGCCATGCCCAGAACAATACAATATAACAAAATATAATAGAACAACAAATCATAGCACATTAAACAACACAATAAAAGAAAATATACACTACATTAAACAAGGTCAAAGAACAATAAAACCAAGGGCGGGTCACATGAACACTAGATTAATTATAATCATAATTATGTTTAGACTAAAACCCCAGAAGCCCTCTCTTCAAGCCTACTACACCATATTAGCACCAGGTAATCTCTTGTCACCACGTTCTTCAGGCTTTACAACCAACGGTTAATTTCCCTCCTAAAGTTGGGCATGAGCAAAAATAAATAAAAAAACAAAATGATAAGGTAGTGGAAATTTTGGTTTCCTGAATGTTGAATTCACTTGTAAAAATGTATGTGCTCTTGCAGCAACAACATTTTGGTTACAAATCTCCCATGCTTTCTCAAAAACATCATTACTATATGTGGGATATGAATGCTGTGTTAAGAGGTTCTTGAAATATATTTGTTATAGCACAGTAAGGAATATATCTGTTTAATTTGAGGGAATCTACATCTTCAAGTGGATATATTGTCCAGAAATTATATGAACATGGATTTGTAAAAAAGAGAGCACAATGTAATGGTTTGTCTAATGGACTAAGACTCTGGGAGACCAGAGTTTAAATTTCTGCTCAGTCCTGGAAACCCATTGAATGACCTTGGCCTTGGGCAAATCATACATTTTCAGCCTCAGAGGAACACAATGTGATTTTTAAAAAAACACAGTGGTGAGGTCATCATAAATCAGAGTTGACTTGAAGGTGTACGAAACAAGATGTATAAGCCATATAATCAATACTAATGGAAGTTTCAAATGAAACACCAGCTAGTTTCAACAACAGAGAGTTCTACAACACTTAGAAATGAGCACATTATATTATTGTATAAACTTTTATGTTTGGCTAATTTAAGATAAAGGGGTAGGGGGCATATCCAGTGGACTTGGAGGCAACTTTTCATGCTGGCACAAACCAGAAGCCATCAGAGGTCGGGACTGAATATAGTTAGGTCTCATTGAATTTTCTATAAAATGACACAAGATAACAGGGGATCATTTTCCCCAACTTTCAGAAATATTCATACATCTACTAATTTAAGGGATATTTTTAAAGTTTTGACAAAAAACATTTTTAAAGCCACAACAGCTATCTCATTGAATGTCTCTCATAGTAACAAATAGAACTTCCATTTAGGGATTTCTTCCCAGCCCATCAAGAGATTTACTTACTAGAAGTATTAGTCAGTCCTCCTCTTTGCAGATTCAACAATTTATTGGAACTCTGGTGGGCTGCTGCTATGGAGGGATAAATATCTCTCTTATCCTGATTGAGACTTTCTGATGCTGAGCAGAATTCTGGGAAACGTAGTTTAGGGCAGGGCCTTTTGAATTCTCTGGCATAGGGTTTCTTGCCTTCCTAAACAACATTTCCCAGAAATCTGTGCTTTCTCAGTCTCTTTTCCAATGAAATCTGCTTTCTCCCTGCTGCTTCTCTCACCTAATGGCAAGAGGCCACCAATTTAAGGATGAATGGCAGCCTTTTTGGCTTTGCTTTGCTTGCTTGTACTGAAAATTAAACTGACTTTGGGAGGTGTCCAAGATTTAGAAAATTCAAATGAGAAAGTATTGGGTAACTTTTGATTTTTAAGTTTTTGGTGCAGGCCATGCCCATGTGTCGAGTATAACGTCATAAGTATGAATTTTAAAAAAATTGATTCAATTTACGACAACTAACGAAAAATTTGCACAGCCCTACTAGTTACATCTGTCTATTCATGGCATTAGTATTGTTTTGTAAGTTCTATTTACATGAATGTCCCATGTGCTTTGTGTCATATGTTCAAGGACATATGACAGTGCAAGGAAGCTTTTTAATATTGGAGGAGCCTTTTGTTTATTGTGCAAGAAGGCTATGCCAACGGATCTATCTATTTATCAATCATATATCCAACCATCCATCTAGCCAGTAGATAATATGTGTTTCGTAATGGCCAGATTTCCATCTGACATGTCTAAATGCTTTTATCTGTTTGAATCATGTACTAATTACTAATTAGTCACTGTTATTTAATTAGACCATCTATTTGGTGAATCCTTCATTAATCTCATTCAGTTTGGTATTTTGCCAGCTGTTGGTGAAAGCTGTGTTACTCAGCTGGGATTAGATGAATGCTGTTGGTTACAACGGTGCTATTGGAAAAACGGTTTCCTCACTAAATAATTGTGTTAAATGGTTATCTATTTGGTAATGGACCAAATCCAAAGCAAGAGCATGGAAAAACCGTTACCGTATGAAGCAGGTAGGGATTTGCCTGTACAGAACGCTCAATAGACATTGCCTTGAACTTATTATGTAACCATTGGTGTCAGTGTGATGTCCTGGCACCACACTAATTGGGAGGGGATGCCACAACTAACTAGCTACATATATATCTCTTCTGGACGATCTTTTCAAGTTGTACCAACAACTCAATTAAGCCTTGGATTTTTTTTTGTGAGGTAGAGATCTACACATAGCACTTTCCTCTTTTCTGGACCTTAAGTCACCAAAACTGGAGAACTACAGTCTGAGAATGACTCTCTTGTTCTCCAGACCCTTGATCATTTTAGTTGCCCTCCTCTGGACACATTCCAAAGGCCCTGTCTACATTGCCATAAAATACAGTTTCAGAATCCAGATTAATTGCACTTACCTGAATTATATTACTCCATACTACCATCTAATCTGGTTCATTGCAGTTAAACTGGAACCTCATTATATGGCAGCGTAGATCATAGAATCATAGAGTTGGAGGAGACCTCATGGGCCATCCAGTCCAACCCCCTGCCAAGAAGCAGGAATATCACATTCAAAGCAGATGGCCATCCAGCCTCTGTTTAAAAGCCTCCAAAGAAGGAGCCTCCACCACACCTCCGGGGTAGAGAGGTCCACTGCCGAACAGCTCTCACAGTGAGGAAGTTTTTCCTAATGTTCAGGTGGAATCTCCTTTGCTGTAGTTTAAAGCCATTGTTCCGCGTCCTAGTTTCCAGAACAGCAGAAAACAAGCTTTCTCCCTCCTCCCTATGACTTCTCCTCACATATTTATACATGGTTATCATGTCTCCTCTCAGTCTTCTCTTCTGCAGGCTAAACATGCCCAGCTCTTTCAGCTACTCCTCATAGGGCTTGTTCTCCAGACCCTCGATCATTTCAGTCGCCTTCCTCTGGACACATTCCAGCTTGTCAACATCTCCCTTCAATTGAGGTGCCCAGAATTGGACACAGTATTCCAGGTGTGGTCTGACCAAGGCAGAATAGAGGGCTAGCATGATTTCCCTGGATCTAGACACTATACTCCTATTTATGCAGGCCAAAAACCCATTGGCTTTTTTTGTCACCGCATCGCATTGTTGGCTCATGTTTAACTTGTTGTCCACGAGGACTTCAATATCTTTTTCACACATACTGCTATCAATCCAGTCTTCCCTCATTCTGTATCTTTGCAAAGATTATGCCAAAGACTGTAGATGCAGAATCAGACTCTTGAGATCTGACAACCATAGTAGATAGGGAAGCAATAAATAGAATTTTGATTTATATACTGTGCTTATTTTTTGTTACTGTTTATTAGTGTTGCATAAAGGAAAGTTCTAAAGATTGTTAGTTGAAATCTGTCACAAGCTTGGAAACAGGTGGCCATTTTTAAAGCTTGTTAGCTTTAAAACAAAAAGATTTATTACCCACTCGACCTTCAGCGGATTTAATTAAAGTGGTGGATTTTTTTATCGTTACATTGTCCTTCCATTTCAAGGTGCCTTGCTATGCAATGCACAGCTCATTACAAAAGGGAGCTAGAAAAATTTGGTAGGCCAATTGCAGCAGGAACATGTTAACCTAACGGATGAGCCCTTTTTAATTTACTCTTGGAATAATTGATTCAGCTCACTTAATCACACTTCACTTCAGCATGGGTACAGAGAGTCCTTTCCATTATGCTAATTCATATTGCACAATTCCAGAAAACATTTGACTCAGCCAAACATAGAACTGAACAAAATGATTATTTTTTGCCCTCATTTATTCCAAACCAAAGCCTTCTATTTCTGGTCAATGTTTCTTCTGCCGGTGGTTGCCACTATACCTGATTTGCCCTGCTTCCAGATTAATCTGCTAATTTAAAAAACTGGGGGGAAACATCTTGTTTAAAATACCATGCATACATTCATTATTTAGATTTATTAGCTGCTGTACAAAGCAAACAAGGAAGAAAGTATAAAAAGCAGGCTTTCAGTTGTTATGTTTTAATTAAGAAAACAAAAATAGTGAACACAGGAAACTATTAAGTGGATGATGAAAATATAAACTTGTCAAAATGAGATGATTAAGAATAGGATTTTAAAGGAAAGCTGTGAAATAATTAAATAAGTTCCTCAAGTGGAAAGATACATTATTGAATAACAAAATTAGGATTGTCTATGTCATCTTATTTCTAATTCCTACGTATGGTTTTGAAAAATTGGAGAAAGCAGAGAAGGAAGAAAATCAGCTCATTTGAACTGTGATGCTAAAGGAAAATTCTATGGATATGTTTCATAGTTGCATTTCCAGTTCTTAGTTTTCTGAATGCTTGATTGCAGTTTCCATTCCGATTAATGACTGAGCCAAGGTATGGAAAATCTTGAACTACAAGTATTATGCAAATCATCTGTGGAATTATTTTCATTTTCTTAATGTTTTAACTTTAAACCCATCTTTGTACTTTCTTACTTGACAATTTTCAGCAGAATGAACCCTTGATAGTGTATCTAATAATGCTTGGTTCCAAAACCCCTCCATGGATACCAAAATCCATAGATGCTCATGTCTAGTTATATACAATGGCTTAGTAAAATGTTGTTCCTTGTATTCAATTGAAAAATAAAAGATTTTTCTTTTTGGAATTTATTTTTTAAAAGTAAACTTTGAGTGATTAAATTTTTGAAAGCTGAATCTGTGAATACGGGGGCAACTGTAGTCGTTGCAAGTCTTTGTTATTTTCCACTTGTAGTATGGTGTCATCTGCATATCTAAAATTATTGATATCCCTTCCTCTATCTCTAATCCTGCTGAATATATATGTACAGTGCATATGTTAAATAAACAGGGTGTTAAATTGCACCTTGCCCAAACCGCTTGCCAATTGTTGGCTTGGCTGGACCTTTCCATAGTTTTCAGTGCTATTGACCATAGTATCTTCTGGGTTACCTTGCTGGGATGGGACTCAGAGGCAGGGTTTTACCATTTCTTCCTGACAGGACAAACACAGAAGATTGTACTGGGAACTCCTGTTTGAATCTTTAGTTATTAGTCCATTGACCTGTGAGGACTATGGTTGCCCCCCCCCCGTCCCCGCTATAGTGGTGTGGTGCCATCAATATACAAATGACATCCTACTCTACTCGTCCTTTCCACCCCAATCCAGAGAGGCACTCAAGACTTAACCCAGTGTCTGTCATCAGTAATGGACTGGTTGAAAGAAAGCAAAACTTAATCTAGACAAGAAAGAGGAGATTCTGGTCATCTGGAAGGCAGATTAGGGAATAGGGATTCAGCCTGTGTTAGAGGGGTTTACATTTCCTGGAAGACACAAGCTTTTATTTGGAGTGTACTCCTGGACTCAGCCTTGAACTTGAAAGCCCAAGTTTCTGTAGTGGCCAAGAGTGCTTTTGCACATTTAAACCTTGTATACCAACTGCGCCCATTCCTTGAGACATCAGATTTTGCCTTGGAGGTACATGCATTAGTATCATACACCCCATCTGGACAATTATAACAACATGGGGCAGCCTTTGAAGAGTGTTCTGAAACGCTGGGCCAAAGAGCTACAACCAGACTATTAACTGGAGCAAGTTACAGAGACCATACTGTGCCCCTGTTGAAACAGCTCCACTGCTAGTTTGTTTCTGGGTACAATTCAAAATGCTGGTTATGACTTATAAAGTCTTATATGGCTCAGATCCAGGCTATCTGATAGACCATTACAGTATGTAACAAAATTTGATTTTTTTCTGTTCCTGGTTTGAAAGTGTTAGTTCCTGTTTAATTGTACAGTACTTACTTTGAAAGTAGTTGTTATGCACCACAAACTTCATTTTGTGGCTGCCAAAACTATGCTGAACTGGTTGATACTCTATGAGATATTAATTGAAAAACTGTAGCAAAATGTGCTGCAGGATGTCCCACAAAAACAAAGTTTTTGCAGTTTAATAAACTTTTTCTATGTTTTTATGATAGGATCAATTAGGAAATGGCATTTATAACCCAGGAACAAAAATTGTGTTATATAGTGATGTCCCTGTATGAGCCAGCCCAGGCAGACTCTTGAGATCATCAGGAGAGGCCCTTTATCTCAGTATCATCACAAGCCTAGTTGATAGAGACATGAGAGACATTCTTCTTGGTGACTTCCCTTAGGTTCAGGAACTTTTTCCCCAGGGAGGCCAAAATGCTCCTCTCCTTCTGTTGGCAGGCTAGATCCTTTTATTCAGACAGGGGTGTTATATTGTTCTAACTGAGCTGTTATTAACAGCTTTTTATTTTCTGAACTGTATTTTAGTATCTGTTAGTTGTTATAGTACAGTACTAGAAATCATTTCATTTTGTTTCACTATTTGATTTTAATGTTATTATTCATTTAAATTGTGGACCTCTTTGAATCCCAATTTTGATACTTTATGTGTTGATCAGTGGATTCGTTGTGACCGTCATTTAACAATGACTAATCTTCATTGTTAAATATTAAATGAAATCGGCAATTTTTTTTAAACCAGTAGATTTATTGTATAAGAAATAAAGCAAGCATCTAGCCTAATGAAGTTTCTGCAAACAGTACACTGTAATACCTCAGTTTCAAAGAAGGTGACACACTACCTCTGAATTCTTTGCACATTCTCAGCTCTGCAAGCCCAATTAGATTTCCTTCTCTTCCTAATTGGCCCTATCCCTATTTCTGTTTTTACTGGCTCTCTCCCTATTTCTACATGGCCTTATCTAATCCTTTTACAGACAAACCCCTGGTTTTTATATTTACCTCCCCATCAGCCCTCTTTCACGAGCTGAGATTGGTTTGCTCTATACAGATTTGTCCAGCTTCTCACTTTACAAGCATTAACTACCTGTTCCGTATGCTTTACGGAATGAATAAATATGCTTTACCAAATGAATAAGTAATGGTCAGAATTCCCATTAACTGTAATGAGACACATGGCAAAAATCTGTTGACACCACATCTGTGGCAATGGCTTTTCCCTGCTGTAGGTACATTGCTCATCAGTGAATGGAGCGCTTCCTTGAGTTTGCCTTGTGTTTATCCTGCTGTCTGTCAACCTTGACTCAATCCAGCCAAGTGGAACAAATAAGGTTCTCTGGAATAGCAACAAATATTTTGGGTGTCCTGCTGGAATATATTTCAGGTGTTATGGATCCTTTTATACGTGCCACATTTTCGAATAGTTTACTTCCATAGCTAAATGTTTCAGTTCCTGCCATTATCAATCCTGCTTGGAGATTTGCATTATTTTGTTATATGGGTGTGCAGTTGTGATGACCCATGGGCCTTGTAGTCCTGCTCAGGACATTGTAATCCCTGATGAAGAAGAAAACTTGGGTTTTTTACCTTCCCAGTCAGAACTGGAATCTTCTCAGCCAGATCTTTCCCAGGCAGATCTGGGAACCTTGCACCTGCAAGAAAGTTGTGTCCCAGAAGTATGTCAAACAAACCCAGAGCCCACATCTCCCGTGTTCTTGCGCCGTGAGTTTTGTAAACAACAGAGGGGTTTGGAAGCAGCTTCGCGCAGGAGTGCTAGAATTGCAGCTAAGAATGTAGCCAATTAAGACTGCTTTCCGTGAGAACCTTTAGGGAGTCAAACATCTGGTCCCAGAGTTTAGCTTTCGTTTCTGGTTCCCAGAGAACTGCTTCGGCGGGAAAGTTAGACTCTATATAGGTGTTTTACCCGCGTAGTAACTTCGCGGAGTCAATTCGTCAGCCTCCGGAGCGAGTTGTGTCTGGACAGCGCGCTCCGTTTCAAGCCTCGTTCCCGCTCAAGCCTTTGCCTGCCTTCCAGCCTTCGCTCCAGTTTCCAGCCTTTGTTTACCTACGGACCTTGCTTGTTTCCCGGGACTATACCTTGCCTTGTATCACGGATTTTACCAAGTTATTCCACGGACCTTGTTCTTGTTCCTTGTTACCTTGTTCCACGTTTTAAGCCTTGCTTCAAGTATCAAGTTATTTCCGAGCCTTGCTCAAGTTTATGGACTAAAGGACCTTGTCATCTCCCCTCACTTTGCCTGGCAAAGTGAGTGTTTCGGTTATTGGATTACAACTTTGGATCATAATATTTCATATTGGACATTGCTTTTTTGGACTAATTTTGACCTTTCCTGAAAGGTCTGCTTCTGAACTAACTTTTACATTTATTTTTATTAATCTTATATATTTCCTTAATAAAGATATTAGATTGAATCTGGCCTCTGCGTATGGTTATTGGTGCTCTGTAGCCTGGGTCCTGACAGCAGTCTTTTTTATTTTGCCAGCACAGTGGTATAGCACCAGCAGTCAACAGCATGTAAACCAACATCTTATAAAAGGCTATGAATCTCTTTAAGAACTTGCTAGGTGTTCATTAAAATTATGTATGACAAACAGCTAAAATAAATTGATTCCTAGCACTTATGTCTGGCACGTAAACATATTTTGCCATGATGCATCCACAAGAAAGCCACTGTAAATTATCCATAATTATAGAAGTTATACTTTTTCATTGAAATTCATTATATCACTGCTTTCCTACTATCAGCATAATAGTGATATTGAGACCATCAATGGGAGTGATATGTAAATAGCTTGTTTATCTTCTAGTGGAATTTTTTTGTAGCTGCATGGAACTCTGAACCATGCAAGGTTTTCAAGAATTTTTTTCTTTACTATTGACAGACTTTATGCTGATGTAACTTTGTTCTGGCATTTGCTTTACCCTCATGTATAAAATATGCAACTTTATAAACAAGGTCACAGTTTTCTGACATTATCAGGAATGAGAAATGCTTTCATGCCTACCTAGCATCTGTATGAATAAGAAGCTTCTGGAATGTGCCTATGCTCATAAATAATTTCTGTTTTAAAAAGTCGTGCAACTTCTCACTTGATGTTTCATGTTGATTGCATAAACATCCAAATTTCTTCTTCTGGCTATATGAAAGTAGGGTATCTTAGACTGAATTCTTCATTGCCTTGCTAGAATATGTATGTATGTGTGTATGTTTCTGTGCAGTTTTGTTCAGAAGGTTCTAGAATAGAGTTTTGCCAAAAGATCCATCCTCTTGTTCCATTTCACATGGCTTCTGCTATTCCCATCTAGTTCCCTTTTTACTGCCACAGCAATAGCACTGGGATGAGTCTTCTTGTCATCAAAAGCCAGAATTGTTTCATTTTTCCTACTTCTGTTTCTTCCTGACTATATCTTATTTTGTATTTCTTGTTCAGTTGTACTTTTTGGTATGTATGATTTTGCCACCTATCCTCTCAGAAACATGCTTTTAGAGGTGCATTAGATACAGTGGTTCCCAACCTTTTTTTTGACCAGGGCCCACTTTGACCAGGGACCACTTTCCAACATTAGTGCCAATAGGGTTACGAATCAGTTTTTGGTCAACTTTAGATTCGGTTTGATTATTTGGGGTGCTGGTTCAGAAAATTGCATTGGATAGACCACATCAGCTCTACTTTCATGCAGAACATCTGCCATCCAGTAGTTGCCATCTGCTTGCCCACAGAAAACCATATTTAATAATCTAGAGCTGATGTGGTTTATCCAATGCAATGGTCAGCTTTATAGAAAGGAGCGGAAATAAAATTAATAAAATAAATAAAGAAGAAGGAGGTTCATGGATTTTTGTTCTTACGGCCCACTGCTGGGCCATGGCCCACAGGTTGAGAACCACTGATTTGATACATAGGAGAGTTGCATACATAGTCATTGTAGGTCATGCCTTGGGCAGACTTACCTGGTTGAAACTTGTCACCTCTTTTAAAGGAGACATGACAGAACAAGTCCTTGAGCTGCATAGCTCTTTTGTGGGTTGAAATTTTGCAGTTAAGAGATTCAGAGAGATTTGTTCTTTCAGGTATTTACAGTTTTTGCACTTCTGCAAGTTTTCTACATCCCTGGCCCCAGTGAATGTGGAGATCTCCCTGTAGAGGTAATGGGTAGGTTCTAAACTTGCTTCAGCTACATTGGCATCACATTTGTCCTATTTTTTTCTCCTCTCTCATTGGGTACCATGTGGTAATTGAACTGGAATTTAGCATGTGCAATATAGCTGAAAAATTTCCCTGGACACAAATTTTTAGATATAGAACATTCTGAAAGTAGCAGTGTAGAATCTATATATATCACTGCGCATGGTATCTACAGTGAAATGGACTTCTGGGGTGGGGGAGGGAAGAACATACCTTATTTTCAAGGTGATTGGCAATCTTACAAGTCTCCTGGAGTCACTAGCCAACGTCAGCACAATATGCCTGCTCCCCGCAGATATCATTTTAAACCAAAAAGACTGCTTTTAAGTGTGCCTTTGGTCATCACTGTCACATGCCAATATTTAGTTGTGGGTTTGCATATCTGCTAGATTGGGGTGGTGGCCTTCTGACCTTCAGAAGTTTCATATTCTTGGATTGCTAATTTTTTCCTCTAAAGCAGTGGTTCCCAATCTTTGGGCCTCCAAGTGTTTTGGACTTCAGCTCCCACAGTTCCTAATAGCTGGTAAACTGGCTGGGATTTCTGGGAGTTGAAGTCCAAAACATCTGGAGAACCAAAGGTTGGGAACAACTGTTCTAAAGAGAGTCTGTTCAAACTTTAATTGAATTGGGGGACTGTATAGCTCTATTCTTCTCAAAATATGAGAGACTCCTTGATGCCTCCTTGATCTGTTCCCTGGAACCTTTAGAGAAAGGATGAGAGAACCACCTTTTCTCTGATTTTGGCACACTCTAACATACATCATGCCTGGCCATTGGCCATGCTGACTGAGGTTAATGGAGGTTATAATTATAATTATTTATATTTCGCTTTTTCTCTCCGTATGGAGACTCAAAGCGACTCACAACTAAAAGCATTTCAGTACAACTTACAATATACAAATATGAAAACAGTATTAAACATTAATATTAAAACAATCCAGGTTTTTATTGTGTCAGAAGAGAATTGAGAATATACTGCAAGTTGCTTCTGGTGTGAGAGAATCGGTCAGAGACATTGCCCAGGGGACACCCGGATGTGTTACCATCCTGCAGGAGGCTTCTCTCATGTCCCTGCATGGAAGCTGTGGCTGATAGACAGATCACCCCACCTCGCGGATTCAAACCACCAACTGTTGCACCCCAGAGAGGATCCACCTTGCTCTCAACACACACCACTGAGACAGACTTGATATAAACAGTTTATTGATAAAACCGTAGCAAAACGTAAGGCAGAAAGCAATAAGGAAATGCAGTAATCCAAATGTATATGCAGTAATCCAAATAGAGTTCAATGTCCCAAAAACAGCAAGTAAATCCTTAAAAGACAAGGTTTAAAACATCAAAGAAAAATCCAAAGTACATGATATAAACAGGAGAAGGAAAGCAAGAATACTTTTCCAAGAAACCATAGGCAACACTTGAACCAAGACTTGAGGCTTGAAAGCAGGAACCACAGGCAACACTTGAATCAAGACAGGAACAAAGCAGGAGATCTTGCTCTGAAAGCAAAGTTGCTTGATCTGAAATGTGTCCCCACATTTCTCCTTATTTACCCATTCTTTCAAGACATGAAGGCATTCCTTTGACCTTGGGTTCCCAGCCTTTTGGCAGCAATCCACAGCGAATGTCTAGGGAGTTTCGTTCTCAGACTCAGCCTTGTTTCTCTGTCTAATTGGACTTCCTCATTATCCCTTTCAGAACCAGCTGTCTCTTGTTGACTTTCTCTGCCCTCCTCCCGTTCTGAGAGCTGGGAAAGGTCACTCTGATCTGAAGCCTCTGTTATCTCTACTAGCTCATCTTGGCTACCTGCCTGCAGCCTTCTCGTAATCTCTGGCTGCTCAGACTGTGCAATATTTTCAGTTTCAGACTGTGCAAACCCAAATCCCCCTTCATCATCAGACTGAGACAGAACACTGGCTTTCAGATCAGTACTTCAGCTGGCACAAGGTTTAATCCATTGTGCCACCGCGGCTCCAACAATCCAGGTTAAAACCATAAAAGCATATAAAATCACATCACAAAAGCACAGCAGCGCTTGATGGTCTCAAACTCCTTTGTCTTTAAAAGCCTGCCTGAAAAGAAAGATTTTAGCCTGCTGCCAAATGGGCAGCACGGAGGTGGCCATTCTGGCTTCCCTGGGCAGGGAATTCCAGAATTGAGGGGCAGCCACTGAGAAGGCCTCTCTCTCATTCCCTCCAACCATGCTTGAGATGGAGGGCCTCTCCTGAAGATCTCAGGCCTGAGCAGGTTCGTACAAGGTGATGCGGTTGTCCAAATATCCTGGACCTGAACCGTCTAGGGCTTTAAAGGTCATAACCAGCACTTTGAATTGTGCCCGGTAACAGACAGGCAGTCAGTGGAGCTGCTTCAACAGCTGAAGTTTCCAAGCACTCTTCAGAGGCAGCCCCATGTAGAGTGCATTACAGTAATCCATATGGGATGTAATTAAGACATGTGCCACCATGACTAGATCTAGCTTCTCAGTGAATGGTGTATAAGTTTTAATGGTACAAAGGCCCTCCCAGTCACCTCTGATTCCTGGGCCTCCAGGTTCAATGCCGAGTCCAGGAGGACCCCCACCATAGCTCTAGTCAGTTGGAGTCCAACAGCATTTGAAAGGTTACTCCTTGTTTTTAAACAACTAAGAGACTGAGCTAGAGTTTATCACACCTGGTTCTGAACAGCAACCATGATCTGAATAAAAAAATGAAGAAGCTCATTTGATTTTCATGTCATTTGCTTAAGTGTGTGGCATCCTTCCCTTTAGACACATATCTATTTTGACATGAAAACAGAAATAAAAACTGAGATCTGGGCTTGATGCTACTTTAAAAACAAACAAAAACAAAAGAAGCACAAAGTTGGCTTTAGTTAATCAAAGTCCATTACGCTGTTTATATGTAGTTTCCTCCTCACAAAGAGGCATGATGAGAATTTAATTTGTAATCCTTGGATAATGCTGTAGGTGGTTGCTGTCAGTTAATTGAGAGCAATTAGCTTATTTCATAGCATGCAGCCGCAAAGAGGTGAGAGCAGGCATTTTAAGTGTTATCCCGCTAGGGTTTTCTGTTGATAAATTCAGGTTATGAATATTTCAGGACCATGCATCCACTTCCCAGGAGCTAGAGCTCATGCCAATAGCAGAAGTCACAATGGAAAAGTAATGGAAGAATCCTCAGTGCTGACAAGCCACTGAGGCGAACTTGTTGTCATTTTCTTTTGGCTTGCAGCACAAGAACATAATTGTTCTGAAAAAACACAGCATTTGATATTATTGGATTAACAAGGATATGGTGGCAGAACATACTTACAATGAAGAGCAAGCGTGCTGAAATGGTTAGCATGTTAAACTAAGACTCTGGAGATGAGGGTTTGAATCCCCACTTGGCTGTGAAACCCACTGGATGACCCTGAGCAAGTCACACATTCAGAAAATCTCATCATCGAGTTGCCCGACGATCAACATAAATTCAAACTAATTGAAGGCATAAACAACAACAAATGTGCTGCTGTGGAGAGAACTATTTTTGTTAGTTATCTAGGGGACCTGTTAATGCTCACCAAGCATTTCGGACTATATCTTCCAGAACATCCATTCACCAGCACCTGGGCTTCTGAGACTTGTAGTTGCTTAAAAAAATCCCTATGTTTAGACGCCAGCTCAATAATCCTGTTTTTTCTTTGCATTATTGGTAGCTCAGTTGGATGCATGGATATTTATGTCTTTTGGACCAAAAAACATTTCATGTTTTTTGCACTACCAAATATCAGTTGACCACACACATATTTGTGCAGATTTCACTTGGACCCATACAAATATACTTATCTTTATCTAACATGCTCCTTTACTACCTGAGATGGTTAGGGTTTTAGAGCATAGGGCCGTTGCCAGTGAAACAATGGCAGGATGACTTAAAATGGCAAATGGAGAATGGAGGCTATTGCTTTTACTAGAATAGAGCCATTGGTTCATCTGGATTTGTCTCTGTTGATTCACAATTCAGCAATTATTTCCATGGATCTACTGTAGCTGAACCAAATAAATAGAAGAATTCCAATCTGTTGCAGTACATCTGAATATCTCTCAGTCCTCCTTTTGATTAGGCGAAGTTTTAGCACATTTTCCCATTGCAGTTTTACTCAAGACTCTCCTATGGTAGATCAAGAAACATCCAAGTCTGTTAAATTAAACCTGTTATACGTCATAATTTAACAGACTTGGGTGTTTCTCAATCTACCATAGGAGAATCATGAGGAAAACTGCAATGGGAAAATTAGACCTGTTATATGTCATATTGAGCCCCTGATGGCACAGTGGGTTAAACCACTGAGCTGCTGAACTTGCTGACCAAAAGATCAGTGGTGTGAATCCAGTGAATGGGGTGAGCTCCCACTGTTAGCCCCAGCTTCTGCCAACCTAGCAGTTCCAAAGCGTGCAAATGTGAGTAGATCAATAGGTATTGCTCTGGCAGGAAGGTAATGGCGCTCCATGTAATCATGCTGGCCACATGACCCTGGAGGTATCTGTGGACAATGCTAGCTCTTCAGCTTAGAAATGGAGATGAGCACCAACCCCCAGAGTCGGACATGACTAGACTTAATGTCGGGGAAAACCTTTACCTTTCCCTATGCGTCATATGGTTAGTCCTGAAATGCAGAATTTGCCCCACTGTTGTCCTGGTTGGAATCAGTAACCAGGTCCATACCTGTTTATTTGCACTGAGTTGATTTAAAATGGCAAGTCACTCTTCTAATCAGAGCAATTTTGGAGACAGTGCTTTAGAACCCCTGTTTTCCCCAATGCCCTTGCTGTCTTGTAAAAACAAAATCAAACGTGTGACAAATCTCTTATTAATTATTTAGCCCTCATTGAAGAAAAACAAAATTTTGAGTTGGTTGGCGTATGTCACAACAAACCATGTTAGAATTTTTTTTGTCAGGGAGTGGGAATGTCAACTCGTGGTGGCAGTTCTTCCCACATTTCTTACAAATTAGCCTGCTGCACCCTGTTCTCATTCCTATTTCCCCAGACGTTTCTCGCCAACTGCACTTTTGATTCTCCCCTTTCTCTCATTTATTATATCTGTTTTGCAGCAAGAGGAAAAGACAGTTTATCTCTTAAGATAAGTCAGTACAGTTCTGTAAATCAACCTGAAGGAGGAGGGATCCCTGGTGAATTACAGCAGTTTGGGGGATGCTGTTCTTTTGGTGAGGAGTTGTCGGGTAACATTTGATAAGCGGAAATGAAAGTTTCATTTTGTTACTGTGCCTTGAAGTAAAGGAAAATGAAGAACATATTGCTTCAGAGACATGAGGCTCCCAGTAATTGCCCCTTTTGTCTGCAAAGGATTCCTCTAACTTGCATATTTTAATAACCAATCAATCTTTATTTACTGTCCCCCAAAGAAAATAATGAAAGGACATGATGTCCTTATGTAACATATGGTGACTGACATAATACAAGTGAAATTGAATCTCCAGTTAACATAGGAACAATCAGAAAGCAATTGTAGTTGATCTGATCGATAGCACTGTGTTTAAATGTTTAGCAATTCATTCTGTAATTAAAATATTGCAACTCTCAAAGCAATAAGGTCAACCAGGACTCAGAGGAATATCTCTGAAATATTCACAAAATGGGGATATTAACATTTCACTAGCATTCTGAGAAAAACTATTATTAAAAAGAACTGCCTCAATCTCATCATAGATACAACGTCCTTGCAGATGGCCAATTCCCTCACACCAGAGGTGACTTGCAGTTTCTCAAAACATCATAAAACATCATAGATACAAGACATCATAGATACAAAAACATCATAGATACAGGGGCAGCACTTGTGGTTTACAGCCAAGCCCTTCCCAAATATTGTTGAACTCTAAATCCCATCAATGTCAATCAGCATTGTAATTGAGTTGATAGGTGATGGAGACTGGAAAGACACATCTGGATGGGCATCTTGGAGATTTTTCGCACTACACAATTATAGCACTATGATCCCATTTCAACTGTCATAGTAACCTAGGACTTATAGCTCTCTGGCTCAGAATTCTAAGTACAACTTCCTAAACTTCCTATAGACTGCACCTTGATCACATCTGCCCTATAGGCTTTCAGAAGTGTGGTTTCCCTTTGTAACAAATTTTTCATTGTGTGTAATGTAACGTTGGAGTGCAGGTAATGTGTAGTCCCATAGTATTGGTCCCCATAGTCCATTCACATGGGCACATATTGAATTTTTCAGTTGGAAAGATGAAGTGCATTGACACATCTGGAATCTTCTCACTACAAAATTCTGTATCAGTTCTGCTATAGGGCCCTTCCAGACAAGCCCAAAACACAGGACCTGTCTCACTTTTACTGGAGGTGTTCAAGCAATGCGTCAGGTAAAAGTTGATTAATGCAGAGTAAACCTGGTTTTCCCAGTTTATTCCGCATTAATTGAACATCTCTAAGCTCTTTAGAGGTGAGGGCCCTGTGGGGACTGACTTCTGGGACTGCCTCTGCTGTCTCAGGGATCAGTTCCCACAGCCATTCTGCTTCTTTGGACTCCCTTCCACCTCCTAATGCATCATTTTCTCATGTCAGAGGACTGTACTGAAGGGCCCGTGCTGTCCGCAGTCCCCTCCGGCAAGTTGGGGGGGGGGGGGGTGAAATAGGGGCTGGAGGAGGGCTGGATGGCATCTATAACAAAAATGGCTGAGCAGGGAGCGGAGAGGCTAAGAGGCTCCTTCTTCAGGCAGGGGGGAATCTTTTATAATCCCACCTCTGCTACCAATATAAGGAAAGGAGCTGACACCAAATATAACGTATCCACTCTACTCACGCTCACACACAAGCACACATATGTGAGAGGCGAGGATAAACCGTTTGATTTTAGATTTTCTTTTAAAATGGTAGCTGCCACCAACCTAAAATGTCTTTAGGATTTTTGTTGTTAAATGTGTCTGAGGCAAATTTCTCCCATTCCCTGCCCACACTGTTTCTACCCCTGACTCCCAAACTGATGTTCAATATGAAGCTTTTCTGTGGTATTTTATTGTTGTATTGCTGGAACTTTTATAAAGTCTTATTGATGGAAATATACAATGTGGAGGCTCTTGGAAGTTGAAAACAGAATAAATATTTATTTTCTTAAAAATAAGCAAATGATTACTTCAGAGAGGTTCATAAGCGTAATTGGTTACAGATGTTCTTTAGCTTAACTTAGTTGTATATTTCAGGTTACTTCATTTAGTTTCAAACAGTTCCAACCAACCAATCTATCTATTGGTCACAAAAACCCTCGCTCTATTTACTGAGAATAGACACGAGTTCCCCTGGGTTGTTAATTAACTCTAACCTTCTATTAACCAGCCCAGTAGTGAGATTCAATCCCTTGAGTTATCTTCCCCTCAAGAGATCCAAACTGCCTGACCTAGCCTGTCAGTTTCCACAGCTTTCAGTTCTCTCACACACACTCCCAACTCCAAAACCGAACTGCTCTCTTCAAACCCTAAAACAGAACTCCCTTCTTCAAACCTCAAAACAGAACTCTCCAGAGCTCTTTTTTTTCCTCTGCACTCTAGGACTTGGCTCCTCCCATCTGCTCTGGCTGGCCAATCCTAGGAGTCTCTCTCTAAGCTCCTCCCCCTTTCTAACCACACTCAAGATGGCTGCCTGGCATTCCTCAACAAAATGGAGGCTTGCCTCATTCACTGTTATCAAGGCTTCATTCCAGGCCTAATAGGTAAAGTTCACTACAGCATCCCAGGTCAATCTTTAGTTTATCTGGGATACCATCTAGCCACCCCTCCCAGGAAATCCCGGGGTTTGGGTTGGGGATGGGGACTAGAACCCAAGAGGAAGTGGGTTGTTTTATAACTTGGGTTTTAGATAAGTGAAGAAGGGCCCTTTGCCTGCTTTATTTGAATTCTTATTTAAAGTCTCATTTAATCTTAAACATTCCTATTGTGATGTGGAACATTATACAGGTTTAGTGACTGCTTTATCATAGAAAATGTAATTTAAATATAGTAGTGGCTTTGCTAATTTTGATGTGGATTATTTTAAAATGTTTTTTAATATAAAGTACGCATTGGAGACCCTAGTTTCTGGATGTCTGATTTACACCACATTAAGACTTTTATCTGGTTCTTAACTAAGAGAACTGGAATCTAGTTATTTTGCAGACTGGGGAACACTATTATCCAAAATTATCAAAAACTACAAGTCCCAGAGCTCTAGTAAAGGTATATTTGAAGGCAGTAGCTAGCTGTTTTTAAATACGCTTAGGCTGCACTCTTAGAAATGATGATAAGACAACAGTTGCATACATTGCTTGACCATATTTAATTCAAATACACTTGACGTAAAACATATTTTTTAAAAAAGAAATGTTTGTTTCCTTGGCACATTTTTCTATAGTGCAGTTTCATGGAATGTGCCCACTCCCTTACATTAATTTTTTTCTTTATGTTTTTTAAACATTTTGCATGGCTCTGAAATTGCAAAATGTCAAAATGCTAGAGGTTCTGGGATAGACAAAGCAACAACTGTATCCTACAAACGCTGTCAAATTGAACACTTTAATAAATGGATAAACTTGAAAAAAAGAAATGATGATAAGTCCCATTAAATCATTTGGGCTTGATTCTGAGTCAAGAGTGTTAAAAGCACGGTTCTTGAGTTTCTGACACATTGTACTGCCTATAGGATTTTGTCGTTGTTTTCTGTGACTTCTTATTTCCTGTAGTCTACTTTGGAATGACTGAGATCTTGTTCCTTCCTTCCCTGAGTGTTTACCATAATCCCTTCCTGCATATTTCGAACTGACCTGACTCTTCTGTGGACCCAACCTCTCATACCATTTCTGGCTACTAAGCATAGGGTGGTGATCCAAAACAATTAATCCCTTGAGGATAGACAGAAAAGTTACATATCTACAAAGAAAGAGTCATTCAAAAGGTTTTTTTCCCCATTGCTCCAAATTAGAAAATTGTAAAACTTGTGTTGATTCACTCTCTTTATATTCAATACTGTTAAATCTATTAGTAAAGGAGGCGATAAAGCCATTACAGTTAGTAGCAGGAGAAGGAAGGGACACAAACCAGTTCTTTGAATCTAATGTATTCCTAGTCTGGTTTATAGAGTGGCTTAGCATGAGTGCCATGGCATTCCATGAAGTGTAGCACCTGGAAACTCTCCGCTATTGTGCGTTCAGTTAGTGCAGTCAACAGACTGCTAGGTGTGAACATGGGGATTTCAGGCTCAAATTGGTGCTAAGCAGTGAAGCTCATGGGGGTAGCTTTGGCTGGAATGATTCTTACACTGCCTGGAAGTTCTTGCAGGCTTTCAGTGAGGATAAATGAGCTTAAAGGACAATACACCGTATACAGCAAAGTGCAGTAGAAATTATAGCAATGTTTGCCAGATGGACCATCACTTGATACTTTATCACCCTGAGCTCAGAAAAAGACAGGCGGATTATAAATACAGTTAGTTTCTCCAGGCACTCCAACCTCGATTTATCTCTTCTAAGAACTTTTATGATTCCAATAGATAACAAGCAGGAAAACATTACAATATCTTTCATTTTTCAAAAGCAAAACAAGATTCTGTCAGTTTATGTCTGTCAGATAAAAGGATGCATTCGGGGCCAACAGGGTAACGGGTGAACTATAGATTGAGGTTCTCATTGCAGAATCATACACTAAAAGCTTCTCCCAACTGTGCCTGTCTCCTTGAATGAAAACAGTCTTGTAAATTCTGTCTCCCAACCTGCCCTTCAAAACAGCTGGAGATGGACAGAAATGACCTTGATGGGAAAGTGACCTGTATAGGAGAGCTGCATATTCTCAGGGCTTCTGAGGAACTCAAGGACAACCTTTCCACATCCTTTGTTTAGCTCTCCAAGTTCTTATAACCTGGTTGAACATGGAAATAATTCAAAGTGGCATTATGTCAAGGCCGGTGTTTTGAAGTGGCATTACATGAAGTTTCAGGTTATTGGCTTAGGCATTCAAGATCACAACATCACAGAAGAATCCATGGCCTTGATTATAATTTTCAGCAACATCATATTAACTATGCATGTTGGATTTGAATGAAACCCAAATGCTGACCTGAATTAGTCTGCTTCAAATTGGTTCTCCCCAATATGGTGGGCTCAGTTCCGGAACCCAAACAGAAGCTTTGCAAAGAATTGAGATTTTGAGAAGACAGGGAAAAACATCCACAATTTTTTATATTTGATTTGTGTGAAAACACTCAGGAAAGGGGAGTATGGCTGAAAGAAGGAGATAGTGTAGTTGAGTGATGGATAGGCTCACCTTCTACTGCTTCTTTACTTTTATGGATAAGGTAGAATTCCGACAAAACATACAATTTCTGGTTCTCTGTAAAGCATCGACTGAAAATCTGAGTAATGGCACTGCTGCTATAAACCTTTTTGCATTTTTCTATTTGCCCGTGACACAGCGCTCTCTCTCTCTCTCTCTCTCTCTCTCTCTCTCTCTCTCTCTCTCTCTCTCTCTCTCTCTATATATATATATATATATATATATATATATTCTATGTGCAAATTGCATTGTTAAACCATGATAGCTGCTGTCTTATATTGAAATTTAGTAACATTTGATGTTATGATTGAGCCTCGTGGCTCTGTTACTGACAGGCGTGGGCGTAAGACTCCTCGAGAGTCAGATACTCTCGAGGAGCGAGAGAGAAAAAGACTGCGAGACATATTTGCAGCACCATCTGATGAAGAGTCTTTCGAGGGGTTTACGGAGAGAATGGAGGAGGGGCAGGTTAGCTCGGAGGAGGATGAGATGGATTGGACTCGGGTAAGGGAGGAATTGGGTGCCACTGGCCATGATGGGGCAGAAGATGAATGGGGACCTTCAGGATCAGATCCATGGCTTAGCTGGAGGGATGGGACGGGATCCACAGCTGGAGATGCTGTTGGGCGTAGTCAGAGGTGTTCCAGCTCTGACGAGGAAAGTGATGAGGAAACGCCCGGGTTAAGGAGGACAGCTGACAGTGATGAAGATTTGTAACTGGCATAAAATGGGGCTTGGGAGCAATTGCAAATTGCGTTGGGCAAGGTAATCTGGGCAAACGCTTGGGATCCGTGTGTGTGTGGGACGCTTCCCTGAAGACTTGTGTGCTTTCCTGTGCTGAGACGTAAGTTGATTGGAATCCAGGGTCAGACGGCGGGAGGGATTGTGTGGGCATTTGTTTGTGCAAACCTGTGCTTACTCTTATTAGCTTGACCTTCCGTCGTCTTCCTGACGGACGCCATCTCCTGCTTTGAATACCCGGACTGAACTGACCACGGCTTGGCTTCATCCCCTTCTTGGACTTGGGAAAACTACAAACGTCTGCTTCTGGCTTTGAACTACGGAACGGAACTGGTCTACTCTACTGTTGCATTCCCTGGCTGATTTGTTTGTGCTGGAAGATCCTGTCTGCTGTGTGTGTGTGGGAGCGACGCAAGTTACTGTAAACACTGTGTTGGCAGCAGAGAGGAATCTGCTGCCAATTAGTTGCATTCTTTGTATCTTTTGTTCTTGGCTCTCGTTTTGTTTATATTCAGGCTGAAGCAAGCAGTTTGTTTTTTACCCGGATTAAACTCCGGTTTAATCCGGTTTATCTTTTGAACATTTATTTTGCCCCTTTTTGCTCCTAAAGGCAAATACTGCCTGGCCCTTGTGTTTTACGGGCTTGTTTTGAGTTCTGTAACCTAATAAACTCTGTTACTTTGAATCTCGTGGCGTTCTGTCCTTGACAGATTGCCCAACGCCATAAAAAAAGTTTATTGCAGCAATAAACCCGTCAGGAAGACGATGGATGAATTAAGGGCCAAGTTTGACCAACTGCAAACGGCTTTTACCGTAAGCCAAACAGCTTTTGCTGTGAAAGGACATGTTTTGACTCCTGAACGCTTTGACGGAACCAGGTGCAAGTTGCCAACCTTTTTGGCACAAGTGGAGCTTTATTTTTCTCAGCTCAGCGTTCATGCTTTTCCTACAGACACTAGTAAGGTGGCCTTTATTTTGAGTTTGTTGACCGGTTCCGCAGGACAATGGGCCACTAATTTAATTTTGGGCAATGACCCAGTCAAGGACAATTTGAATGATTTCAAAAAGTTGTTAATTGATACTTTTGGGGATCCTCTCCGCACAGAGAATGCTGGGTGGGCTTTGTATCGGTTAAAACAGGGAAAGGGGACTGTTTTGGATTACTTAAATAAGTTTAACATGTATCGCCACCAGCTGGATTGGGGGGAAAATGCATTCATGCTTTTATTTACTGCTGGGTTAAGTGATATGCTCCAGGATGAATTAGCACGCTTGGAGCCGGCTGAAAGTTGGGACGCCTTAGTTGCCAAGGTGCTGCGCTTAGACGCAAGGTTCGAGGCTCGTAAACACTCAAAAGCAATGTGTGCGCCATCTATGCATGTAACCAGGGCACCTGTGGTGATGGGGGAAGAGCCTATGGAGCTTGGGGTCTTTAAAAAGCTGTCTACCGAGGAAAAGAGCCGTAGGAGGCAGCTGGGCTTGTGTTTGTACTGTGGGAGTGCTGGGCATTTTGCCAAAAACTGTAATGTGAAACCTTCCCAGCTTTCGGGAAAAGGCCAGCCCTAGTGCGACGTGAGTCCAACGCACTAGGGCTCCTCAAGCAGTCAACTGAGGGGAGGAAGCATGTTTTCGTACCCATTACATTATCTGTTGGGGGAAGGGAACTTGTTTCTACTTTGGCACTGCTGGACTCAGGGGCTACGGTCTCTTATGTAGATATTGAGTTTGCTAAGAAGCATGGCATTCCTAGAGTGCGCAAGGCATGCGACGTGTGGGTGGAAGGAGCAGATGGGAGACTGCTGGAGACTGGGGTGGTTAACCATGAAACCTCAGCAGTAACGTGGGAGGTGCAGGGAGTAACGGGAACGTTTGTGTGGGATATTACAAGCTTGCCTAGATATGATGTGATCCTGGGGATGGATTGGCTAGCTGTAGTAAACCCACAAGTAGATTGGGCTACACGTAAGGTGATCTTAAAGAGGCAGGATTGTTGCACTCTAAATGTTACTCACTCTGATATGGAAGGAGTGCCTGCTGAGTATGGGGAGTTCTCTGATGTATTTTGTAAAAGGGATGCGGACAAATTACCACCGCACAGGCCTTATGATTGCGCCATCAAGTTGGCAGAAGGTGCGAAATTGCCAGCAGGGAGGCTATATGCCTTGACTGTACCGGAAAGGCAAGCTTTGCGGGAGTTTCTAGATGAAAATTTAGCCAAGTGGTTTATTCGCCCATCTAGTTCTCCAACTGCGGCACCAGTATTCTTTGTAGCCAAAAAGACTGGGGAACTTAGGCTGGTCTGCGATTATCGGATCCTAAACAAATACACCATTCGGGATAGGTACCCACTACCCTTAATCTCGGAACTGTTATCAAGGGTGCAAGGGGCTAAGGTCTTTACCAAGCTTGACCTGCGGGGGGCCTATAACTTAATCCGTATACGGGAAGGGGATGAGTGGAAGACGGCATTTAATACGTGCTTCGGATGCCACGAGTTCCGAGTCATGCCTTTTGGGCTTTGTAATGCTCCCGCGGTCTTCCAGAGGTTCATGAACGATGTGTTTAGGGACCTAATTGACCAATTTTTAGTGATTTATTTGGATGATATCTTGATTTTTTCTAAGGACGAGAAAGAACATCGTCAACATGTCAAGCAGGTTCTGCACCATCTGCGGGCTAATGGGCTCTTCGCCAAGGCTTCCAAGTGCGTCTTTCATGTGCCTGAAGTGGAGTTCCTAGGTCATGTAGTGTCAGGTAGGGAACTTAAGATGGACCCACATAAGGTTGACGCCGTCAACTCATGGCAAGAGCTAAAGACTAAGAAGGATGTACAAAGGTTCTTAGGTTTCGCTAATTACTACCGGGAATTTATTCCGAACTTTGCAAAGCTCACGGTACCTTTGACGCAGCTTCTGCGCAAGAAACAGCCATTTGTGTGGGGGCGGGAAGCTCACGAGGCGTTTCTACGACTTAAGTCTAGTTTTCAATCGGACAACATACTAACCCATCCTGATGTTGACAAAGCGTTCGTGGTAGAAGCGGACGCTTCTAGCTACGCGTTGGGGGCTGTATTGTCTCAGAAGGATTCCTCAGGGACCTTGCGTCCCTGTGGATTTTACTCGCGGCAACTAACACCCTTCGAGCAGAACTATACCATATGGGAGAAGGAGTTGTTGGCGATTAAGGTGGCGTTTGAGGTGTGGCGGCACTGGCTTGAAGGGGCACGGCACCAGATCGTGGTCAGGTCTGATCACAAGAACTTAGAGCACTTGCAAACAGCAAAGAAGTTAAACCAGCGTCAAATCCGCTGGGCTTTGTTTTTCTCCAGGTTTAACTTCAAGGTGCAGTTCGTGGAGGGGAAGGCAAATTTGCGGGCCGATGCTTTATCCCGCAAGCCGGAATTTAAGACCAATGAGCAGGTAGTATGTCAGACCATCTTGCCTACTGCCTCTCTGTGTGTTGTAGATAATGAGCTTGGGTTACATGACCAGATCCTTGAGGCTCAGAAGGATGATGTGTGGACTCAGGAGCAACTGATGCTGCTCTCTGCAGGTAACCGTACCATACTGCCGCATCTCCAGGATCAAGACGGGGTATTGGTGCGTAGGGGGCAGGTTTACGTACCAGTGGGGGCCCTCAGGTTGGAGGTGATTAGAGCCCACCATGACGAACCCATGGCTGGGCACTTTGGCAGGTTCAAGACCGTACAGCTTATCACCAGGAGCTACTGGTGGCCAAAGATGCGGCAAGACATTCTGCGCTTTTGTGACAGCTGCGCCGTTTGTCAGCAGAGTAAGACGCCTGTTGGGCGCCCTAGAGGGTTGTTATCGTCTTTACCTGTTCCGGAGAGGCCATGGCAAATCATTTCCATGGATTTTATTTCAGATTTGCCTAAGTCTGGGGGTTATACTTGTATTTGGGTGGTGGTGGATTTATTTAGTAAACTGGCTCATTTTATTCCTTGTTCAACCATTCCGGCGGCCCCTACGTTGGCCTTACTATTTACAAAGCACATCTATCGTTTGCACGGAGCACCCGAGGTGATTATTTCAGATAGGGCTCCGCAATTTGTGTCACGCTTTTGGAAACACTTCCATGAGTGTTTGGGGACTAAGTTAAACGTGTCTTCAGCCTTCCATCCGCAAACGGATGGACAGTCGGAACGGGTTAATGGGCTCTTAGAGCAGTATTTGCGTTGTTTTTGTTTAGATCAACCCACGGCTTGGGTAAAGTGGTTACCGGTGGCGGAATTTGCTTACAACAATGCGGTGCACACGTCTAGTCAGCATACGCCATTTGAGCTTACTTATGGTTTTCACCCACGGGGAGGTGTGGCGCCGTCGACCAATGTGGTCTCTTCGGACCCTGTGTACCGCTCTACGGAAATGGCTGCATTGCACGATGTTGCCCGTCGCTTACTGTTGGAAGCTAAGGCAACGCAGAAGACTCAGGCTGACCGCCACAGGCAGGCAGGGGAGGAGTTGGAAGAAGGGGATTTGGTGTGGTTATCTTCCAAATATATTAAGCAGGCTGGGGGAAAGTTTGCGCCTCGGTTTTTGGGTCCCTTTCCTATCGTTAAAAAGATTTCTTCCGTTGCGTTTCGTTTGCGTTTACCGTCTAGTTTAAAGGTCCATCCAGTCTTTCATCGTTCGTTGTTGAAACTTGATACCTCTAGTCGTCGTGGTGCTATAGCAGAGGGTATCACTGCCACTTCTCCACCATCGGGGGAGGAGGCCTTTGTGAGAGGGGATAGTGTTATGATTGAGCCTCGTGGCTCTGTTACTGACAGGCGTGGGCGTAAGACTCCTCGAGAGTCAGATACTCTCGAGGAGCGAGAGAGAAAAAGACTGCGAGACATATTTGCAGCACCATCTGATGAAGAGTCTTTCGAGGGGTTTACGGAGAGAATGGAGGAGGGGGCAGGTTAGCTCGGAGGAGGATGAGATGGATTGGACTCGGGTAAGGGAGGAATTGGGTGCCACTGGCCATGATGGGGCAGAAGATGAATGGGGACCTTCAGGATCAGATCCATGGCTTAGCTGGAGGGATGGGACGGGATCCACAGCTGGAGATGCTGTTGGGCGTAGTCAGAGGTGTTCCAGCTCTGACGAGGAAAGTGATGAGGAAACGCCCGGGTTAAGGAGGACAGCTGACAGTGATGAAGATTTGTAACTGGCATAAAATGGGGCTTGGGAGCAATTGCAAATTGCGTTGGGCAAGGTAATCTGGGCAAACGCTTGGGATCCGTGTGTGTGTGGGACGCTTCCCTGAAGACTTGTGTGCTTTCCTGTGCTGAGACGTAAGTTGATTGGAATCCAGGGTCAGACGGCGGGAGGGATTGTGTGGGCATTTGTTTGTGCAAACCTGTGCTTACTCTTATTAGCTTGACCTTCCGTCGTCTTCCTGACGGACGCCATCTCCTGCTTTGAATACCCGGACTGAACTGACCACGGCTTGGCTTCATCCCCTTCTTGGACTTGGGAAAACTACAAACGTCTGCTTCTGGCTTTGAACTACGGAACGGAACTGGTCTACTCTACTGTTGCATTCCCTGGCTGATTTGTTCGTGCTGGAAGATCCTGTCTGCTGTGTGTGTGTGGGAGCGACGCAAGTTACTGTAAACACTGTGTTGGCAGCAGAGAGGAATCTGCTGCCAATTAGTTGCATTCTTTGTATCTTTTGTTCTTGGCTCTCGTTTTGTTTATATTCAGGCTGAAGCAAGCAGTTTGTTTTTTACCCGGATTAAACTCCGGTTTAATCCGGTTTATCTTTTGAACATTTATTTTGCCCCTTTTTGCTCCTAAAGGCAAATACTGCCTGGCCCTTGTGTTTTACGGGCTTGTTTTGAGTTCTGTAACCTAATAAACTCTGTTACTTTGAATCTCGTGGCGTTCTGTCCTTGACATTTGATGAGTTGTTTGAATATTTTTGATCAATCACCTAGTATTTCTGTATTTTCTGTGTATATGTGCTTTGACTGACAAAAAGGAAAGGCCCTGGTTTTATATAAGATGTTTTGTGCAAATGGCTAACACCACAGTTTGGAAAAAAGTGCCTGTTTACTCATTCTCATCTTGAAGTTGAGAAATTTCATTAGGGTTAATGAACTCTTAACAGCCTGTCTTAAAAGTAAGTGTGGTAATTTGTCTAATTCAGGATAAGTAATTTTAGCAAAACGTATTCGCATTTTGGTTATTAATTTACTTGCAATTAATTTCATTTCTTATCTCCTTGGAAGACTAGTGTTGCTGTATAGAGAAAACATGACATTTAGTTGGAATGGCAAAATGAGATGCGATGAAGATGGAACTATGAAAATGCTTTTTCCCATGCTACTAATTCTTCGCTATGGAAAAAGTCTTGTATTGGTTCTTAAAGGTCATAACTTCATAGTTCCTGCATCTCTCCTTCTGATATTATACAGCTTTTGTGTTGGGGGTATCTCCAAGATGTGTGCTATTTTCCTACTCTGAAAAGAAAGAAAGGGATGTGAGTCTCCTTCATGCAAGCTTATTACTCCAATATAAATTGCTTCACCTTGCCTTCTGAGAATGGTTGTTCAGTATCTTCATGTAATTTCTGACTAATGACAAATCTATCTTAGGGTTTTCTCGGCAAGATCTTTTGACAGTATTGTGTGTGTGTGCTTGGGGGGTGTCTTTGCCTTCCTTTTGCGACCGTGAATGTGTCTTGCCCAAGGGACCTCTTCATGTGGTCCATAGGAGCTGTTCCATTGCATCGGCAGTCACCGGCAAAAGGGAAGGCGCATAGGGTGCTTTGTGGCGCCGCTTGTGCCTTCCCTCCTTACCCCATCACATGATGGGGATGGGACAAGGGGTGTTGGTGCTCTGTCCCCATCAGATGGGAGAAAGGATAGCATGTGCGGCAACACGCGTTGCCCCTCTGCCCTTTCCTCGATCATAGGGGGGAAAGGGGAGGAAAGTGTGGGTAGCTCCATCGGAGCTATCTGAAAAACACTTTCCTCCCCGTGGTGGAGGAGGGAAGCACCTTCTGGTGCTTTCCCTCCACTTCAGAAGGATGTGGACAGGACCTGCTATGATAATAATAATATAATAATAATTTTATTTTTGTACCCCGCCACCATCTCCCCAGAGGGACTCGGGGCGGCTATGCATCGTCTGATGGCGCTTGGCAGGCCTTGTCCAATCCCCAGCCAGAAGTTCCAACATGGGATTATCTTTCCACATGTGAAGAGGTCCAAGGTCACCAGTAGCTGCATGGGGATTTGAACCCTGGTCTCCAGAGTCATGGTCCAACATGCAAACCACTATACCACACTGACTCTCTTTTGCAATACACGTTTCTTATTTAGAGCCACCTTTATAATGTCAGAACAATTATCTACTAGAAACCTAGATAAATGTGCCTTTTTCCTCCAGATGGAAAGACCATTGCTAACAACATTCTCTGCAGCTGTTCTTTAACATGGCAGCCTTGCTTTCTTGGAAGAAACAACAGTGGCCACAAGTGATTTCCAGTTCGGCCAAGAAATAAAAACATTATGATATCAAGTGAGAAAGTATAAGGCCATTCAGACCCACCATACAGAGATGAAATATATACACTCTTTGACAGTTCTTACCCAAGTGTTTTTTCTCTCTTACCAGAGGAAAGAAATGCAACAGCAGCTTGTACACAACAGGAGACATTACAGCATATTCCTAGGGAGGTAAAAAATAGAAATTGCTATCAATACTCTATAGGAGTTCAGGCTTTATACTTAATAACCTGTTGAGAGCAGTGTGAACTGTTCATTAAAACAGCTGTTTAACTGGGCCACATCTGTATTATGTGCCTCGTGCTTACCTTTGTTTCTAATTTGAGGAGCAAAGTATTTATGCAGATAAGAGTGCCTTAGCTGTGGAGAGTTTTTTCCCCTTTCCCACCTGTCTCATTACATTGTGGCCTTGCTTCCTATTGGGCGTATGACAAAAATGTATTTGTCTTTTCTCAGATTTGAGTGAATATGAACTACAATGATAGCTAGCAACAAAATACTATGGCATTTTTCCCTTGAGATGTCTTACTCTCGTTCATGGATGATTGGGATTCTCCTTCACTTAAGTCAGATAACATGTTCCTCCTTGCCAACAGTGGCTCTTTGTTCAGGTATTCCTGGTTGCCAAGCAGTGATAATGTGACAAGAGAAGAAAAGTGTTTTTACTGCTTGAACTATGCTTTAACTATGCTTTAGGATTGAATGACCCAGGTAGGGTTTATTTTCCTCCTTTTAAATGTATGCCTATATAAAGGAAATGGAGCACCTTCCCCTTTAATTTTCATATATTTGTTCCACCAATATCCCTTTCAATTTAAAATTTGCAACAGATCTGGAAAATGAAACGTAATACACATTTCCATGAAAGAGGACACAGTGGATTGCTGTAATCACATGACTATTGCATTATTCTCCCATGCAACTCTTAAAATTTTACAACATAGACATTCATCCTATGTGGAGCAAGAAATGTCAGGTGTCTTTGTTTCCTGGTTTCAGGAAACAAAGAGCCACTAAAATCATATTGGAAATACATGTTAGAAAATGGAGAGCACCAATACATTTCAAAAGAAAATCAGCTCATGCGCTATAGATGGTAGCAAAGCCATTGATCCAAATGATGCCTGAGGTTAACCCAGATTAATTCAAAGTAAACTGGGATTTCCCAATTCACATTCCTTAATCCTGGGGGTCAATCCCTACAGCTGTCCTGATTCTTCGGGTTTCTGGAGCATGAAGGAGAGCACCCATCTCTTCCCCCCAGCCCCAATTCTCCCCTTCTCAAATTTCCTAAGGGGTCTGTTGACAGTGCAGACCCCTCTTTACTACTAATACTTGAAAATGATGTGCCAGGAGGCGAGAATCCCCCCCCCCCCCACACACACCTCCTGATGTGTCATTTTCAAGCATCAGGAGTACTCTACAGAGAGGTTTGTACTGCCAGCAGGCCCCTCTGGTAAGTGTTGGGGGGAGGGGATAGGGGCTGAGGGGGTGGCGGCTAGATGCCATCCCGGGTTAACCAAAGGTTGAGGAAAAGCCCAGGATTGTGGTAGGGGGTAGGGACAGAAAACAGGGAGGAAGTAGGTTATTGTAACCCGCCTCCTCCTGGATTTCTGCCCTGTGTAGAAGGACCCTGAGAATGACTATTGAAGAAAGTACAGAAGAAAAGTGCAAAGCCATATTTACAATGGAATATTAAGAAGACAAAAATAACCACAGGTGATTTACATAATTTTAAAGTGGGTGATGAAGATAATAAAAATTTTCAAGATTTTCCATAACTTGGCTCAGTAATGAATAAGAATGGACCAGTCAAGAATTCAAAAGAAGACTCAAATTTGGAAGAACAGGTATGAAGAAACTAGAGAAGATCCTGAAATATCAAGATATATCATTGCACCCTGAAGTCAGGATAGTCCATGCCATCATATTTCTGATTTCTATGTGTGAGGTTGCTGAAGTTGAACATTGAAAAAACCTAATAGTGAGAGAATCAACTGATTTGAAATATAGTGCCCAAATATGGTTTTATTGATACCATAACTTGCCAGAAAGACTTAGAAGTCAAGATGACTAAAGTGAAAATTTTGTATTTAGGACATATCATGAGAAGAGATAACTAAACAAAAGACATAAGGAAGAGGGCAGCAGCAAAAAGGTAGACTGTAAAACCTTCTACATTGCCCTATATTCCAGGATCTGATCCCAGATTATCTGTTTAGCCCAGATTATATGACAGTGGAGACTCATATAATCCAGTTCAAATCGGGTAATCTGGGATTGGCTCCTGGGATATAGGTCAGTGTAGATCCATCCAGTGTAGATAGAGAGGCTCTACCAAGGAAGCCATGGCCCCGAATTTGCAAAACCTAAATAGGGCTGTTGATGATATGGTTCCTTGGAGGCCTCTCACTCATACGGTCACCATAAATCAGGTCATCTTGACAGGAATTACCAGCACAATTCTTCTCCTCTTTAGATGCCTCAGCAGATTTGGAAGAGATGTGAAAGTGGAAGAATCAGAAAGGAAATAGTTGATTATGACTTTGACTCTTGTGATTCAAACAAGACTGCAGTTCTCATCTGGCATATTTAGGCTGTTGGCAGGTTCTGCATCTGGCACCCACTTCTTTTCTGGCCTGGCTATCTAAGCAGTGCCAGATGCCTTGACCTAGCCATCATTTACCGTACATTTCTTCGGATGCTAACTAGCTGGCTAAACAGCTTGGCTTTTGGAAAAGGAGTAGGAGATAAAGGAAACTGTAAAGCAGAAATGACATGTTGAGGGATATCTGCAGAAGGCGAAAGAGACATGGGATTCAGTGCTTCCTCTACTTCTCAACCTCCTTTACTCAGCCAGATCATTGGTGACTAAAAACAGGCTTCATTCATCTCTTTATGGATATAGGAGGAGGAGGAGAGAAGGATTTATTATGTGCCCAGTACACATGCATATGCATTTCCTCATTTTTCTCATTTTCACATCAGTGTTTCCTTTTTTTGGCACTGAAGGGGATTTTAATTTGTGATACTTTACAAATCTTAACATTTTCCCAAGCATGCTAATACCTGCTTTCCCCATTGTGGACAAGTCCTGCCATTTCAGCTACATAAGCCCCTAACTATCACAAAACGCTGTGACTGAGTCATTTTACATGGATGTGCATCAAGTACGGATGGAATAGATCCCAAAGGGGATCTTGGAAAGGCTTAGCTCAATTTTTGATGGCTACATAGAAAAGCAATGGGTTACATATTGGTCTAGATTATAGGCTTTGGAGAATGCATGAATACCTTGATAGATCAGAAGAGACTTAACACATTTTTTGTAACTCTGCAACTAATTTAAATTCCATCTGCTAAACTGGTAGAAATCCATATATTTGTTAGATAGATAGATAGATAGATAGATAGATAGATAGATAGATATATTTTCTAATGGGGTTCTCTTCTCTATTAAGGATTATGTTACAGTCCAGTGTTTCTCAACCTGGGGGTTGGGACCCCTGGGGGAGTTGTGAGAGGGGTGTCAAAAGGGTCACCAAAGACCACCAGAAAACACATATTTCTGATGGTCTTAGGAACCACTTTGGCATGGAAGGGTGGATGTAGGTGAACTACAACTCCAAAACTCAAGGTCAATGCCCATCAAACCCTTCCAGTATTTTCTCTTGGTAGTGGGAGTTCTGTATGCCAGGTTTGGTTCAGTTCCATCCTTGGTGGAGTTCAGAATGCTCTTTTATTATAGGTGAACTATACATCCCAGTAACTACAACTTCCAAGTGACAAAACAATCCCTTGCACCCTACCAGTATTCAAATTTCAGCATATCAGGCATTTGTGCCAAATTTGGTCCAGTGAATGAAAATACATCCTGCATATCAGATATTTACATTACGATTCATAACATTAGCAAAATTACACTTATGAAGTACCATTAAAAATAATTTTATGGTTGGGGGGTCACCATAACATTAGGAACAATATGCTTGTGGCATTAGGAAAGTTAAAGAACCAGTGCACTAAATTTGTTTTTAAATTATTTTTATTTTGAAATATACACTGTTCATGGTTTAAATTGTATCTTAAGGTGTACTTACATAGTAGAATTAATATAGTTTCACACCACTTTAACTGCCATGGCTTAATGCTTGTGGAAACACGGGAGTTGTAGTTTAGTGAGGCACCAGAACTCTTTGTCTGAGAAGGCTAAAGACCATGTCAAACTACAACTCCCAGGATTCCACAACATTGAGCCATGGCAGTTAAAGTGGTGCCAAACTGCATTAATTCTACAGTGTAGATGCACCCAAAGTCATTGCAAACAGAAATCAGTTGCAAGGTTTATTAAATTGCATGGACTGGTAAATTATTAGAATAATTGCTTCCAAGCTCTTCCATGTCTTCTTATATATAATGTTGTAGCTTTATTCCTAACAAATGTTTCCTACAAGCAGAAGATTTGGTATAAAATTTCATGCTCATTAGTGGAAAACTCTGCTTGTTTTTAATTGGTTTAAACCAGTCCCTTAAGATTTCCTTGGAGTTACCTGTTTTTAATCAGTACATACAAAAGTGCATCCTGAATGAAGTTCAGCTTGACTCCAAAAAGAGCAGCTCCACAGAGATATGCCATTTACTCCTATTTTCCTACTAATTTGCCAGCTCTTTGAAATGGTGAAAAAAGAAAAGAGCATGTTGCTGAATTAAATCTTGGCTTTTCCCCATTATCCTCCATGCCCTCAGTTGTGCATGTGCTTAGACACACACACACACACACACACACACAACACCAGTTTCTTGGAATATTTATTTTACAAAAATGGGAGCAGCCTAACAAAATGCTCACAATGTCAAAGAACAATGCCTCCTTAATTTACATCATGTACTGCGAGTAGGCCAGCTTTTGAAGGCTGTTTGAAGATGCTGTAAAGACAACTTGCAACCTTCGTACCAGCACGCCTGACATTTTGTTTACTCTTGAATATCAAATACAGAGCTTGGAAACATTGATTTTGCAACTGCTGGTCCCAGAATTTCCTAGTTTGAAGCTTGTTGCCTAAATGGAATGTTGAAAGATATGGTTCAAAAAAGTAAGTTTTCCAAACTCGGCTTAAATGGTTGTGATAACTATGTGAGCTACCCTGCCAGACAAGACCAATACTCTATAGGAATAAATAATAGTTATAATACTAATCCCACTTCTAGTTGGGAAATGGCACCAGATCCTGTGTGATTTTGGAAGCTAATCAAGGATAAACCTGATTAATACTTGTATGGGAGATAGCTAAAGAATGCCCAGTGCTGCAGAATATATTTCAGAGGAAGGGACTGACAACCTCCCACTATAAGTATTCCCAGGAAAGCCCTATGAAATGCATGGAGTCGCCATACACTAACAAATGATTTAAAGGTATGTGCGTGCACACATACACACATATACAGATGTCATTAGTTATTTCCAAACCATAATGCAGTGCAACTGCAGAATTGACTATAGATTATTGTGGTCCTTCTTAGAGTTCATTGAATAGAAAAGCCCTTTAACTTCTTTACCCATCTGGTTTTGAAAGACTTGAAGTCATATTCATATATATATTTTTTGTGCCTTCAAGATGTTTCTGACTTCAGGTAACCCTAAGGTGAACATGTCATACAGTGTTTGTTGAAAGTGTTTTTTCATCTTTGCCTTCTTCTGATAATTGCTCACCCAAGCAGGACTTCAAACCCTTGTCCCATAGTCCAACACTCCCTGATGGCCTCAAAAATGACTGAGAATACAAAGATTTTTTCAGTCTTGCCCCCCCCCCCCCCCCCGTTGTTGGTATGACTCTAACAAGGTAGCTATATGAAAATTAGAGGATAAAAAAATTGGCAAGATTTAGGCACTGGTCTGTCCCCAGGACTGGGTTATATGATCTAATTGATACAATTGCTCCAGGCCTAGTGTATGAGTGTGTACATGCACTTTCAAATCACCTGTCAACTTATGGTAACCCCATAATTTAATTGGGCTTTCTTAGGCATGGAAGAATCAGATGTGGGTTGCGATTGCTTTCCTCTGAAATATAGCCTACAGTACTTGCTAGTCATTAGTGGTCTCTCATCTAAGTATTAAACAGATGTGATTCTGCTTAGCTTCTAAGATCCAGCAAAATCTGGTGTCTTCAGGATATTTAGGCCTGAAGTACCACTGGCAAAAAGGGATGTAATTCACTTCCCTTTCTTACTCAGCTACTTCCTGGATCTCCCAAGGCTTCCTTTATGATCACACTGTGGTGTAATGCAAGGGATCAAACTGTTAGTCTCATTCATGTGTAAATATATCTTCTTCTTCTTCTTCTTCTTCGGCGATCCCTCGTAGCTCGAGGACGATTGTCTTCCATCTTGGGGGTGGGTTCTTATGTGGCTGAAGAGACCGATTCTTGGCCCGCATATTCTCCCGCAGTGAGGACATCGGTTTCCAGGTGGAAGGCGGTCCCGGTCAGGGTTAGCTTGACGCTCCTTCCTCTTGGCACGTTTCACCCTTAGGCCCTCCGTTCGTGCCTCTTCGAACTCCGCAGCACTGCTGGTCACAGCCGACCTCCAATTAGAGCGCTCAAGGGCCAGGGCTTCCCAGTTCTCAGTGTCTATGCCACAGTTTTTAAGGTTGGCTTTGAGCCCATCTTTAAATCTCTTTTCCTGAAAAGAGAGTAAATATATCTATATCTATATCGATATTGCTGTTTATTTTATTATTTTATTTCTATGCCACCACTTGTATAATAAATACGTGTGCACAAAGGGACTCTCTGGATTCCCAGGAATCTTAATCCAACTGTATATGTTTCTCTGTCATGCTGGAAACCACAAATCCCTCTAAAACAGAGCTTTTCAAACATTTCATGTTGATGACACACAATTTTTGTAAATTCATATTTTTGTGACACAATAATTCAATTTTAATAATAATAATAATAATAATAATAATAATAATAATAATAAAACTTTATTTATACCCCGCCACCATCTCCCCAATGGGGACTCGGGACGGCTTACATGGGGCCATGCCCGGGAAAAATACAATATAACACAATATAAAAACAACATATCATAATACAATTACAACAATACAATAAAGAATCATATACAGTACAACACAAAATCCAAAGAGCAATATAACAGGGCAGGCCGCACTAACACTCAGTTAAAACTCGGGGTGAGAAAAGGATAAGAAAAAGGATAAGAATAAAACCACAGGGAACTAAGGAAAAGATAGCAGACAGTCTAGAGGATAAATAATGGGGGCGTAACAAAAGCATGTAACAGTTACTCTCCGAAAGCACATCGGAAGAGCCATGTTTTTAGATCTTTCCTAAAGTCTGAAAGAGTGGGGGCTTGCCTGATTTCAATGGGCAATGAGTTCCATAAACGGGGGGCCACAGCAGAAAAGGCCCTCTCCCTAGTTCCTACAAGGCGGGTCTGGGATAAAGGCAGTGGCGACAGGAGGGCCTCCCCTGACGATCGCAGAGATCGGGCAGGTTTATGGTAGGAGATACGGTCACGAAGGTAGGTGGGTCCCAAACCGTTTAGGGCTTTATATATGATGGTCTGCACCTTGAATTGGGATCGGAAAATGAACGGAAGCCAGTGGAGCTCCTTAAACAGGGGAGTAGATCTCTCCCTGTAATTCGCCCCAGTTATTAATCTGGCAGCCGAGCATTGGACCAGTTGTAATTTCCGAGCCGTCTTCAAGGGAAGCCCCACGTAGAGCGCATTACAGTAGTCCAGTCTAGAGGTAACTAGGGCATGGACCACCGTGGTCAAGTCAGACTTCACGAGGTATGGTCGCAGTTGGCGCACAAGTTTGAGTTGTGCAAAAGCCCTCCCGGCCACCGCCGACACCTGCGCTTCAAGCGTCAGCGCTGAATCCAGGAGGACCCCCAAACTGCGGACCTGTGATTTCAGGGGGAGTGCAACCCCGTCCAGCACAGGTTGCCACCCAATACCCCGATCTGACGAGCGACTGACCAGGAGGGCCTCTGTCTTGTCAGGATTGATCCTCAGCTTGTTCCTCCTCATCCAGTCCGCCACAGCGGCCAGGCACTGGTTCAGCATCCGAGGGGCTTCCTTGGAGTTAGATGGAAATGAGTAGTGGATTTGTGTGTCATCTGAGTAGAGATGGCAACACCCTCCAAAACTCCGGATGACCTCTCCCAGAGGTTTCATGTAGATGTTAAATAGCATGGGGGATAGAATAGACCCTTGCGGGACCCCACAGGTCAATGGCCAGGGGTCCAAGCAGGTTTCCCCCAGCTTCACCATCTGGGAACGGCCCTCCAGGAAGGACCGAAGCCACAGCAGAACTGTGCCACCGAGTCCCATCCCGGCGAGCCTCCCCAGAAGGATACCATGGTCGATGGTATCGAAAGCCGCTGAGATGTCCAAGAGAACCAGCAGGGTCACACTCCCCCTGTCCAGCTCCCTGCGGAGGTCATCCACCAGGGCGACCAAAGCCGTCTCGGTGCTGTGCCCAGGCCTGAAGCCAGACTGCGAGCGGTCCAGAAAATCGGTGTCATCGAGGAACTCCTGGAGCTGCATAGCAACCACCCGCTCCAGAACCTTGCCCAGAAATGGGAGGTTGGAAATTGGCCTGTAGTTGTTACATACAGATGGGTCTGAGGTCTTTTTTAATAATGGTTTTACTACCGCCTGCTTAAAGCAGGATGGAACTGACCCTTGAACCAGGGAGGCATTTATAATAGCCACAAACCAATCCAACAACCCATCTTTGGCCAGCTTCACCAGCCAAGAAGGACAAGGATCCAGAGCGCAGGCAGTCGCCCTCAGAGACCCAAGAATCCCCTCCACGTCATCAGGAAGAACAAGCCGGAAAGAATCCCATAAGATCGCACAGACAGGTACCTCGGTTACCTCCGCTGGGACCACAGTTAAGCTGGAGTCCAACTCACGGCGTATCTGAGCAACTTTGCCTGCAAAATGGTGCGCGAAATCGCTGCACCGAGTTGCCAAGTCATCAGGAAACCCCTGGGCCTCGGGAGGCCGCAGGAGCTCCCCAACAACTCGGAACAACTCCGATGGCCTGTTGGCTGCAGACGCTATGCGGGCAGTCGTGAAATCTTTCCTGGCTGCTTGCAGAGCCACGGAGTAAGCCTTAATAGCGGCTTTAGCCCGTGCTTGGTCGGACACGTCCTGAGATTTCCTCCAGATGCACTCTAGTCCCCTCCTCCTACGTTTCATCACAGCCAGCTCCTCGGTGAACCAAGGAGTCGACGCGATTCTACGCAGTGAGAGGGGACGTTCGGGAGCGATCGTGTCCAGTGCCCTTGATAGCTCACTGTTATAGCGATCAGCCAGGACATCTACAGGATCGCCAGTCTCCAGGACAGGAAGATCCCCAAGAGACCTCAGAAGTCCATCCGGATCCATCAGTCTCCTGGGGCGGACCATCTTAATGGGTCCACCACCCCTGCGGAGGTTAGAAGGCACGGCGATACTTAAACAGATCAGATGATGGTCAGACCATGACAATGGAAGAATGTTTTGCTCTTCCACTCTGACTGTCCCACCGTCCACAATAAAAACAAGGTCCAAGGTGTGTCCTGCCTGATGTGTGGGCCCAGATATAACTTGAGACAGCCCCATGGTTGTCATGGCAACCATGAAATCCTGAGCTGCTCCTGTCAATGTGGTCTCAGCATGAATGTTAAAGTCTCCCAAAACTATCAGTTGTTGGGAGACAAGGGCCGCATTGGAGACCACTTCTGCTAGCTCGGACAGAGAGACTGCTGGGTCGCGGGGTGGACGGTACACCAACAGAATCCCCAAGCTGTCTCGGGCTCCCACCCTCAGGAAAACACACTAGAACCTCGGGGATTGCGGAACGGCGCATCTGATCAGGGCGATGGACTGCCGAAAGATCACCGCAACTCCTCCTCCCCGCCCCCCAACCCTGGCCTGTTGATGCACCCCGAAACCTGGAGGACACAGCTGGGTGAGATTCACACCTCCCAGCTCATCCAGCCACGTCTCGGTGATGCATGCCAGATCCGCCTCCTCATCCAGGATCAAATCCTGGATGACAGCTGTTTTACCATTGACGGATCTGGCGTTTAGAAGCAGGACCTTAAGGTTGGGGGGTCTGTCCTGAAGACTACCACACCTAAACCTCTCCAGGGTCGCAAAAACTCTGTTGCACTTCTCCCTGGGTTGATAGTGACCGTGCTTTCTCCTCTCCCATATCACTTCAATGGGGCCACCTCCATGAGAGCCCTCTTCCCCCTGATGGTAGAACTGGGTGGGGTTGCCAATTACCGGGACTAGTCAGCTGTCCTGGAAAGGAAAGCCTCCAAAGGTACTTGTTTGTTTAAAAAAGGAGCTTCTCTCCACTGATGGGAGAGAGGGGACAGTTGATTTGGCATCATCATGAATAGGAAGGTGACTAAGCAAGAGTGGGGTCTTGTTGTGGGCCTGGGAGGTAGAACAAGTCTGACTTAGAGTTGGGGAATCTTGAATATCAATGCTCAGCCCGATGTCGAGGGGGCGAATCAGTGGGTCTACTAGAACCCTCCTGAGAGTGATGCCCCATTGTTGCAGTTTGGGCCCACACAAAAACAATTTTTCCCTTAATATTTTATCTTCCAAGCCAATGATAAGAGATAAGGAGCGGTTCCAGGATTGATACTCTCTACAAAGCCAGTCGATAGTCTTGATCTTTACCTCCGACCAGCTTATGGATAAAATTTGTGCAAGAGATATCTGGACTGCTCGCTTAGAAGTCCACCTGCCTCTGTTCAATAATGAATCTGAAACTTCCACTGCAACCTTATTTGTTTGTAAAAGATGCTGAGAATTGCAGGAAGTATCCAAAGATTGTCCGGCCAATTCAGAGGGCAGCTCATTGTTCGGCTTCTGCAAGACATTGTTGGTTTCCTTCCCATTCACCCTCCCCCAACCCACTCCCCCAGATAAAAACCCACCCTCCACTCTAGTCACTCTCAGGCCTGATCCGACGACTACTTTCTGCTCCTTGAGCTTAATTTCTCCCTGGCCTTCCGAAGTGCTTAATTCCTCATTCAAGTTAATAAGCCTGGTTGGTATAGTTGTTATAGTGTCTGTAGGAGAAGGATATTTCACAATCAGGGAAATTCCTTTGAAGAGATGGTCAAGTTTCGCGTTCAGTATTTCCAGCTGCTGCAAGACGGTACCGAACGATTTTCCCAACAGATCACATAAGTGCGAGAGTTCATTGTTGCCCGGAGTTTCCTTCCAACTCATTTCTTATTACCTTCTCAAAAAACCTTCCTATAGTATACCACTCTAATCTTTCAAAACTAGCACCTCAATCCTGTTGTCTCTTTCCGTCAAAGCTTTCACTCAACAGTACATCCACCAACATACACAAACCATCAATTCACATTCTAAACCATCAATTACCAATCAGTAAACTCACGGTACTCTCAAATCCTATGTGAATACTTCCTATGACATTAATACCAGGTTAAGAACCCGCTACCTATCACGTTCAATACTGTTTCCCTGAGTAAAGATAAAAACTTTCTCATTCCCGACTCTGTATAACACACATACACAAACACATACACACAAAGGAGGGGAAAAAAAAATTGGCAGGCTGCAAACTGTGAGGATCTTATAAATGCTGCTTCATACAAGTCCTCCCAATTAAAGATGTCTCGAGGCCACCTAGTTTGATGTAGGCTCCAGAGGCAGGAAAGCAGAGCTGACGAGGGTGTCTTCCCCAGCAACACGAGGTCAGAAGAAGACTGGTGGAGCAGCCAGCAAAAGGCTACGGCCAATGCCTGGAAGCCGCCCGGTTCGGCGCGGCTTCCAAAGTTGTCTTTATGAAGGCCGAGGGGAAGGCCCGGGGGGGGAGGGGAGGCCGCCCGGTTCGGCGCGGCCTCCGAGGCCTAGCCCTTTCCGTGGGAGCTGACAAGGGCCGAAAGAGGACGCCCGGTCCGGCGCGCCCCACACCGCCGAAGAGGAGCCAGCTGGAGCTGAGATGGAGATAGGCCTCCCAGGTCGACGGGCCCAGGCCGGTGAAGAGATCCGAGGAGGTCGCCCGGCCGAGGGTGGGAGGAAGCCCAGCAGAGGCCGCCCGGTCCGGTGCGGCCTCAAACACACCAACAACAACGCTGGGGTAGTCGTCCAATGCTCACCCCTCCTGCCGCCGCCAGCAACTCCATGCTGCAACTCCACGCTGCAAGCTCAAGACGCTCTCCGATCGCACCGCTGGAATGGCGGACGGGACTCCTCTCTCCTCCTCCTCTCCTCGCCGATCCACCACAGCCCTCGGGATAGTTCCAATAGCTCTCACGGTAGGCCAAAAACCCCCCAAGACAACGTGCCAATCTCACCCCTCTGGTTGGTGACGATGGGGGCCCCCAAACTAGAAACTGAAATTTTAGTAACAAACTGGAAGTTAAATCACCCCCTTATAAGGCATATGGGGAAACAACATATCTCATGAAAATTGTATATTTTATAATTATAACTATATGTGAAATTATATATTTTATCTCAACACATATATAGTTTGGTATAGTTTAGATAAGGGTTAACACCTCTCTGGTGCTTGTTTTGCTGTCTGTACTGCTGTTCAGAAGATTTCACCTTACTTTCTGTCCCTGTAATTGGATTTCAAAAAAATTGACTTGTTGTGGAACCAAGGCTTCAATGGAGACATCTTTTTCCCCATGATAACTCTTTCAGGAGTGCATTTCCCTTCCTGCGATTAGATTTCACTCACTTCCTGTTGTCTCATCCCATTCTCTCACCATAACATCTGGAGGAAAGTAAGAGTCATAGCCATTTTTAAACTAGACACAGACTGTAATGATCCAAAAAGCTATTGACCAATCTTCTTATTGTGCTATCTTTATAAAGTTCTGGAGAGACTTATTCTGCATAGAATTATGGAAAACTAGACCTATGTATGATTTCACAGCAAGTTGGTTTCAGGTAAGGGAAAAACTGCACATCACAATTATTGAGCCTGACTTAGCACATAGAAGATGGTTTTGAAAGGCAGCAGATTATAGAAGCTGTCTTCATAGGCTTGTCAGCAGCTTATGATACTGCAAATCATCGCCTTCTCCTGAGAAAAAGTCATAATGTCATAAAGGATTGCCACCTTACCTGCTTCATAGGAAATCTGCTACAAAACCAGAGCTTTTTTGTTGAGTTCCAGGGTCAGAGAAGCAGATGGCGAAAACACAAGAATGGCCTGCCTGAGGGGAATGTGCTTGTTCCATCAATGCTTAACATTTAGACAAACAACCAGCTACTGCCAGAAGAGACAAAGAATAGTGCCATCGCCACTCAAGCAGGGAGCTTTGAAATGGTTAAACATAAGCTCTCTGAAGCTTTAGGTGCTCTTACTGCCTATTACAGGGAAAACCAACCGATTTTTAATCCATCTAAAATGCAGATGTGTACTTTTCATCTTAAGCACAGACAAGCAGCTTGAGCTCTGAGGATTACCTGGGAAGGAATCCTACTAGAGCATTGCAATACACCAAAATATCTGGGAGTTACTCTGGACCATGCTCTGACTTATAAGAAGCACTGCTTGATTATTAAGCAAAAAGTAGATGCTAGAAAAAAATAACATATGAAAGCTGACTAGCACAACCTAGGGATCACAAACAGATACAGTGAAGACATCTGCCCTTGTGCTTTGCTACTCTGCTGCTGAATATGCATACCTAGTGTGGAATACATCTCACCACGTTAAACAGTGGATGTGACATTAGCACAGGATGTCTACGCCCTACACTGCTGGAGAAATTATACTATTTAGCCGGTATTGCACCACCTGATACCCATCGGAAAATAGCCAGTAATGAAAAGACCAAGGCATTGATATCTTCGGCCCATCCTTTGTTTGGATATCAGCCAGCATGCCAATATATTAAATCAAGAATAGCTTTCTAAGATACTCGCAGGAACACCTTAGCAAGCAAGCATCCAAAAGTGGCAGATTAAAACCCAGAACCTCAATCAGTGGCTGATATCAGATGAAAGACTCCCTCCGGGTCATACAGATGACTGGGAGATGTGGAAAGCGCTGAACAGATTGCGCTCTGGTACCATGAGATACAGAGCTAACCTTAAGAAATGGGGCCACAAAGTGGAGTCCACGACATACGAGTGTGTAGAAGAGCAAACCACAAACCACTACAATGCAGTTTGAGCCCTACCACATGCTCAATGGAGGACCTTCTCAGCGATACTAGAGGCACCCCAGAGGCTTCTGGTCAGAGGAAATTTAGTATATTTAGTATATAAAAACCCCGTTCTTAACTATGAATTGTCTGTAAGTCGGATATTTGTAACTCAGGGGCTGTCTGTATTTGCCTATTTCACATAGACTCATAGGTTTCTCATTATGTTCATGTGACACAGCTACAAACTGCAGCCAACATACCAACGTGTCATGGCACAGTTTGGAAAGCTTTGTTCTAAAGAAATGGTTCTGTCCCTCTGGAAAAAAAGACAAAGTTAAGCTAAAAATGGAAGTGAGAATATTTACTTTTGTTTTTCGATGAGGAGATTTACCCGACTCTCCTCTGCTGTTCACAATCATTTCCTTCATCCTCTTAATCTATCCATTTTCACCTCCATGTTTCTCCATGAAGTTCTATTCTCTCATTTTCCTCTTTTGGATGAGAGCACAGGTAGATACTCTAAATGAAAACACAGAGATAAAAAATCTAAGAAGTTTCTTCATTTGGAATGAGATCCATGGTTCCTCTCACTTACTAATGCTCTGAATTTCAATATAATTCTAGGCAGAACTTTCCGCCAACTCATACACTGAGAGCTCTTCTACTGGGTTTGAAGCTGGGCTCACTAACACACACCAAGTTCTGTTTCTCTGCATCTCTTTAGGACATGGCAGTAACAATGCCTGGCTCATATGGATAAATTAAGGTGCATAGAATATGTGTAACAGTAACCAAAGAGATGACCTTAGGCATCTTTCAACAACTGCATTTCTTAGGGAAATAACAGCTTTGACTATTAGCTTTACATGTCTTGTACAGTGAAACCACCAACAGTTTCATCTGTGTCCAATATCTGTTTTTACTTCTCTTTTATCTGAAGGTGAGAAAATGTTCTCTCTGTTTCTGTGCTGCAGAAGAACTTAATAAAATGGAAAAACCATTCTGGAGTGTAACTAGAATTCTACTAATGAGATGAAAATTGCTGATTAACAAAATAGCTGAGTCTATTCAAAGACTCTAGGGAGCCTTGTACGAAGCACTTATGGGATACCTTTGCCTGACTGTTTCCGAACATAGAATTATTCACATCGGTAACAGTCATTTAGATTTGCAAAGTTTCCGTACAAAGGCCTTGAAAAATGAGAACTTGGCATGCTCTTTCATCTGAGTCTGCAGCACTATCGTGTTTAAAAATCTCTATCGGTACTTGACCTATATGTTAGATTAAGTTGGCCTGAAGCTGCTCAGTTGGGGAAGGGAATTATTGATTATAATTAGTATGAAAGTAAATAACTCCCACTGAGATCTCTCTGTCTCATAGACAGTCAAAGATAAAGTCCTCTGATTCTGAACATGCACACAACTCCCAAATCTCATCAAGTAGGCTTTTTAAGGAAGCAAGGTAGATTAGTAACATGAGGCCATCCAGGAAATGTAGTTGAAATGAATTAATGAATTGCAACAGATGCTTTATGATTTTTAGAGAGCGCGGTTCTTTTTAAAAATGTAGCTGTTCAGTAACAATTGTGCCAATCCATGCAAATTGTCTTCATAATTAAAGGCCCGGGGAGGCATTTATCTTGTTCATGAAGGCTAAAGATGGGGAAACACAGCTTATAGAGGTAGCTGATGGTTTTCCTGTCAGTAGCATCAAAGGTTGAATAGGTGTTGGGTTTTTTGTTGGGGAGGGGGGGGGGGTCAAAACTTTTTTAAAGTGTCAAAAGTTCCAAAAGAAATTCAGCACTTTGGACAGCTCTTTAAAGTTTGTCACCTTGATGACATAGGAACCACCCCTAGTCTAGCCCAATAGTCTGCAGTTATGATACAGCACAGCACTTTCATCCGATTCCTTTGTTCCTTAGCTACAACTTGCACTATCCCTTTCCTTTCTTCTTGTTTACAGTTGGCCATGTTTCTACGACAGTTGACACTATATGTTATTGGGAGGTGTTCTGAGTTCAAATTGTTGTTTTATATACTAGTGGTTTTATTTTGTATTGTACCATGTGTTTATTTTATGTGTTGTTTTAGGCACGTTGTGCCATATGTAAGCTGCCCCGAGTCCCTTCGTGGAGATGGAGGTGGAGTACAAAAAAATTATTATTATTATTTGAAACACAACAAGTTGAGTCCACAGCAGACACTCTGCTGGCTGTTGTACTGGATCACATGTCGGAAACTTCCCAAGTGTCTAGACTGTGTGATATATCGGTGAATAATGCATGCAGATCCCAGTAAGGTGGCCTTCTGCAGCTGGCAGATGGTAATTTTGTCAACGCCGATTGTGTTTAAGTGCAGGCCAAGGTCTTTAGGCACTGCACCCAGTGTGCTGATCACCACCTGGACCACCTTGACTGGCTTGTGCCAGAGTCTTTGCAATTCGATCTTTAAATCTTCATATCGTGTCAGCTTTTCCAATTGTTTTTCTTCAATCCTGCTGTCCCCTGGAATTGCAACATCGACAATCCATACTTTGTTTTTTAACACGATCGTGAGGTCAGGAGTATTGTGTTCCAAAACCCTGTCTGTCTGAATTTGGAAGTCCCAGAGTAGCTTGACATGTTCATTCTCTGTAACTTTTTTCGGCTTGTGATCCCACTAGTTCTTTGTCACAGGCAGATTGTATTTGTAGCACAAGTTCCAATGACTCATCTGAGCAATGGTGTTATGCCTCTGCTTGTAGTCAGTCTGTGCGATCTTCTTGCAGCAGCTGAGGATGTGATGTATTGTTTCATCTGCTTCCTTGCAGAGTCTACATTTGGGATCTGTCGTCGACTTTTCAATTTTGGCTTTGATGATGATGATGATTATTATTATTAATGTTCCCACTCTCACATTCTCACTTTCCCATATTAAGTAGACATATCTGGAGAGGGTTTCTGCTTGCAGTAATGAATAGAAGTAAATGCCTTCATAATTGGAAACTCTAACAAAGCCATGTTTCCAACTGCGGTGACCCTTACCTGTAGTCAAGCCAGCAGGAGAAGAAGCTGCCTTCAGATTTGCCTACAAAGAGGTGAAACGAGGATTGTGGTAATGGAGGTCACATGTACACCCACTTATCTTCTAAAGGAGTCCTCCAAGGGATCTGGTCCTAAGCCACATATGGATTTACTGTCTTGACTTGCGCTTGGAAACAAAGTAATACCCCCCAAAACTGACCCAATCAATATATTCATAGGATCCCAGTAGTCTGTCCCAATCAAAATTTTAACAGGAATGTACAGTGTTGTCAAAGTCACACAAGACAAAAATAGGGGAGAAAATAGCACTTCTGAGTCAGTATGGTATGGTGGTTTAAGACTATGATTCTGTGAGACCAGAATTTGAATCCCTGCTTGACCATGGAAATCCATCTGGAATCTTGAGCAAGTCACACTCCCTCAGCCTCAGACGAAAGCAAGGACAAACTTCATTTGAATAAATCTCGGAAAACTCAGTGACAGAGTTGCTTTCCATAACTAAAGTAATACAACAGACAGCTGGTGCCTGGGTACCCAATGAGATACCCGGGTTCGGAGGAAAGTCAGAACATAAACCCAGTCTCCTAAAGTGAGTGCTATCCTATCCAGAACAGGCTGGCATAATATCTCTGGATTGGCAAGATTCCTAACCGATACCAACTCTGTTTCAACCAGATGTAATTTCTGTTTGTTTATCCTCATCTAGTCCATCACTTACTTCAAAGAATAATTTAGAACTTCCATGCCCTCCCTAAAAGGTGATGGATAAGAAATCTCTGTCCACGGAGCATCTATCCTAGATGTTCAACAAAAAGCAAAGAGGACAAAATTAAACCACGTGGAACCTACTAAGCTAAAGGTCTAGGGTTGCCCCAAGTATACTAATAGTACTTGCTGAAATCTGCCCTCAAGGAAGGACTGAGGCACTTTAAAATGCTTCCTCCATCCCATAATATCCAGGTAGCCCATAGGGTTGGATGAGACCACACAGGTCACCCAACCTACCATGTCAGAAAAATACCATAAAAGCACCCGCAACAGATGGCCATCCAGCCTCCAAAGGAGCTTCCAGTTTTTAAAAATCATATCAAAAGCAACTTGAAAACATACTGTAAGTCGCTTCTGGTGTGAGAGAATTGGCCAGCTACAGAGACATTGCCCAGGGGATGCCCGGATGTGTTACCATCCTGCTGGGAGGCCTCTCTCATGTCCCCGCAAGCTAGAGATGACAGACGGGAGCTCATTCTGTCTCGCAGATTTGAACCAACAACCTTAAGGTCAGCAACCATCCTTCAGGTCAGCAGTTCAGCCTACACAAGGGTTTAGCCCATTGCGCCACTGTGGCTCCTGGAGCTTCCAGTGAGTTCCATTGTTAAATAACTCTTATGATCAGATTACCATCAATAGTATAGAAAACTATTAAGGGATCTAGCAAAACAAACATGGACACACACTCCCCTAATTAGCTCCTGGGAAAATTACCTTCCTTCTCAAAAGCAGGACATAAGCAAGACTGAAAAGAGACCAGTCATTTATGTTCCTTCAAAATAAAGCAGCAGTGAATGATAGGTGTTGAATTAGAGGTTTTTCTGAACCAAGGAACATGGAAGAGTGACACAAGCTGTTTGGAAGCCAAGTTTTTGACACTAAATTATAAGTTCAGCAATTGCCATGGCCCTTAAGTGGGTGGACTGGCTTAGACAGTGTGGGAGATGATCATATTCTGGAAATCAAAAGAGCCATCTGCCCTTTCAGATCACAGACAGGGATCTTGACTGTTAGGAGAGAGGCTTGCATGGTTCACTTCACTATCTGTGTCATCTTCCTGTGAAGTCTCAGAGATGCCAGAAATAAGACAGTATCCTCCGGGAGGAGATGAAACAACTTTGAGATAGTAAACCGCTGGCAGCAACCCCTGTGTAACAAAGTGAGTGTTATTTCTGAGTTAGTACATATTCCATTCCTGACCTCTTTCACTGCAGTCCCCCCCCTCCCCCAAATTGCAAGATAGTTTTGGGGATTAGATACATTCTGAATATTTTCTGGTTTATTGTTTTCTTATATTCTTCAACTTTCCAATACAGCCATCCAGGCCCTGCTATTTGTCCCAGGTTGCCAGTATCAATTAAGACTTATTTATTTAAATTAATCTCTCTCCATTTTCACTTGTAAATACAGTAGAGTCTCGCTTATCCAACATAAACGGGCCGGCAGAATGTTGGGTAAGTGAATATGTTGGATAATAAGGAGGCATTAAGGAAAAGCCTATTAAACATCAAATTTGGTTATGATTTTACAAATTAAGCACCAAAACATTATGTTATACAACAAATTTGACAGAAAAAGGAGTTCAATACACAGTAATGCTATGTAATAATTACTGTATTTACGAATTTAGCACCAAAATATCACAATGTATTGAAAACATTGACTACAAAAATGTGTTGGATAATCCAGAATGTTGGATAAGCGAGTGTTGGATAAGTGAGACTCTACTGTATGTGCAAAAAGATTTGCTGGCATCTGCTTTTTAAAAAGTCAATGCCAAAAGTTTACCATTATTAAAGAGTTAACAAAGAAACAAAGAAAGTTAACAAAGAAACCAAACAGATACAGAATGAAATCAAAAAATAGTTTAAACTTTTAGGCCTGTACCTGGGATTATTTGGGACTCTGATTCAGAAAATAGCATTAGATAGACTCTAGATATGGTTATCATGATTTTCTATGGGTGAGCAGATGGCAACTTGTAGATGACGTATGTTCCGTATCTCAAAAACTAGAGCCGACAAGAGGAAACTGGTGCCATTTATGGAATCAGCAGGTCAAATATACACAAAAACAGGGCTAGCATTTGAGACATCAAAATATATGTTGGCCAGTGATCCATATTCCCTTCCATTGATATCATGTACGTGTTCCCTCAAAGCATTAAATGGCAGGTCTTGCCCCAAGGAGCTTATATTTTAGAAAACAATCCAAGGAAGCAAGCAAAAATCCAAAAAATAACCTAACCCAATCTCCCCAAACATCCCATAAACCCAGAGGTGGGTGGGACTCAGGGTAAATGTAGGCAAAGAACACATCGGAGCTGTAGTTAGATCATTTATTGGACAGATGGCAAGCTGTTTAACCTTAGCAGTCTGAAAGCCAAAAATAAGATAACACCTTCTGTTATAGAATTCCAATATGCTGATGATAATGTAGTCTGTGCTCATTCAGATGAAGACCTACAAACAACTTTAAATATCTTTGCATATGAAAAGCTTGGCCTTTCATTTAACATTGAAAAGACCAAAATACTCTACCAGCAGGCACCAACCAATCCCTCTGTAATGCTAGAAATAAAACTTAACAATGCAACTCTAGAAAATGTTGGCCATTTCCACTTACCTAGGCAGCCATCTCTCCCCAAAAGCTAACATTGACACTAAAATAGAACACTGTCTGAGCTCTGTAAACAGAATTTTTAAAAATGAAGCATAGAGTGTTTGAGGAGCAGGACATTTGTAGACATACCAAGCTAGATGCTTGCTTATAAAGCTATTGCTTTTCCAACTCTTTCGTAAGCCTGTGACACTTGGACCATCTACAAACACCATTGTCGACTTCTGGAAAAATTTCATCAGCGTTGGGTCTGAAATTTTTTTTCAAATCTCTTGGGAAGGCAGGCAGACAAACTTCAGAGTTTTGGAAGAAGCAAAAACTACCATTATTGAATGAGTGATTTCCCACCATTAATTCGCTGGACCGGCCACATTGCCCAAATACCCAATTACCGTTTCCTAAAGCAGTTTCTTTAGTCTGAAGTCAAGAACAAAAAACGTAATGTTGATGGACAACAAAATATATAAAGATGGGCTTAAAGATAATAACCTTTTAAAATGTGGTACATGAAGAACTGGGAAGCCTTGGCACTCAAGTGTTGTAACTGGAGGTTAGCTGTAATCAATGTTGCTATGGATTTCGAAGAGGCACAAATAGAGGTGAAAGGAAGAAATGTGCTGAGAGGAAAGCACATCAAGCCAAACACTTGTTGTGATCACCTTCTATCTGGAAATTAATGTCCTCAGTGTGAAAAACCATGTGGATCCAGAATAGGTCTTCACTGTTGTTTACGGAGCCACCACCAAGACCTACCTCTGGAAGACCGTTATACTCAGTTACGAGTGATCCCCCATGATGACACCTAGTTGCATTTAGTTACAGTAAATAAGGGGTACTAGGAGGTTCTAACCCAAGCTCCAGTGCACTTGGAAATAGTCTTGGCACTTCAGCTGGTCCCGAAAAGAACAGCAACATAGTTGGCAATGTGATCGTATCACACCAGTGCATTGCAATTTGCATTGATTTATAGTCTATTACTCATTTAAAAGTGCGATTTACTTTAAACCTGTAAATAGCTTGATGCTAGATGACGTGAAGGATACCTCCTCCCATATATACCTGCCTGCATTCTGAATTCACCATCACAGGGTCTCTACCATGTACCCTCACCAAATGAAGTGAATTGTAAGGAGAAAGTCTTTTTAGTGGGCACTTGGGGGCCCATTCACACTCCACAATTACAGCATTATTATTCTGCATTAACTGGCATGGTTTCATCCTATGGAATCATGGGATTTGCAATTTATGCATTTAGAATTCTTTGCCAGAATCCTCTAGTGCCTCAGCTAATTATAAACCTCAGGTTGTTTCCATGGCAGTTAAAGTGGAATAATGGCACTATAACTGTGTAATGTGAATGCTCCCCAAGTGTCTATCCGATGCCATTTTTAGCTTCAGATGAAGACCATTTATTCTCCCAGGAGTGTTAGACCTTCTATTTCTTTTTAAAAATGCTTCTAAAGCTTTTATGATTTAAGCAATACTCTATGTCTTCCTTGGGGTTCTTTATGTTTTAAACACTTAATATTTAAAAAACCCACTAAATTGTATTTTATTTTGCGTTTGTTTTATTGTTTTAAGATTATTTTTATTGACAATCAATGTAGCAAATGTGTTTAATAATTTATCCTAAATATTTAAACTTAAATCCAGTTACGAGCCCTGCTTAATGGACTGCTGAATGGTAAATCAACATTTATGTAAGAACCATTGATTCCACAGGCCTACTTAGGTAGTGCTGGCAATTCACCGTAGGCCTTTATTATTAAGAAATTAATTTTGTTCAACAATTTAATAATAGAATTAAACTTTGCAAGATTCAGACATGCTTTTTTTTACAGAACAATTCATTGCATTGTCCTTCTTCCAGTGCTTTCTCTCAGAAAAAAACCATCCTTATTCAGGGGTTCCAAGGAAGATTAACCAGAATGTTTGAGCAGAGGTAGCAAGCAATAATTTGATTGCAAAGGCAATCTACAAAACACAGTTCCAAGTCCTCATAGATATTATTTCAAAGTCCCAAAAATAGCAAAGCAGTTCTGAAGAAAAAAGGTAACATGAGCTTCAAAAGTATAATCCAAACACAGATTCTAAGCATGAAACGAAGATATATTTCCATGTGCCAAGACAAGGCAAGAGTTGATTCTCCAAAAGCAATGATGCTCTGTCTAAAATCTTCCCTAATTACATCCCCTTTTAACCATTCTTGCAAGCTAGAAACACATTCCTCTGAGCTCTGACTCCCCCACACTTGCCTGCAATTCTCACGGAAGGTCTGGGGCCCAATCTCAACTTTAACCTAGAATTCCTGTCTAAACAGAATTCTTCTCCCTCGCTGCCATCTGGACTTTGTTGATATTGACAATCCTCAGACTCCTGTGAAAGGTCACCCTTATCACTAACTTCAGTGTCTCTGCTAAACTCAGAGCTTTCCACATTCCCCTGTTCAACCTGCTTTTCTAAGCCATCAACATTCCCTGAATCAACCTGCATTTCTGAATCTTCAATATTTCCTGGGACAAACTGCTGTTCCACATTTTCTGGAACAAACTACTGAAACCCAAATCCCCCTTCATCATCAGACTGAACCACAACACTTTTTTCCCCACAATCGTGAGGTCAGGAATATTGTACTTCCAAACTTTATCAGTCTGAATTCGGAAGTCCCAGAGTAGTTTTACATATTCATTTTCTGTAACTTTTCCAGGCTTGTGATCCATTATTATTATTATTATTATTATTATTATTATTATTATTATTATTATTATTATTGATGTTTATTTATACTCTGCTTTTTTCATGAGATTAAAAGAGGTGTACATTAAAATCTATGTGTTCTATATATAACTTCAACCATCCCCAGCTTAAAAATATATTTTTTAATCCAGAAAGCAAATCTTGTTTTTGCCATTTTGTATAAGGGACGCCGTTTTGCTCCACTCCTGGATATAATGAAACTTGAGCATCCATGGATAACTGTAGAATTTGAAATAGCCCACCTAAAATGTAAATAGGATTCTATACATTAGAACCATTCAAATTAAAGTGGAACCATAGCACTGTAACTGTGTAGTGTAAACAGGCCCCTTGGGTTAATCAACTTTGGAACACTTAAATAGGGCATTCATTACAGTTCCATATCCTCTTAGGATGGTCAAACTTACTGAGCTGCTTTCGGGAGGAAGAGGTGCCCCTTTTAGCATTTCATTGTTAGTGCTGAAAGATTTATGGTACTTTTGCAGACTTTGAGGTTCCCTCAAGTGTAATGATTCCTCCTTCTTGTATGTTGATACTGCTGTTTTGGGAGTTGTTTGAGAATGGGATCACCATGAGTAAAAACGAAATGCGAAGGAGTACTTTGTTCCAAGGGATCCAAAAATACCCAAATGTTAGGGTACAGAAATGTTAAGTAAGTGGCTGTACTGCTGTGTTCCTTTACAAATTTCCCTCCTTCCCTTTATTCCACAGTTCTACTTTCAGATTTTGTCTGAGCTCTTTGAGGCGCAAAGTTATTTGACTGCTGAGTGTATATCTAATTGACTGTTACTTAGCAAAGTGGCTAACCCCCATGTCTAATTAATGTAATTACATAGTTTAACGCTAATGAATATAATTAAGTGTGCTTTCCTTTTCTTTTATTAAATATCCTGGGGCTTTAAAAAAAACTCAACACACACCCCAGTGACTTGTTTGGTGTACATAATGGCTGTTATCAGTAGGATAATTCTAGTACAGCCTATCCATTGAGGTTTCTATGGTAGATGCAAGATGTGTGCCTTAAATACTTTGGATTCCTGAACTCCTTTCCATTCTCTTGCTGAGCTTTGGCTGGTGCATTTTCATTTGCTCTATGAAGAGATGAAATTGATATTTTTTTAAAACCCAAAGGGTCTTTGGCTTTCTGTAAGGTGCCCAAAGAACTTTTGTTGTTTGGTAGATGAAAAGAAAGAAAGAAAGAAAGAAAGAAAGAAAGAAAGAAAGAAAGAAAGAAAGAAAGGAAGAAGGAATTATTCCAGAGTTCCGATCCACCCAGGCCAACTTGAGTTTGTGGAAGATGGTGACTCCTATGCCAGTGTTGGAGCCTGAACTTTTAAGGAAGGATCCAAGGTGCTGGAGCCTATCCTGCAAATGTTTGGCATCCTCTACAGCAGTGGTTCTCAACCTATGGGTCCCCAGGTGTTTTGGCCTACAACTCCCAGGAATCCCAGCCAGTTTACCAGCTGTTAGGATTTGTGGGAGTTGAAGGCCAAAACATCTGGGGACCCACAGGTTGAGAGCCACTGCTCTACAGCTTCTTTGAAGTTCAGGCTGAAACTACACTATAGAATTAATGCCATTTGACATTACCTTAACTGCCATGGCTCAATGCTATGGAATCATGGGAGTTGTAGTTTGGTGAGGCCTCAGCACTATTTAGCAGAGAAGGCTAAAGACCATGAAAGGCCACAACTCCCATGACTCCATAGCATTGTGTTATGAAAGTCAAACTGGCACTGCAAACTGCATTAATTCTGGAGTATAGATACACTCTCGGAGATTATTCATTGCTTTTTGTTTAATGGGCAGACCTACACCCCAGGAAAGCCAATGACAAAATACATTTCACAGTATGTAAAGTTAAAGATCTAATCCAAACTAAACTGCAGTTTGCTTCCACTGACTCTAGAGACTGGGATTTCTAATGTCCTTACATACTGTTTGAAGTCCTTCTGTCTGAACTGGTTCAGAGGGTTGTTTCTGTGTTGTTTTGTGTACCTAGATGAAGAAGTATGTCTGCCTAATTAACACCCCGGGGACTTAATATTCTTGGTAAACATGGTTCAGAACCCATATAACCAAAGGGAAAATATACTTGGGCTGCAACTTATGAGCTTTACACGTCAAACAAACAAGACAGTGTGTATTTTATATGTGCATACATGCCCGTGTGTGTGTTTATTTATTGGTATTATCAATCCTACCCTGTCTTGAAAGCTTTTAAAAGGCAACTCATACATATTTGAAGGCAAGATAATCCATGAAAATATGAGTTCTGTTTGTCACTGGTATTTCTTTTTATAAATCACAGCATATGTTCTAGTAGTTAATGAGATCCCTGTAATAAACTCACGCTGCACATGCCACAAGTGTGGCACATCACATAGGCTCAGGAGTTTATGATGGGAACCGTTAGGCAGACTGGATTTCAAGAAGCCATTCCCTCTGGATCTTCCTCTACAAATTTTTCAGTTTTCTCTCTGCCTCCCAACGTCCTCCTCTTGTTCTTCCTCCTCGTAATGTTTGTTTTTACATATAGGGAGCAGATTATGAACTGATTCAATGTAGGCCGACTTGGTGAAATTATCTAAATTATACATGCTTCATTGTCTTTTAATCCTGTGTTTGCTCAGATGGTAATTTTATCAATTGATCACTGTACAACTCTAGTGCAAAACCACTTACTTTTGTCCTTTTCAACCCACAAGGTACTGGTATATTTCCCATGTCTCAGCCTTATGAATCATATGGCCCTACTTGGTTATGAATGTATAACTAAGCAACATTTGTGAATCCCATATTAATAACTTAAATAAATAAATACTCTCATAGCTTGAGCCTCCAAACCTACGTCAACAGTCAGCAGCTGCACTGAGCACAGTAGGTTGACATTTCCAGTTGCCTCCCGAAAGCAGTCTACAATTTGACAAAGAATTGTGAAAGGAGTCTGGCTTTTGTTTGTTTCAGCCATACTCACTGGCAGGAAATGTTATCTTGGAGAAGATAATGATGCTGGGGAAAATGGAACAAATAAGAAAGAGGGGCCAACAAAGAGCAAGATGGATGGACGGGATCCTTGAAGTGACTGGCTTAACCTTGAAGGAGCTGGGGGTGGTGGTAACTGCTGACAGGGAGCTATGGCCTGGGTTGGTCCATGAGGTCACAAAGAGTCTGAAGTGACTGAATGAATAAACAACAACAGGGGAGCAAACCTGCAGTGGAAACAATGATGTTTTGGAAATGATATATTAAGCAGTTTGGTCCAGGTGGAGGTAGCACCCATTTTTATCTTGCGGGGTTTATATTACAGGTAATATGTTAAAACTGGTAAAAATGTTGAAGCCCAACCCAACACTGTAAAAATATCATAGAAGTTGTGTTATTTAATTAAATAAAAAGGATAAATGGTGAAAATAGGAAACCTAAACACACAGATAGATACCTGCATAAAAACTGCAAGAACAAGAACAAGCCACGAGAATAAAGAAAAAGATCCACCTGGAGGAAAAGTGTTCTTATCATACATCAAGGGACCCACTGACCGCATAGGGAAGCTGATGAAGAAATACAACCTATGAACAATCTACAAACCCACCATGAAAATTCAACAAATGTTACATTCTTCAAAGGATAAGAGGGATCCTCTAACCACTGCAGAAATCTATCATATACCATGCAGCTGTGGACAAGTCTACATAGGAATCACCAAACTTAGCACCCAAACGTTTCAAAGAACATGAAAGACACCACAGATTAAATCAACCAGAGAAGTCAGCTATAGCAGAGCACTTGATGTGGACACAGAATATTATTGAGAACATAGAGATGCTGAACCACTCTGATAACCATCATGTCAGTCTACACAGAGAAGCCATTGAAATCCACAGGCATGTGGGCAATTTCAACAGAAAGGGGGAAACTATGAAAATGAATAAAATCTGGTTACCAGTATTAAAAAAACACACCAGAATCAAGACAGCAAATAAAGAACACCACTTAGCAACAGGAGAATTCCAGACAACAAACAATCAAGTGCAAATTAACACCTCCCAAACAAAGGTTGCCTACAAGCAACAACACTTATTGACTTTCAGCTGCAAGGTTACTCAGTGCTAATCAAGCGTGCCAACTGCAACATTTACACATGCTTCAAACAGACAAGAGTTTTTTCCCTCACCCTGGATAGTCTATATATACACACATGCGCACACACACACACATACATACATACACACTCCACTTGTCATTTCCACGGACTTCGGAACAAACCTCTGAGGATGCTTGCCACAGATGCAGGTGAAACATCAGGAAAAAATGCTACTGAAACATGGCCATACAGACCAAAAAACTCACAGCAACCCAGAAAATGGAATGTTGGTGGACAGGAAAAAAGATTTAAAGATGTGCTTAAAGCTAACTTTAAAAACGGTGGCATAGACACCAAGAACTGGGAAGCCCTGGCCCTTGAGCTCTCTAACTAGAGGTCAGCTGTTAGTTAACAACAGTGCTATGGAATTTGAAGAGGCATGAGTGGAGGGTGAAAGGGAGAAACATGTGAAGAGGAAGGCATGTCAAACCAACCCTGACCTGAATTGCCTTCCACCTGGAAAACAATGTCCTCACTGTGAAAGAACATGCAGGTCAAGAATAGGTCTCTACAGATACCTATGGACCGGACCCATCACCAAGACCCTACACTTGGAAGGCAGTCATACTTGGGCATGAGGGATCACCGATGGTGATGATCAGGTTGGGCAAGCATGTCCAGACTCCCCAACTTCCCATGAGCAGCTGAAGATTCAGAATCCCAGTTATATTATGAGCAGAATAGGCATATTTTAGCTAGTCAAGCTAGGACTTACCTTTCTAGCTTTGTCTATACATACTTTGAGGCTGCCAAAGTGGCAAAATGTCTTAATGATGTCTTTAATACTTATGCAGAAGCTAGGAGAAGAAGCAGTAGTTTTCTTTTTCCCTAACCTCCCAGAAATGCCAAGACTCACTGCTCAATTAATTCAGTGCAAATTTTATATTGCAGTTTAGAAGGGGCCATAGTTAAACTACGGTGATAACTACAAGATGTAATGAGGTTACAGTGGGCTTCTGGTATCTACTTGGGATTTGGTTCCAGCCCCCCCCCCCCCCCAACTACTAACTCCTCTGTGGATACTAAAATCTGTGAATGCTTAAGTTCCATTATACACAATGCTGTAGTAAAAGTGTGTCCCTTTTATAAAATTGTAATGATCTATGAAAAGGTTGGGACACTTCAGCAGGAAATGCTTACATATCCATGTAGTGCTTAGCATATGGAAAAATGAAAATTGGCTTTTGGAATATTTTTTGTATATTTTTGAGCCATAGTTGGTTGAATCCACGGATGCAGAACCCATAGACTTGGAGGTCCTGCAGTACTAACTTTAGTACAGTAGAGTCTCGCTTATCCAACGTAAACGGGCTGGCAGAACGTTGGATAAGCGAATATGTTGGATAATAAGGAGAGATTAAGGAAAAGCCTATTAAACATTAAATTAGGTTATGATTTTACAAATTAAGCACCAAAACATCATGTTATACAACAAATTTTACAGAAAAAAATAATGCTATGTAGTAATTACTGTATTTACGAATTTAGCACCAAAATATCATGATGTATTGAAAACATTGACTACAAAAATGCGTTGGATAATCCAGAACGTTGGATAAGTGAGTGTTGGATAAGTGAGACTCTACTGTAGTAGTAGTAGTAGTAGTAGTAGTAGTAGTCTTCTCTGTGAGTGGTCATAGCTTGATTTTGCCATTATTATCTTCAATCATTATTTCATTGTTGTATTTCATGTGTTTATATTGTATGTTGCAGAAAAAGTGCAGCTATTGGGCAGTTTGGCTGAAAAGGGGTGGCTATTTGGGCAGTTCAATAAATAAATAAAATGCCACTAGGAGGAAGTTCAGAGAATAACCTCTTTGTATTCCTTTTAGTGCTGCTAGTCTGGGGAGCTGTGGAAAATCCCTGACTTTTATATCCACAATATTCAGGCTCCCCCTTGAACTTGAGTATTTTTAGGTTTCATCCTGACATTTTCTTGTGTACTGAAAGCTATCCAAAGTGGATAGTCCAATAATACTAGCTCCATTTACTGGATCGAGAGCTTGAAAAGACTCTGGCTTTTGATAGATATAATGAAAAAATAAACCTTAAGTGTTTGCAGTGGAGTAAAAAATAGGCTGAAATCATTTTTTCTGGTTTCACAGCAGATTATTACAACCAAACAGACTCATTAGGGGCAATCTATCAGCATGACACCCAGGAAGCCAAAAAGAGAGGTGGTAGTACTTTATGGAAACTCCAGTGGTTTCACCTGCATTCTTATGATGATAAACAACATAAGTATTGTACATTCTGAAACCTAAAAAAATTACTTTCCACCTCAGTCATCACTCCATAACATCATTTGACATTTGATCATTTGACTTCATTGAATTAAAAGAACATTCATATCCATGCTATTTATTTATCATGTTAGAAGCAAACTGACGGTAATGTTGTAAATGTATTTAAAAACACAAACAAAGTTAATAACTTGGCATTATACGAAATGTCCTTTGACCAGTAGCTGGCTACTTGGAGTGCCTCTGGTTCTGCTATAAGAAGTTCTTCCATTGTGCATGTGCCAGGGCTCAGACTGCATTGTAAAAGGTGGTCTGTGATTTGCTCTTTTCCGTACTCGCATGCCATGGAAGAGTGAGCAATCCAAGTCACAGAGCCAGGCTGATAGCTAGGAAATCTGTAAGAAATCAGCAGCCCCTTCAGCCAAATAATGCATGTCAGTGCTGGTTTATGTCCATTTCCACCCTGCCCCTTGGCATCTTCTGACTTCTTATTTTTGTCTACATTCTTTGGCTCCACTTCACCATGGACAGTGGATCAGTTTGCCTTCTTAGAGGGATTGAGGACAAGGAGGGAGAGACAAGAAGACTGATTGCAAATATCTGTGGGCAGGCAGTGAAGAGTCCATCTAGAACAGTGGTTCCCAACCTTTTTTTTAACCAGGGACCACTTGACTAGGGATCACTTGACCAGGGACCATTTTGAGCAGGGACCACTCTTCAATATCAGTACCAAAAGGGTTACAAATTAGTTTTTGTTCAACTTTAGATTCAGTTTGGTTATTTGGGGTGCTGATTCAGAAAATTGTATTGGATAGATCACAGCAGCTCTAGTTTCTGACACGAAACATGCCATCCAGTAGTCACCATCTGCTCACCCACAGAAGAAGACCATATTTAATAATCTAGAGCTGATGTGGTCTATCCAATGCAGTTTTCCGAATCAGTACCTCAAATAACCCCAGGAACAGGTCTAAAAACAAAAACACCCCAATTTTTTTTTTTTAGTTGGGCTGTGTTATTATCCGTGGTGAGGCCATGGGCCATATTTTAATTCTTAGGGACCACTGGTGGTCCATGGACCACAGGTTGGGAACCACTGATCTAGGGAGAGCTCACCACAAAAGAAGTGCTGACCTAGCTTTTCCCACCAGGGAAGATTAGTGCTCAAGAGCTTCTACACAGGCATCCTAAAAGGCCAGAAGCATTGGCAAGCCAAAGAGAGGTATCATTTTAACCCGTCTATAAGTTTATTCTTATTTGGGGATCTAATTTGGCATACATTTTTTTACTTATACACAGTAAGTTCCATAGATAAATTGGGTCTACTTTCATTGGCACATCAATTGAATGTAGTCTAAAATATAGCTTAGTGCATATGCAGGATACAAGCATAACACACTGGAAAATAACATAATTTAGAAATGCAGCACATATTAGCAAACTTCAAATATGTTGAAGCAAACTGTAATAGTGCCCAGCACAAAAATATCTCTGGACCTTTTAAGCGATTTGTTAGGATTAATCTCTTTGAAAGGAATACCCTGTTTCTAAAATTTATTATGGCATTCTCAAAGACATGTTTTAAAAAGAGCTGTCACAAAAATCCTCAACACAACCAAGATGTATCCAAAATCATGTGTATGCATGCATGCACATATGTGCACATACAGACATTAAAGAGTGTATGGCTGTTTTTATTTTGCTATGAAAATAATGGACAACTCTAAGATGTAGATTTCCATATTTTGATTTAGGTTCGGTTCTGAACAGGGTCACATTAGCTCCAGATTTAGGCCTAAACCCAGGGCACTTTATTATGTTCCCAAAGCAAACAGCTCTGGTATGTTTAATTGCATTCTTGCATTTTCATCTGAGTATATATGCACAGGATATTTAAAATCCTCTCCTGTGAGAAAGAATAAAAATTGATGGAACAGCTTGGATTCTGCTTAAATCCTTTCAACCAAATTAGTCACAATAGTCTGGCACAATGTTATGAAAGTTCAAAAAAGCAAATATTCACCTCGCCTTCAGTTTAACTGAAATACTATTAGCAAGTAAAAATACATTCATTTCAAGGTCCCATTGCAAACAGGTCATTTTTCTATGATTCCTTCATTGCAGGTGCCGTCTTAGTGCGATACCTCATTGGTTCAAAAAATCATGGGTGCATTTACACTGTGGAATGTGGAATGAACGCAGTTTGACACCACTTTGACTGGCATACTTCAATGCTGTGTAATACTGGGAGTTGCAGTTTGGTGAGATAGCAGCACTTTAACAAAGGCTAAACATCATACAATACTACAACACCCATGATTTCATAGCATTGAGCCATGGCAGTCAAAGTTATGTCAAACCGCATTAATTCTACAGCCTAGATGCACCCTGAGTCAGAGGACTGGTTTGTTTTTTGTTTGCTCTTAATGGCTCATCACGGATCTTCAGTTCTGATTGGTTACAGTCATCCGTGATTGGTAGGAAAGCTGAAATAGTGAGAAAGTGTCCAAAGCACCATAAAGCCAAAAGCAAAAAAACTATACAGGCATATAGGCCAGAATATGATTGCTAGTTATAACTATGGTACACTCACTGAATCAATGGGATTTACATATGCACCCGCTTATCATTTAGCAATGAATTCAATGAGTCTAGTTTGGATTAACCATTATTAACGCCAGAGATTTAAGCCCCCCCCCCCCCATCACTACCTTTGGGCCAAATGGAAAAAAGAAAAGGAATATTAAGAAATTATATATGACCAGCACCAAAAAATGAACAAACACTGGAGAAGAACATTCCACTCAGCATTTAAATATAACTGTAAAAGTGAGGAAATAACAGAATTTCACAATATCAGCATGTTAATATGCCTCCTTAAAAAAGAGGATCTATAGAAATAAAGGTTAATCTATAAAGGCAAATAGACCATATAAAGAGTCATATCTATGCCCTTTGTATTTCTGGAAAAGGAACAAGTGTTACCCAGGGCACCTTTTCTTTGTTATAAATTGTTGGTGGGAAGGAACCCATGGCTTACAAATGAATGCTATTAAAGTTTGGACAAATATAGGTTAAATTAACATACAATCCAGAGGAGTGCTTGGTGTTCATTCAACTACCCACACACTGCTTAGGTAGTTACATACTCCTTTATTTTATTCAGCATGAATCAAAGAGAAAGCTTTGGAGCTGTTTCCTCCTTTCTCTCCGCAGTGACTAGACTAAGACAAAACATACTATTAATGAAACAAGTTCTACAGCTAGTGGAGATGTACTGAGGAGGCAGAAGACTGTTTGATATACATTTAGTTATAGAAAACTGCATGCACATACATGGAAAGGGAATACATTCATCAGCATTACTAATTAATGAGCTGGTTAATTAAACTGGGGATTGTTGTTTTACAGTTTTGCCCCAAAGGTAATTTTTTACCTGGATAGTTCTTTTGGTATTAACTAAAATGGGGAGTGTGAACAACAAACAGACACACGCACATGTATGCACAAAGGCCAATCTTTGTAGTGCATGTCTAATAGCCACTTCACACTGAAGGACTTTCTGCAGTTTGGCATCACTTTAACGCCATGGCTCAATGCTATGAAATCCTGAGATTTGTAATTTGGTGAGGCACCAGCACTCTTTTTCAGAAAAGGCTGAAAAACATATTCAACTACAGCTTCCATTATTCCATAACATTGAGCCATAGCAGTTAACGTGATGTCAAAATGTCTTAATTCTAGTCTAGAGATGCACTCTATGTAAAAAGCACAAATTGGGAGGGTTTTAGTGGCCTGGCTCTTCTTATTTTAAGAGTTGAAAGAATAATGTTTGATTCTGATATCCGTACATGCAATTGGGATGTTGGATCGTAAAACTTGGATGAAGGTAGAATCTAAAATCAGGACCTTTCCACCAGCAGAAGGCAGACCTTGAACCCAAACCTCCATAATACAGGCGTTGCTTCTGTGTTGCTGTGTTTATACCCCATTATAAAAAGTATTTTATGAGGCAGTCCTGTATTAGTTGGTTGTTGAGTTCAGCTGAAAAAAATGTAAAGTAAGACAAGTGGGCAACTAGTAGTCCATCAGATACTGTTGGATCACACTCTGTTCTTGTCACTACCTTCTCCCTCCCATGTTTGAAATTACATACAGCTAGTTTTGTGTAATGTTTCATTGTAATGCCTCTGTTTTTCTTTCTGTACTCCTGTTTCTCATCAGTTCCCATGGTACTAGCAACCACCTGAATGTGTGGGGAGTGTTACAACACACAGGCCAAATTCCCATCTCACAGTCTATATTTTGTAACTACAGATCCATAGCTATATTGTACAAATGCAACAAAACCCTGTGGAGTGAAGTTATGCATCCAATGCTATCAAGATACAATAATGTGTATCAAGCAGTTCTGGTGTACATTGGCTACTTGTGGTGCACATCACACACTTCTGCACATCAAGCTCTGCTGTTGAGCTCTGGCACTTCCCAGCTGGTGTCCAGATGCTCATGGGAGATCCCCTCAATACCTGTTGTGTATCAGGTCATGTTACATTGGTCACTCTACTGGATACCATTGTGCAATGGATGCCCACCAATTGTACTGTCATGACATGCCGTAGGTGAAAATGGCCATTCCAAAATGTCTTGATTCAATTTTCCACACATTTAAGGCTGCTTTTACAGGCATAATCCCCTAGTGAAGCCAGCCATCTTTTTTCATTCTGAATTTCAGTATCAATTTGCTGTATTTCCTTAAACTGGTCTTAAAACTGGTTTCTTTCTCTCCATCTATATATAATATTAGAAAGCAAAGCATTGATTAACATTCTGTCAGGAATCTGAAGGTCATAATAATGCATATTTAATTTTCTACTGTGTCCCCATTTATTACATCTCGAATCTCCATGGAGACATAGCATTGTAACAGTGACTGGTTCTTCTATTTTCTGTTCCATTTCCTTGTCAGATTAAAACACCCCAAAAGTAAGCCTAAAACATGATCTTGGGGAGAAAAATTGGATGTCATCTTCCAGCATTTTGTAGGTGTTATTGTTGCTGTGTGTCTTCAATACATTTCTGACTTATGGTGACTCTAAAGAAAACTTCTCATGGGGCTTTCTGAGGCTAAGAGTGTATGATTTGCCCAAGGTCACCCAGTGGGTTTTCATGGTGGGAATGCAAACCCTGTTCTCTAGAGTCATAATCCAATGCTTAAACTAGTACACCATGCTGACTAGGTGGCTATGGCTTGGATATTTTGGAAACTGTTGCTAAAAAACACCATGTGTCCTCCAAACTCCAACTAGTAATAGGGTGTATTTCTAGGATCTGGCTGTTGGCAGAACTTTATTGTGTTTAAAGCAGGTTTTTGTTCATGCCACCATCTTATGCATATTTTCAGCATCTGAAATCTGGCCGTTAGATTTTTGACAGCACCAAGTCACTATGGGCAAACACTTTTATATATTTGCAGACCAAGAGAGTCGTAATGGTCCGTTACGTCAATTATCTGCCACTCAGAATACAGCTACAATTTACAGCTTGTATATTTTCTTTTGAGAGACAGGCTGCAAAACTATGTTTACCATCAAACGAAATGAAATTATTGCTGTTGCAATCCCTTCCATTAGGAGAGAAAGGAAATTGTTCCGTGGGATTGTTTTTCCCTATCATTGATAAGGAAAGCAAATCTTCATTACTGTGTTCTAAAAAATCTAGGTTTGATTCTTCTCAACAGAAAGGGATGCTGTCTATTCTACACCATTGGAATATATTATTGTATAAGATGGATAACGTTGCAGTAGGATGCCATTTGACTCCATTGTTCTAATAATTAGAGTAAATGAGAACTCAGTTCCATTTTATTGTTTCCCAGACTGCAGAACAGGGCTATCAACAGTTTTCACTTATATGGCATAAGAAAGGAAGAAGTTTGCAAGTGGATGGGGAAGTTATGTGGGCTGCATCTAAACCAGTGGTTCTCAACCTGTGGGTCCCCAGATGATTTGGCCTACAACTCCCAGAAATCCCAAGCAGTTAACAGCTGTTAGGATTTCTGGGAGTTGAAGGCCAAAATGTCTGGAGACCCACAGGTTGAGAACCACTCATCCAAACCAAAGGAGGTTCCTGCTCCAAGAGGTCCTTAGGTTTGGTAGAACATTGCATATGGTTCTACCAAACCCAAGAATCATTATATTCTCAGAATAATTACATTCTAAGGTTTTCTTTTCTTTCAAGAAAATACAAATATCTAAAACAGCTAATTCAGAATTGATCCTGTATGTGTGTTTATGATGCCATAATTTGGCTCAATAAATGATGTCCCAGACAATGGAAGTTTCAGTGTATTATTCAAATATCTAAAGACTACGTAACAAATATTCATTATCTATTTGCCGTAATATATGTGAACCATCTAAAGCTTTTTTCTGGAATGGTGCCACTGTAGTTATTTCTGACCACTTGGGATTGCTTAGAAAAACAGACCACCTGTTAATGAAAATGCTTCACTTAAAATTGAGACCACAAGGGAAGAATATGATCCTAGATGGTAGGAAGAGAAGGTACCATACTGCTGATGCTATGGGAAACAAAGCACTATGAAAATAAGGAAGTACGTTTGAAGAATTGTATTGTTAGGGTTGTGGAAGATGCAAGAGAAAAATATAAGGGCATTGGGCTCTTAACAATGTAAAAGAGGTCTGAAACCTTTTCAAAGTCCTAAGATTTGAAGAGACTTCTAAATTTTGAATATGTCATGACCCATCTAACTAAGCAGGATTGATTTTGTAGAGATATATTAACCCTTGGCACAAATTTGGCAAATGCACTGTTTGCAGTAAGCTAGGGGTGGGAGGAAATATCTTTAATCAACTTCTTTGAAATGTGCTGCTCGAGAAGTGCACAATACATACCATGAACTGCCAAAAAGACAAATCAGTGGGCCCCAGAGCAAATAAAACTTGGATTCTCCCTAGAAGCCAAGATGAATAAGCGGAGACTGTCATATTTCCAACATGTCATGAGAAAACGTGATTCACTAGAAAAGACAATAATACTTGTCAAGGTAAAGTAGAAAGCAGTAGGAAAAGAGGAAGACAGGATTCCAGGTGGATAGACCCAATCAAGGAAGCCTCAGCCCTGAGTCTGAAAGACCTGAGCACAGTTATTGATGATAGGGTGACTTGAAGGTCTTTTATTCATGGGGTTGCCATAAATCAAAGTTGACCTGATGACAGTTGACACCAACCATTAAACTACTAATCACAAGGATGCTACAGAGTCTTGGCATCTGTGCATGTGATTGCAACTCACCTGTCAAATTATGCTGATCCCATGGATTTCATAGGGTTTTATTAGGTGAGGAATACTCAGAAGTAGTTTTGCCAGTTTCTTCCCTTGAAATACAACTTATAGCACCTGATATTTGTTGTTGACCTCCCATTTAAATATTCACCAGGAATTATTCTGTTTAGTATCACTTTAGTAGCCTTTAAAGTGTAGCAAGGACAAATTCTATTGGCTTCCATTGAAGTATGTCTATTTCTCAGTTTAAAACTCGATGTTATTGATTTTACAGAAAATAATATCACAATGGGATGCCAGAAATTGTGCTCTGCCAGGGTAGTATTTCATTCAGGGGTGGACAGCTGCCAAAGATTGAGGGTATTGCATGGGCTTTTTGCAAGGAAGGGTGGATACTCCCCCTTGGAATGTTATTTTTTTTTTCTATTAAAACCCCATTCTAAATTGGAGAACATTATACTTTCTCTATTCCACACCAACTTGGACAGCAAGTATTTCCCTTTTTGTAAGGTTGGGTCAAGTTGGTTGTTGACTTGCACACTTTCATTATTGTAACCTAAGGTCACTAAATAATTTGTTTTCTTTTGAGTTACTTAAAGGTATAAACAAAATACAACATGTTGCAAATACTTCTACACAGGATCCTGTGAAAGGTAGCATTCTGTATAGTGCTTTCCAGATACAAGCCTTTTTAATTTGATTGGTCACAGGTCAGATATCTCTGTTTCAGAGACTGACCTGAGCAGCCTTCATTTCTGGATCAGCTATTCAGATGGCAAAACCATTACATCAAGGTTGGGCCATGAAGGTCTTTACAACTTTCCTTCTTTGATGCAAATCTTCAGTTTAAGGACTGCTATTTGCTATATGAAAGATAGACCTTCTTACGACACAGTTCTTTATTTTTTAGTTACTTCACATTCTTCTTCCTACAGCTAATAGTAACTTCAATGGGGCCGCTTTTAATCATATAAGTGATATCACGGAGAATAAATACTTCCCCTCTGAGATTGTTACTGTCTCCCCAGCTTTAAAAATAAGAAACTGATATTGCTGAGATCCACATTGAATTGAGACAAACCTGTGGCAGATGAGAGCTATGCCTGTATGTCAAATTTTGGTATTCAGATTGAAAACACACAGAGTTGAAAAGAATGTTAAGGAGAATCTAGCCTAACTACCTGCTGGTGAGGGAATCCACAGGTAAAGCATTCATGAGATATGATCATCCAACAGCTATCTAGAAACCTCAAATAAAGGAGAGCCCACCAAGTCCTGAAATAGATTACTTCTGTTGAACTGCAGCTGCTATCAGGAAGTTCTTAATCTTTAGTCAAAATATCTCTTCTTTTAATTTGAAACCATTGTATATATTAGATTCTTTCCTGCAGAGCAAAAGCAAACCAGTTTGCACAATCTTCCATCTAATCATCCTTCAGATGGTTACAGAGGGCTATATATAATTCCATCTCTCAATCTTGGCTTCTCACGCAATCTTTTCTAACAGGACTTAATTTCTAAATTTCTAAAGCCTTTACTATCAAACTTAAGGCCCGCAGGCCAAATCCAATTTACCATGTCATTTTATGTAGCTATCCAGATGCTGGACCACAACTCCTATATTTTTCATCGTTAGGCATGATGACTAGAACTGACGGGAATGCCATTTGTTATGCTTAGTCAGCATAGTAGGATACAAGGCTTGTGGATATGATATCTGACAGTAAAATGTTCTTTAGCCTTTCCCCAACCTCAGAGTCACAAGTGCTGTTGGGTTGCAAATCCCATTTTCCCCAGTCCGCATGGCAGGAGCTATCATCCTGTAACATCTAGGGACTCAAGCTGGAGAAAAACGAAAGAGCGTGTTATGATTCCACTTTAACTGTCATGGTTCCCATGGAAGCCTGTAATGTGATGTTTAGAGAAGAATCTTTAAACTTTCATAGAGAGAGCTGTCTTGCCTCAGCAAACCCCACAATTCTATAGGTAAAGTGGAATCATAGTGCTTATAAATGTATAATGTGAAAGGGTCGCAGATGTGGAAATATTAGCAGAGTATCCCTTACCACCTGCTAAGGCTAGCCATACATGGATGACCACATGATTTACATCTTAATCTAGATTGTAAAAGAAAAACAGCTATTGCTGAGAGCTTAAATATTCCATCACCCCATCTTCCTTGTGTCAGAAAAACCAAATCATCTATAATTCTGCAGTAAATGACAGTCTATAATTCACGGTATATGTGCTTGCATTTACAGGGCATACATTGTAACAGATTTCATGGGCATCAGGAATGAAAGTTTTATGAAGGTAGCAGCAGTGGGGACTTGGATGGGAGACTTTGTCACAGCTTGGATGGTAAGATGATTTATTTATTTTCTTCAATTTATTTTTTAAAACCCAAATTGAATGAGAAAAGTATAATTGGTGATTGAAATCCAAATAACCTGAAGGTCTAGAAAAGTACAATTCAAGGCACTTCCAGACTGCGCCAAATTTGGGATTATAATGTGGGATAAACCCAGAACCTCAAAGCAGATCCCCACATATACCTACCGGTCCCAGGTTTTCTTCCCCTGCCATCCTCACAGCCCTTCTGTGTCTCGGGATAAAATGGAGGGCGGACGGGTGACAACCCCCAGATGTTTTTTTTTTTTAAAAAAAAACACTCAATTATGTGCTGATGCTTATGTACGCACATGCTAATACCCTAATACAAATATGGAGAGATTCCTATGTGGACATATAAGCATCAGCACATAATGGCGGGAATTATTTAAAAATGCCGCTGGATTTCCCTCTTTACCCAATTTTGTCTTTATGATCTATTTAATATTATAAACTTTAAAATAAACACTTTCAGAGACCTCTAATGGCTCTCTGCTTCTCCTCTCTTGAAACCATCTGGAAATCAGCTGTGTCTCCGTGGGAGCCTGAACAGCTGATCAACTTTTTTGGGCTTTTTAAAACCAGCATGGGTGGGTAGTAGTCTCCACAGGGGGTAAAGAGGGAAACCCTGAACTTTACATGACTCAAGAGCCACACAGTCATGGGAAAATCTGCTTTTTTCACCTGGAACTGGGATAAAAGAGGACTTTTTCAAATCGGATTTTCCCTCTATTGCTGCTATTGAGCGCACATTAAGCACAAACGTAATCTGGTCACACCTCAGACATGAAAAGCCCCAAAGTAATAGTGACATGTTGGATAACAGCTGGATACCTTACTATAGTGGAAAGACAAAGCTGAAATGGTTAGAGCGGTGAAGATGCCAAATTATGCCTTTAATGTCAATAGGAATTTTGGAGATGAACCCAGAAGTCTTTTTCGGATTGATCAGAAAGGTAGTGAATATTGTTAGCAATTAGATATTTAAAAATGGATGGAAGAGGAAGGTGAAGAGGGTGTAATGAAATCTTCCCTCTATAGTTCAGAGGTCCCATTGCCTTTAGAAAGGGATCAGTATTATGCTATTATTTGAGTACTACATTGAATGGTCACCTTAACCATCCCCTCCTGCCCTCCTTGTGGTGGTGTGTGTCCTAGCATGTACCATGACATGGGTCCTGACTGTCTGTAATTGCTTTAGCATATTCTGACTTTTTGCCTACCTTTTGCAAGCACAAAAGACATTAGATCATGGGATGTGAGCAATAAATAGAGTATTGTATTTCAATTGCCCTCAGCAGGCTGTCAGGGTCTGATGTTAATTGGGATACGGTATCAACCGGAAGGCCCCAGGTTCTCCAGCTCTGGTTTAGCTCAGATACAGTAGACATTTCAAAGTTGTCAGCTCAGTTCCATTTTCCTTCTTTGCCTTTATGGCATTTTTCTCTGAATGTATTTTATCAGTTTTTGTAGGGTGTGTTTTGAGCTATGAAAAGTCAGCATAAAAATAATGTAAATAAGTAAATATGTAAAATGTGTGTCATGCTTTTATTGCTTTCAGCAACCTACTTTTGAAAGCATTATCAGATGTAGTTTTTTATACCAAAGAAGTAATGTTTTGTCTTTTACTAAAACCTCTTCCTCTATATAATGTATGCATCTGACAGACCTTTGGAGCTATCATTTCCCTCATATTAAAATAAAGGTGTTTTTTTGTTTTGTTTTTTTAAACTAAACACATTTGCTTCAAAAAAAATCTCCTGGAATTCAGTGAGATTTTCCCCTAGTAATTTATATTTATGACTGCAGCCATAATTGATTAATGGCTGGAACTAAATCTTGTAAGATTAATCAATTAAGATTTCTTTAACTGAATGACAATACCAAAAGAAAAACCCAATTTGAGTAAATACACATGGTCATTTAATCAGAGCAGAAATTCCTCTGGGAAATTTTGTATGTAATCCAGGGCATAAATGGGAAGACAGATAATGAGTTGTTGGCCTGCTGCTACAAAACTAACATTAATATTTATGAGAAAGTTCCATTTGCTTTAGTAAGTACAGCTTCTAAAGGGGGTGTGGGCTGTCTTTTAAAAAAAATACTTTAAATCAGAATAGACTAAATCATCTATTTACTGTATTTCATTGTTCTAAAGAGAGGTTGTGTATTCTGTGTTGAAAATGTTCTGGATTTTTTTCCAGATTTTGCAATACCTGCATTTTTATATGTGTGTATAATGAGATATTTTGGCAATGGGATCCAAGTCTAAGCACAAAATTCATTTATGTTTCATACACACCTTATAGACATAGCCCTGAAGGCAATTTTATGTAGTACTGTATTTGTAATAATTGTGAGCATAAAATAGAATTTGTATACACTGAACCATCAGAAAGCAAAGGTGTCACCATTTCAGCTGCCCATATGAACAATTTTAGATTTGGAATTCCAGATAAGGATGATCAACCTGTATGTCACCTGCATCCTATTTATTTGACCCAGAATCTGGATAAACATGGAATTTATGCTAATTTCCTTTTTAAAGCCATTTGTGGTAATCAAAGTTTTACAACGATAACTCCCACATTCCCTCAGCTAAAATGAGCTTGGACTAAAAATAATAATGTTTTTCAGATTTGCTTGCAGGAAACTCCTTACAGTGGCAAGAAAAACAGAAAAAGATAAATAGCAGAAATTATATGTTTTTTTAAACTTTGCAGTCTGCAGCTATATGTCACTGGCATGTCCAGAACATTACTTTGATTTGGTGACTCTGAAAAACAAGCAGCCAGCAAATCATCCATTTGGGCAGATTTAGACTAAGAAATATAGCATTTCTTCATGGATAGATGTTGGCATCCCGCATAGTTATTTGCCAAACCATTCATGATCATAGTTGCAGCTGAATCTTTTGTATGTGGTCTTTTAATGATTTCTGATCTCTAGCCTTTGCATGAAGAAAACTGTTGCATGATTTAATATTTACTAAAGGAAAACAAGTGTGTTTATCATTCAACAATCACAGATTTTGGGCAAATATTTAGTTGTCATTGAAAGTGGATCAGGCATTGCTGGCTAGTGATTAGTAAATAACAAATACAATGTCAGTAGCAAACAGTGCTGTTCTATTATGCAATTATTCAGTCTGAGAAAAGTGGTCCCCAGTATTACTGTTATGGTCCTCCTGATTGAATTTGATGAATTAGATATCTGTATATACCACCTAAGACATCAAAGCTAGGACAGCCCCCATTGAAACACATGGGATGAAGTCATCATAGAATTGTAAAAGACTCCAAGAGCCATCTAGAATGAATCTTTGACAATTAATGCAAAAAACAAAAAACACTTCCTAACCATGCAAAACTACCATGGAAGCTTGCAGGTTAGTAACAACTTTGATAAATATTGCTATTAAAACTATGTGCAACAATGAAAATACTTACAGTATATGAATATATTTGCCAAAATAGAATTAATATTTTTCCCTGGCAAATTAGAATTCTGGATCAAAATGACAATGAGCTCAAGTGTACCTTTTTATAAGATTGTTTTTATTATTCATGATGTAATACTGGCAGGATTATAAGATTGTGTCTGTATTTCTGCCCTTCAAAGAGATTAAGTGAAGAACCTGGTGCATTTTTAACCACGAAGCCACAAATACATCCAATTTCTTCTTAATCTGAGTGCCAGAATTATGTTCCAAGTGAATATAAAAGTCTTTTAGTCTACAGATCCATCATATCACACTCGTTGAATGTAATGACGAAGTCAGTTTCATAAATTAAGCATCATAGCTAAATACTAATTCACTGTTGACATTTAACTCCATTAGAAGTAAAGTTTATGAAAAAATATAGGTAAAGGTAAAGGTTTTCTCCTGACATTAAATCTAGTCATGTCTGACTCTGGGGGTTGGGGCTCATCTCCATTTTTAAGCCGAAGAGCCAGTGTTGTTCATAGACAGCTCCAAGGTCATGTGGCTGACATGACTGCATGGAGCATTGTTACCTTCCCACCAGAGTGGTACCTATTGATCTACTCACATTTACATGTTTTCAAACAGGTAGGTTGGCAGAAGCTGAGATTAACAGCGGGAGCTCCCTGGATTTAACTTTTCAGTCAGCAATTTCAGCAGCTCAGTGGCATATATATATAGGAGAGATGTAGGCACTTGCACTCTTGATAGGAAATTTTTCATTACATAGTATTCAGAAAATAATTGTTACTACTGTATGTATTCCTAGAGCATCTCTTGATATTGGCGTACATTCCAGAGTAACACGTACACATAATCACACATAATTGATCTTTGCTTTCATCCTAGAATGCTTGCAGGACAGAGCCCAACGGAGTCCATCACATGACACATGGCTACTTCTGGCAGGGCTCCATCCTGGCTCTGTCCTGGAAATGTAGTAGGATGGAGTCAAGAGAACACAGGAGGCTTCCCGTGTTCTCATAAGAAAAGCCAGGGAAAGCACAGGGAAAAGCCGGGCAGCAATACGGGCAATGTGGGGCATGGGGAGACGGTTCCCCCTGCTGCTTGCTGGATTTGCCCTGTTGCCCCACGGATGCCCCCACTTTTCCCTGGCTTGAGTTGCTTAATGTGATGAAGTCCATAGTGATGTGGTAGGAATGTACATTCTCAGAAATCTCATTTTCATGGGTAAAAATGAATAATTTAACTATTTTTTCTTCACTGCAAGAAAATCAGAATTCGCAAATCAGAATTTGCAAAAAAACTTTTTGAATCAAAAAGCATTATATTCTGTATGAAAAATGTTTTCTGTGTGAATAATCATTGTTTTCTGTAGAGAACTATCCAGAACTATGACTAAAATGCTCTGTGTGTTTCCCACAGAGAATAAGTCCCAAAGTCATCCATCAGACCTATCCATCTTTACATCTGGGACTCAAACATTCTCTCAATCCTTATTAATTGTCCCTTACTCCAATTTCTGCATGTTCTTATATCTCTATTGTTTTGTGATTTATATAGGTTTGTAATATATGCTACTTCCTGACCGTACAAGCTGTTCAACAGTGGAACTCTGCCTCAGAGTATAGTGGAAGCTCCTTCCTTGGAGGCTTTTAAATAGAGGCTGGATGGCCCTCTGTTTGGGGTGCTTTGATTGTGCTTTTCCTGCATCGTAGTAGGTTGGACTAAATGGCCAATGTGGTATCTTCCACCTGTGTTATTCTCTTATTCTGTGTATCTGTATCTTCGCTTGTTCCATCCTTGTGAATGACATAATGACTTTCCTTCAGAATGAAGAGAAAATACAGGATTTTATGCAGCCATTTCTGCAAAGATGACGGAAGCCTCGACAGAAAGCAAAGCTCTCTTGGTTTCATTCACATCCTGGTGGTGAAAACTGCCAATTTTGTGGCAAGGGTGGCAGTTTCTTGGCAGATATCTGGACATGTTGATATTCCCTTTCTTGCCAAGAACAAGATTGTTGTGAATATTTTTACATGAGTAGTGTAAGCTGCATGCTCCGTTACTGTTATTGAACAGGAAAGCTCTCTATATAAAGGTCCCTCCTCTTAGTGTCTCAGTATCCAAGGCTCTGAAATTTAGTTATTCAGCAAGACTCTAGGTGGAAAGAAAAGGTGTCCATATAATGAACAGTTGAAATATGGAGTTGGATGAAAGCATCATGCTTGCTTCTAGATGATGTATACCATGAAAAAATAGGTATTCATGGAAAGTCCCAGGAAATGTTGCTAATTTTGTGAAGTCAACTTTGACTTATAATGATCTTATACATGAGAAACTCTCAAGTGCTACTTACGTCCTCCTTATGTCTTGGTAACTCAGGACTCTGACTTCCTTGACTGAGTCTATCTACATGTAATGTAGTATTCGTCTCTTCTTATGTCTTCTATCTTACCAAGCATTATTGACTTTTCTAATGAGCCATGTCCTCTCATAATGTCTGAAGTATGACAGCTCAGCCTTGTCATCTTAGCTTCTAGAGAATGTTCAGGCTTAATCTGGTATTGGATCAATTCATTTGTATTTTTGTCAGTTATTAGTATCTGTAGAACTCTCCTCTAGGTAATTATTTTTCTATTAATCTTTGCAGCTTTAGCTATCTGATCCCTTGATCCTCATCACCCTCTGACTTACAAGCAAATCATTTCAGCAGCTTACAGATGCGGCATCATACTTCCCACTTGCTTGTCAACAATTTTGTGGGTGGCAACCACAGTAATGAAGATATATCGAAGCAGTACTTTATATTCTGTATTGTCCTCAGATCAAGATGAAAATATATAGAGGTCAATTTGGAATCGTTCTGGGTGTTGTGATAGGTTTTGCTTGTAAAAAAGTACATTTTGTCAAAGTTAAGAAACTTTTGAAGTTAAGTTAACTCTTCAAAAATCTGTCCTTTTATCTATGGGAAGAACAATGGTCGTGGAATCTTTTAACTGCATTTCTTTTGTAGAACATAGGAAATAAACAAAAAGAGTTGCAAGGAACCAGCCTGGATGCTGCTATTCAAAGTACATCTGCATTCACATAAAACGATCAAGACTTCCATTGTGTTTATAGCAGCTGTCTGCATTCAGCTTTCTGTTTAGTTTATTTTCTTTCTGTCACAAAAGGCTCTGATTTTGCAATTCCTAATAAGAAAAGGAAGTCATATGGCATATTCTGGATAATTCAGAATTGTTTATTAATTATGTATTTAAGATATCTATCCTTTTTTGAGTTGAAGGCCCCTCAAGGCTATCTAAAAGTTAAAAATTGAATTAAACCACTAACATGAACAGTTCTTAAAAAACGGGAGAAGTAAAAACACACCAATTTATAAAATAATATATCATCCAGTCATAAGACTGCAGTATCAAATAGCAAAAGGTCCTCTTAAAGACATGGAGTAAAATGGTCTGTTCAAATCCTGGGTTAGGGTATGGTATATTCACAGAACAGTATGGCTGCCATTTTTCTGAGGATTTCCTGCATGCTCAGAATGGCAAGTTGGGAAGTCCTTATGTGGACATATTGCCACTGACTCACTATTTTGTCAAGAAATTGGGCATGACAATTTAGGTTATGATCAAAGTCAGTCTTCCTGATTATTTTTCTTCCTGTGAGATATAATTGAATTTTCAGTGGCATCTGAAGTAGTACCATGTAGCTAACAACTCAGCTGCACTTCAGCGGAGGAAATGAAATTAAACTGTGAAGCGTGAAATGGAAAGAATGAAACGGATAAGATATATAACTAAAGTTGCTTAGTGCAAGCAACACTGCACAGGGATGTAACCAATGACCTCATTAGAGGCAGGGAGATGCTATTCATAGAAGCAGGCAGAGTGTCTAGCAGCCCGTTCTTGTGGGAGTTTTCTTACACATCTTGTCTCACTCTTTTGCTCTCTTTTCTTTCACCTGTTCCCATGGGATTTCAGTTTAGCTAACAGTTTAATGTACTCTCCCAGTGTTCCCCAAACTCTGTGAAATCACATAACAAACATTAAAACTTTGGGCTTGCTCATGGAATTGATTAGTTACTAGTAATTTGTTTTCTTTTTTTAGTCTCTTTCCTCAAGAATGGAGGTACAACTATATTACATGATTTTTTTTTCCTGAGTTGCTTCTGGTGTGAGAGAATTGGCCGTCTGCAAGGACATTGCCCAGGGATGCCCGGATTTTTTTGATGTTTTTACCATCCTTGTGGGAGGCTTCTCTCATATCCCCGCATGGAACTGGAGCTGATAGAGGAAGCTCATCCGTGCTCTTCCCGGGTGGGATTTGAACCTGGCAGCCTTCAGGTCAGCAACCCAACCTTCAAGTCACAAGGCTTTAATCCACTAGGCCACGGGGGCTCCTTATTACATGATGACAGTAACTTAATGGCCGAGTCATTTTGCTGGCATCAGAAGTAAAACGTTTGGTTGCTTTCATGCCAATGGGGCTTTATATAGCCCCACAAATGGTGTAGTAACAAAATTACTGGTTACAGAGCCAGCTTGTGCTATTCATTATACTGCTGTGTCATGCCCATTTTGGATACCAATTCCCATTTGTTAATCAGCATCCATGGGGATTGGTAGATGCCGGATAAATGTAGTTTCTGGTTGTTTGAGGATTACTATTAAAAATAGGCCTAATACTATATGCCATAGTGTACCATAGCATAAAGTCTTTATTGACTTGATATTAATATTGAAATACAGTACAGACAGAATAACGGGTTATGAACAAGGTAGGTTCTGTAGTTTTTATAAAAAGTAGAATTTGTATGTAAGTCAAAACATACGAATTCCGAGATGTGGCCAATATGCTCCCTCCGCTCTTGCCATCTGCCTGCAGCTGTAGCCAGCCAGCCAAAAGGCCCAATATTTATTGCTGGCTAGTGAATCTGTCCCCAGGCACCATCAACCCTCACCATTGCAGGCTACAAGTCATAGCTCTGGGACTTCTTTGGCACCTGCAGTATGGGTGCCAGCACCGTTGGGTCTTTCCTACCCAATGCCCTGAGGGCTGCCATCTTGTCCGCATAGAACAAACATCCCACCACAATGATGTTATGCATCTCCATCTTGAAGGCTGATGTGAAGCATGAATGGCACAGTGCGTGGTCTGTCTTGGGGCCCTGCAATGATACCCATAATGTCCCGCAGGTGTCACAAGGTCCCAGTGCCAGCATAAAGTTTACACTCTTCTCTACAGACTCCCAGTGGGCTCTGCATGAAAGGATGAGGAATTTACATTTTTGAGCTTGCCTGGCACAGGTCCAGGGTCTTTGGGTACCACCCTCACTTTTTTCACCTGAGCGAGGGTGCAGCCTCTGAAGCACAGGCAGATGGCAAGGGGGAGGGAGCATGTTCATAACTAGGAGACATACATTACATTGGATGTTCTTAATTTGAAAGATCTGATTGCGTAAGTTCTGGTTAACTGAGAATCTACTGTATTAGGGCACTAACAAGGAAGACAAAAGGAGTGTATTTTGTATCACAGGTCAATTTCTTGTAGCATCCAGTTAAAAAGCAAGAAATGCATTTGATTAATATGCTCTATCTAGCAGTCTCTAGATTGCCCATCATGACTCTATGGTCCATTTTCTTTGGAGGACCTAGAGATTCCTAATGAAAACACTTCTGTAGGTATTTATAAATCCTCCAGTGTGATTCTATGGCCATCTTCCAGTGGAGATTGCTTTTGGGTTGCATTGGAAGACCTGGAGATACCTCAAAATGTATTATCTCTGGTTTAAAAAAACATGTTTTTAATTTTTTTTTGTTTTTCCACATTCATTGGATTCTATGCCTCTAACTCCAGGAAATGTGGAGAGCTGTCTGTATTTTAATTACATTTCAGAAAGAGGGAAGTAAACAGTTACTTTAGCCATAACTGTAATCGAAAATAACTATTTTTGAACTGTAGGATGATGACAGAAATTTATTCGTTTTAAAAAGTATATTTCTACTTCTGCCTCAGCTGAAAATTTGTTTTTACTTGTCATAACTTTAAACTCCCTCAAATTGTTGTTGTTTATTTATTAAATGTGTTGTTGATTTTACTGAATTTTGTTTTAGGCATTGAATTTTGCCAATTGTTGTAAGCCGTCTTGAGTTCCCTCTGGTGAGAAAGGTGGGGTAAAAATGTAGTAAATAAATAATAAATAAATAGTCACTTCCGACTCTTCATGACCTCATGGACCAGCCCACAACAGAGCTTCCTGTCAGCCGTCACCACCTCCAGCTCCTTCAAGGTCAAGCCAGTCATTTCAAGGATACCATCCATCCATCTTGCCCTTGGTCGGCCCCTCTTCCTTTTTCCTTCCATTTCCCCCAGCATCATCATCTTCTCAAATGGTCCTCCCATAAAAGTTTACAGGTTTTGTGGTGAGGGGCTATCACAACAATAAACATTTTAAAAGATTAACAGAGAAAAAAACAACAGCAAAATTCATTCTAAGGAGCTTGGTGAACCCAACGAGCAATGGCCTTTTCACGATGTTAGAATGAAAGTTAAATTCTATCCCAGCAGAACACCAAAATACCAGGGAGTTACCCTGGACCATGCCCTGACTTATAAAAAGCACTGCTTGACTATCAAGCAAAATGTGGCTGCTAGAAATAATATCATACGAAAGCTGACTGACACAACCTGGGGATCACAACCAGATACAGTGAAGACATCTGCTCTTGCGCTTTGCTACTCTGCTGCTGAATATGCATTCTCAGGGTGGAATTTATCTCACCATAGTAAAACAGTGGATGTGGCTCTTAATGAGACATGCCACAGTATCACAAGTTATCTATGCCCTATACCGCTGGAGAAATTATATGGTTTAGCTGGTATTGCACCAACTGATATCCATTGGGAAATAGCAGCCAGTAATGAAAGAACCAAGGCATTGACATCTCCAGCCCATCCTTTGTTCGGATCTCAGCCAGCATGCCAACGTCTTTAATAAAGAAATAGCTTTCTAAGATTAACAAAGATACTCACAGGAACATCTCAGCAAGCAAGAGTCCAAAAGTAACAGGTTAAATCCCAGAATTTCAAAAGTGGCTGGTACCGGATGAGAACCTTCCTCCTGGGCACATAGAAGACTGGGCGACATAGAAGGCACTGAATAGACTGCTTTCTGGTACCATGAGACAAAGAACTAATCTTAAGAAATGGGACTACAAAGTGGAGTCCACAACATGTGAGTGTGGAGAAGAGCAAACCACAGACCACTTACTACAATGCAATGTGAGCCCTGCCACATGCACAATGGATGACCTTCTTACAGAGGAACTTAAAGTGACCAGCTTCTGGTCAAAGGAAATTTAGTATAATGCCAAATTTTACACTCTGTGGTTTGTATTTTCATTTTGTGTCAGACACAATAAATATAAAATTTGTATTGTGATTAACAAACTATAATTTCTAGAAGATAGCAATAAGCTAAACAAGACAAGCTTTGGTGGGAAATGCAGGCTATTATTTTTAAAATTATTATTGCTAAGCACTCAATGAGAAACATTTTGAATCTGATAGTATGAGGCGATTGTCACTGCTATACCTGAAAAGTGTGATTAATCCATTTATTATCATGAGTTAAGAAGCTCTCAGCTGTCCTCAGCCTGTTATTTGTGTACTCACATGAGGAAATAAATGACAGGCTTAAGGCAACTGTGGGTTTCTTACTTTATGAAAATTGATGGATTAATCATGCTTTCCAGTATGATAGTGACTATTATCTCCCATTATCAGAATTTGTTTACTTGTGTTTGCATTGGATATTGCAATGGTGGAATTGTGTGCTCCTTGGAAATAAGATGCTATGCTAATGGTAGCATTCCTACTGTTGAAGTCTCCCAAGTGAGATTAAATTTGTTGAAAAGCCAGAAATATGTGCTAAACACATATTATATGTGCTGCGCTGGGCTGTGGCTCAGCTAATTAAGTAGCCAGCTGCAATAAATCACTATGACCAAGAGGTCATGAGTTTGAGGCCAGTCCATGTCGGAGTGCTCATTGTTGACCTAAGCAACCGAAAGATAGCTGCATCTATCAAGTAGGAATTTAGGTACTGCTTATATGCAGGGAGGCTAATTTAACTAATTTATGACGCCATAAAAATCGTCCAGCAGCCATTTGGAATGAGGAAGTACCCATCAAGGTGTCCCAGTGGATGATGAAGCAGCTGCTCCCCCTGGGGCTGGAATTGATCATACCCTCAGGAAGCTGGAAACTGGAGAATGTTAAATTGCCTCTGCCTCTCTGTCTCTATGTTCATATGGCATTGAATGTTTGCCATGTATGTGTACATTGTGATCCGCCCTGAGTCCCCTTCGGGGTGAGAAGGGCAGAATATAAATACTGTAAATAAATAAATAAACAAACATCTTAATGTAGTGAGGAGGAGAGATAGTGGTCAGTACAGAATGAAACTAGCAGAGGATCTCTCAGAGACAACAGCAATGGCATTTTAATGTTTGTTAGTACTACATGGGGAAGTGAATGTCTTGTTTTGTCTTTCAAGAACAGCCTTAAGACACTGTGGTGAGTAAATGAAAACTGCTTTACTTCAGCAAAACATAATGTACAGTACACTCAGTGAAATAATGCAAAAGAAAGCCAGGCAGTCTTACTTCAGACAAAGAAACAGGTATAAATCCAGAAGCAGACTTGGAGCAGGCAGACAGAGAGTGAAGGCATTAGAGTCCATTTGTTACCAGCAAGAGCTGGCTGCACCTGCTTTGGCTTTTATAGCCCTGGGTCCCCACACAGCTGCTAGGGCAGTTCCTAATTACTCAGCTGCATTTCTGGCAGCTAATCTAGCTGAATGATGTCTCTGCTCTGTTTCCTTTCGCCTCTCCTGGAATGAGGGTACTAGCAAAGTCTCCTCCTAAGACTCCAACTCGCCCTCAGATTCGTGAACACTTTCCTGCTCCCCTTCCTCTTCTGAAGAAGAGAAATCCCTGACAGTGAGTCATTATAAAACAAGAAAAGGAAGTACTGTATAAACATTGTCATACTTTGGGTGAGCAACTAAAGTGGACAGGAAGAAGACACTTATGTGGTGTTTTATTGTGGAAGTGAGAATCTTTCAGGAAATGGGATGGCATTAATAGGGAAGAGAGATGTATCAAAAGCAGTCAGGATGTGTAATGCAAAGTTGAGTTCAATAATATCAGTAATACTTTGTGGAAAATATGTCTGTATAATCATGGTCCATGTTTATGTTCCAACTATGTTAGACCAAGAAGAAATTGAAAGATTCTGTGGTGAAGTTGTTGTTGTTGTTTATTCGTTCAGTCACTTCCGACTCTTCGTGACCTCATGGATTAGCCCACACCAGAGCTCCCTGTCGGCTGTGGCCAGCCCCAGCTCCTTCAAGGTCAAGTCAAGGATAACATTCATCCATTTTGCCCTTGGTTGGCCCCTCTTCCTTTTTCCTTTCCCCCCAGCATCATTGTCTTCTCCACATTTTCCTGTCTTCTCATTATGTGGTCAAAGTACTTCAGCTTTGCCTTCCCTCCAGTGAGCAGCCAGGCTTTATTTCCTGGAGTATGGACTGGTTGGATCTTTTTGCGGTCCAAGGCACTTTCAGGATTTTCCTTCAACACTACAGTTCAAAAGCATATATCTTCCTTTTCTCAGCCTTCCTTATGGTCCAGCTCTTGCATCCATAGGCTACTACGGGGAATACCATTGTCGTGGAGTACAGGAGGAAATTGATCACCCCCAATACAGGATATGTTTGATCGTAGGCAGAGGCGGTTCACCCGTCAGGCAAAGGAGACATTTGCCTGTGGCGCCATCTTGTGGAGGGCGCCACAGGCAAATCCTGGCTCCGCTAGGAAGGCGTTCTGTGCTTTGAAGACCTGACGAAAAGGAAGCCCTTTCTCAGAGCTTTGCAGCCCATAGAAGCGGATGCCTGCTTCTATGGGCTGGAAAGTTCCCAGAAACTGCTTCCCGACAAAAAGGAAGCCCTTTCTAGGAGTTTTGCAGCCCATAGGAGCGGATGCCTGCTTCTATGGGCTGGAAAGCTCCCAGAAACTGCTTCCTCCCCTCCCTCCCTCCCTCAACCACGCATATGCTCCCGGGCCCTGCCTGCCTGCATTGAAAAGAGGACTGAGGGAAGAAGGGAAGAGAAGAAGGAAGGGGGGAGAGAGAGAGGAAGAGGAGGAGAAGGTAGGCAAGGGCATGCCTCTGAGCATGGGCAGAGGGGGAGGGAGGTACTATTTGGGGCCTGGACACTCCACCTGGGACACTCCACCTTCACCCCCACTTCCTGCCATAGAGCACACCCTGCCAATCATATATATACATTTCAAAAGTATGGCATTTTCTCTGTTTTGACTCAGGCCCCTTCTATAATAATGATAATAATAATGATGATGATGATATAATAATAATATAATGTATAATTATAATATATAATAATATAATAATATAGTATATAATAATATTACCATAAAAATAAAACAATAATAATAATAAAACTTTATTTTTATTCCACCCTATCTCCCTGCAGGGATTCCCAATTATATATTATAATATAATAACACCATATAATATTATATAATATATATCATAATATACTATAACAGTATAATAATAATAATATAATGGTAATATTATAATAATATAATGTATAATAATATATAATACTATAATATCATTATATCATTTATAATAATATAGTAACAATATAATATAACAATGTGATAATATAATGGTAATATTATAATAATAAAATAATAAACCTTTATTTATATCCCGCTTTTCTCTCATAAAGGGACCCAAAGCGGCTTCCAGCTTGTTATAATGCAATTAAATGCAAAATAAAACAAACAACAATCAACAACAAATTCAATATAAAATCAACATCAATCAATAATAAGTAATTAGTAATAAGTAAAACATAAATAGAATCCTACAGTTGGAAGAGACCTCTTGGGCCATCCAGTCAATTCGGCCAAGAAGCAGGAAAATCTCATTCAAAGCACCCCCTACAGATGGCCATCCAGGCTCTGCTTAAAAGCCTCCAAAGTAGAAGCCCCCATCACACTCCAGGGCAGAGAGTTCCACTACTGAACAGCTCTCGCAATGAGAAAGTTTTTCCTGATGTTCAGGTGAAATCTCCTTTCCTGAAGTTTGAAGCCATTGTTCCGTGTCCTAGTCTCCAGGGCAGCAGAAAACAAGCTTGCTCCCTCCTCCCTATGACTTCCCCTTACATCTTTATACATGGCTGTCATGTCTCCTCTCAGTCCTCTCTTCTGCAGGCTAAACATGCCCAGCTCTGGATTATATGGCAGTGTGGAATCCAGTTCAAAGCTGATATTGTGGATTATCTGCTTTGATATTCTGGGTTATACAGCTGGGTGGAAGAGTAGGCAAGGATTAAAATCACCGCATTGCAGCCAAGGCTAGCAGAGCATGGGTCACTTAAAACCAACAGACAGGTTTGTAGCAAGACTTATCATTAAACATACCTGATTATTAAACATGACTTCTCTCTTTGTACAGAGACACACAACATCTTCCAAAAACCAGTTTATCCATCCCTTCTGCCTCTTCTTTCTTTCTCTCGCTCTTTGGGGACATCTACACTGTAGGATTAATGCAGTTTGACCCCATTTTAACTGCTGTGGCTCAATGCTATGGAATCAATGGAGCTGTGGTTTGATGAGATCCCAGTACTCTTTGGCAGAAAATAATAATAATAATAATAATAATAATAATAATAATAATAATAATAATGTGTTGTCAAAGGCTTTCATGGCAAGAATCACTGGGTTGCTGTGAGTTTTCCGAGCTGTATGGCCATGTTCCAGAAGCATTCTCTCCTGACGTTTTGCCCACATCTATGGCAGGCATCTTCAGAGGTTGAGGTCTGTTGGAGACTGGGGAAGAACCTACAGCCCGAAAAACCTACAGCAATCCAAAAAATACACTGCTTTCTCAAAATGTTAATTCCCCCCATTAGTGTTTCTTTGTATTGACTCTGGCTTTCTAAACTTTTAATTTGTATTTATTTTACTCTTGGTAACTGAGGGTGATATATACATTTTAGGACCTAAGTACCGTAAAAGTACCAACTCCCATCTGATTTTGGAAGCTAAGCAGAGTCAGCCATAGTTAGTACAGTAGAGTCTTGCTTATCCAACCTTCACTTATCCAACGTTCTGGATTATCCAACGCAGTCGGCCTCCCGCCCGGATCCACAGCTATTTCTTTAGGCAGCAAGGACTGAAGTTTTTACGGATTTAACTTCTGACAGTGTTGTTACTGCAAGTTTATTTTATGCAATTCTATCTTTATTTGCAGTCAATTTGTTAATAGCCAATGTTTTTGTAGTCAATGTTTTCAATACATTGCAATGTTTGGTGCAAAATTCGTAAATATAGTAATTACTATATAACATTACCATGTATTGAACTGCTTTTTCTGTCAATTTGTTGTAAAACATGATGTTTGGGTGCTTAATTTGTAAAAATCATAATGTAATTTGGCACTTAATAGGCTTTTTCTTAATCCTTCCTTATTAGCCAACACTTTTATTTTTCAGTAATTAGTTGGGGGTGGGGGGCAGGACACTTATATTTTCTCTATATATACTCATATACACTCTGTCTATCTAGTATGTCCACAGATGTAGTCCCACATATTGCTATTGATACACATATAGACATTCTATATCTACACACATTATATATCCACACACACATGTGCATACTGTGTTAATAATAATAGTGTATTATTGTAAATAATAATATATTATTCATAATTGTCTCATGTACTGTTATTAGTATTATGAATATGAATATAGTACTACTATTAGTGATAATATATTATGAATGTGTTAATAATAATTGTATATTGTTGTGATATATTATTAATATTTGTCTGTGCACATATTAGTTTTATTTTTTATTTTTTTGAGTGATTGGTTTGGAGGGAGGCACCCAAATTCGGGAGGGGGGGGGGCGCCAAAATTCTGTTTGCCTACTCTTGAAAATTACCTAGGGCCGGCTCTGATCGTAGGCAATTGGGCTGCAAAAGTAGGAAATAGAGGACCATTAAAAGATGTTGGAGAATTTGGTTTAGGATTAAGAAATAAATAGGCCAACAGTTTATTAATTGCAAAAACATTCTTCAGGTAACCGAGCAGACAACTGTATATGTAGATGTTTCAAATGACCTATATATAGAAATAAGATAAACTACATAATAGGACTATTATGTGAATCTATGGCTAAATGCTTGACTAGAAGTACATTACGAGTGTGAAGAGGTTGAAGATGGCTGCTCTAAAGAGAATGAACAAAATAAATGGATGGCCTTCTTTCTCACTGTAGCAGAAGTGCTTGTGCAAAATATGCACGTACACAAACCTATCAGAATAGTTCTAATCCTTGAGGGCTTCACACTCAGTTAGAAAAAAGCATGACCTCTCTGTCTTATAGTAACTAAAATAATTGGGCTATGTTTCCTAGAATTGTCAGCACCAAACACAGCAGGACTTCGATATTTCATGCAGATTTTTTCCAAGCCCTCTCTAAAGATGCTAGGTATTGAAACTAGCACTTTTTGCATGCAAAGCTTGAGCTTTTTCTGAGCAATAGTTCCTCTTCCCTGTTGAGCTATGGTTGCTCCCCAAATAGAAGGCAGACAGATTCCTACAAGAAGTGCAAGTCAACAACTTTTTCTGTTTCATATGTTTGTTTAACTCAGTTTCCATATTATGCCTGCATCCTCCCATCATTGTTTTCCTTAGTTAAAAAAAGAGACAGATATAGAGAAGAGATGTTTGCATGGAGTCTTTTCTTGTGTGAGAGAACCCTGGAAAAAGTTGCATGAAAAGGAATATCTCTTCTTCTGTTACTTTTCATGTGAGGAAAGTGATAAGAAAGAAAAGTAGGGCAAGTCTAGATGATTAAGAAAGTATGGTGTGTAGTGCCTGAACAGGGCTTTTGTGACACTTGAATGGGAACTTTGGCATCTTCCCACTCAGTTAAGACACACAAGTTCTCAATATGGAGACTGCTTAGATATCTCGCTTCAGGAAAAGAACGTTCAGAATGAAACAGAAAAGGATGCATGAGTCATTTGTGCCTTGCCTTATATTTTTAAGAATATTTGGATTATTTTTGTCCCCCTGAGCCCTATTGAGTCATGCTTTCAATGTTTCCATTTCATAGCTAAGGTTGTTAAAGATTTCCTTGTCTTTTAGAACTGCAAATATTTCCATTGGAATTATGCTCAAAATAATAAAAATAAAAAGCCACTCAAAACATTGAACATTAGTATCAAAAGGTACCATCAAGAATGCGATAATTATTAAAACATATTATTTGGTACTCACGTGTTACATGTAACTTGCAGAAGGGAAGGCTGTGTGGGTGTCCAGTGTTAATCAGAGGTGACACTTGAAATAAATTTCAGCTTGGAAGGTTTCAGAACAGATGGCTAATTTGTTCTTTGCAGCTTCCCACAGAAAATCTATGTCCATTTTCAAAAGTGATGCTTAAACCAGCATTTGCATTTTCTATATCTGTGATTCAGATGAAAAGTCTACATTGACTAGAGTGACCATTCAATTTACAAATGGTTTTCTTCTGCTTGATGGCTCTCATTAATGACCTTAGCAAGCAATACATTTTAGATTAATAGATACTCCTGGTAGCACTTGTGAAAATACCCTATAACAAGGACACTATTTATTTCAATCTGCTCCCTTCACCTCTGTTCCCTAAAATATTACTTGGGAGAATTATGATAGATAGATAGATAGATAGATAGATAGATAGATAGATAGATAGATAGATAGATAGATATTCTCCCAAGTAATCTTTTAGGGAACCTATATATACAGAGTGTTTGAAAAAGAACTCCCTAGTTTTAATATATTTATACTTAAAACTAGGGAGTTCTTTTTCAAACACCCTGTATACACACACACACACACACACACACACACACACACACACAGGTTTATACCGTGTGTATATATATGTGTGTGTATCATCCCCAAAACATAGGTTGACTTTCCCACAGACTCAATGAGCTCTGTGCTCATTGATACTCTGCAAGCCTTAAAAAGCCTTTATAGTAAACCCCTATTAAAAATGGATACCACCACCATTCAGCTCCCAGAATGGGAGAGAGCACAAAGCTTATACAGTGAGACCCTACTAAAAATGGCTGTTGCTGCTCCACCCCTCCCCATGCACCTGAAATGATGGCTGTACCCCATTCTTTGGGGTCACCCACATTTCTGCTGAATATAGCTTGGGCTGAAAAAGTAGGAGGGAAGGAGAGAGGGCTGATTTTCTTTCTCTAGTTTAAGCAAGGGAGGGATAATGGGAGTGCTGCCACAATGCTCTTCCAAGCCAAGAAGCACTTCTTGCCTCTGCTCCTTGTCACCTCCTTTGCACTAATAGTCCCTAATAGAGGCAAATATGCTTTTCTTGTTCTCTTACCCCCAACCACACACGCACACAGTTTATTTTCAGGCCACATTGTCATTCTTTCCCCTCATTTATATTACTTTTTCTATCCATATTTATATAGATAGAGATGTTTTAAGATCAGTAATGCAAATTAAAATCCCTCCCCACAGTTGATTACAGCAAGAGATCCTAACATAGGTGACAAAGGTGGGGAGAAGAGGGAGCCCTCATTTGTGGTGAGATTTCTGGAAGTCTTCACATATTGTGGCTATGGTGGTTGACAGAGCTTCACACTAGGTGGAAAGGTCATGGTGGATCAAGTGGTAATGTTCCATGTTCCTCCGTGGCAGGGGGTTGGACTGGATGGCCTTCCTGGTTTCTTCCAACTTTATGATTCTATGATTTTCTGTAAAGCAACATGTCAGTAGAATGGTATATCTGCCATGGGTACCCAAAGTCAATAGAGTGGTAGCTGTATCCTCTTTGTCAGTAGAGTGGTACAATATTATATCCACCTTAGGTATTCAATCTGCTGAACATATTGGTGGGCTAGTGTTCAGAACATTGGACAGCTCTTTTATTGTTTAGGATAGAATGTGTAATAGATTTATTATAGCACTGTCATGGAAACCACAAGCCACTATTACAGTAGTTCTCAACCAGTGCATGCCCAGGTGTTTTGGTCTACAACTCCCAGAAATCCCAGCCAGTTTACCAGCTGTTAGGATTTCTGGGAGTTGAAGATCAAAATATCTGGGGACCCACAGGTTGAGAACCACTGTACTATTAGTTTAAACATGGGCTATTTGGGCTTTAACTATGTCTTGTCTGCTGTTCCAGAAAAAAACTTTTAAATTTTGATAGTAGAGAAATTATTTTCATCAGCACTGCAGAAAATACTGAGAAGGATGGGAATCCTCTCTACATTACTTAATATGAATGAAATAGATGATGGCAAGTATAAATGGATTTACACTGAATTCCCACTTGAATATTGCATTTGAGAAAATGGTCTAGGTACAGGGAAATCTAATCTTGTCTTCTCTTAGTTTTTATTGTTGTTTTACATGACTTAGAGTGAGAATTTCTAACTCTTAAACTGATAGAATAGCTGTAGAGTTCCTATGCAACATTTTCAAGTACCTTTTGAAATCTCCATTAAAAAGCCATTTGTGTCTTTTCTTGAAAGCAATCCACCTCTGCAAATCATGAAATATATTGTTCCCTTCCTACACTTGTAGAAATATAAATAGGTTTGCATTTCATCATGGAAGATAAAGAACTGAACTGCATAAGGCCCTGGAATAAGTTCAAGCCTTACTGGATTAGTCAGAACACTGAATTCTATCACGAATGTATCCTAGTTTCCAGAAGTAGCTCAGCAAAACCCATCCTAAATTTGTCATCTTAACCCTGAGACACACCATTCAGGAAACATCTAGTAAAGCATATCAGCTAATGAAAATGAAGTACAAACTCTGACATGCCTTTGGAAGAACATGGTCACCTGAATCATTGGAAATTGGAAATGAGAGGTGTTAACATACATACAGCAGATTTTACTATACACCAAAGTGGAGAAGTGGATAAAAATGTGATTTTCTCCTTCCCATCTTGTCCAACACTCTGAATATCAGTATCAGACATTGGGCACCCAAGGTAGGATTGGTATCAATGTATTCTCTTAATAGGTTCAGTTTTCTGGCAAGTTGAAGCTTGAGTGAATGTTGAGAGACCTTGACACACGTTAAACTGAAAACTTTGAATTGAATTATGTTTGTATTTTGTTATATATGGTTATACTTTTATAATTATAAGCTTTTATAATTATAAGAAAAATGTTGGTGTAGGAATCTATTTCCTTCTTAATGTTTGTAATCACTTTCATTACTCACCCTGATTCTTAGAAAGATGAACAACATATTTACCTACCTAAAGCACAACTACAGTGGGATGCTCAAGAGGTTTAGGTTCATATAACACACACACACCCTTGAGTCTTTCAAGGAATATCTGGCATGTCACTGTGCAATTTATGTTTCTGACATGCTATATATGAATGTGTTATCATCGTGTCTTGGTGTGTTCTTTTTCCATAACTGTATTTGTTGGTGAAATACACTGTCCCTGTTCCCCACATGCATCTTGAGTTTTGTCTTTCCAAGACAGGCAGCCTGTGAGATTAGCGCTCTTACAGCCCCTTGGTGCCAGTGAGTGTCGCTAGCTGTTCAACTCTGTTGGACATGTCTTACAGTCTACTGGGCTCCTAGGCAGCCCAATGAGGTGCATGTATGTGTCAAGGCTGTCAATAAAATTTAAATGGTCAGCTAAATTGTATTGAGCTATTTCCTCAGAGCCACCCAAAAGAACAGAGTGGAGCTTAGGAGAGGCTGAAAGATTGACAGGAAGCACAGCGGGGGCATGACCACACTTGCCAGCTAGTCAGTCATGAAGACTATAATTTCACCAAGCTATTAGAACAAATTACAAGCTCACAGTGGGCTGGAATGGGTGGTTGCTGTGAGTCCATTAACTCTGACTGAAACATGCTGGTGAGTGTGTCTGAGTGTGTGTGCACTAGCCAATAAGATGCTCTCAAACATAATACACTCATAGCCTTATAAAACACAACCACTTCCTATTATGGGAAAAGATAGTCTTAGAGCATATTACAGTAGGGTTTACATTTCAAGGTTGAACCTCCATTATCTGGATTTCCAAAATACTCTGAAAACTGAAATTGCCTACATGGGTGGCTGAGATAGGCACACCTTTATTTTATAAAGATTTAGTGTACAAACTGCTTTGTTTCAGGCAAAAACATATTGTGTATACAATTGTCTTCAGGTTCTCTCTCTCTCTCTCTCTCTCTCTCTCTCTCTCTCTCTATATATATATATATATATATATATATATATAACAAACATACATTGATTTTGTGTTTTTACTTGGGTCCCATCTCAAAGTATCTCATCATGGACATATGTGCAAATACAAGTAAACCAAAATCTGAAAATATCAAATATCTAAAATACTTTTGGTCCCAAGCATTTTTGATAAGAGATACTTAACCTGTATTATTTAGCTGGATTCCAGTTAATCAAACCCGGGTATTAAAACAACACCAACTGGTATCCAAGAATCCATCTAAGAATGTTCCTTCCCTAGTTTGGACAAATTTTGTATAGACAGAGCTGCCTCTGCTAGAAGGCCAAATAAAATAATTGCTCTGTTTTGAATCCTTCCTGGACTTCTGTATTCAAATGTATTAAAGCATAATGCTCTGTCTCTAGACGTTGTTGTGGATTAACAGCCAATAACAATTAAAAGTCAGAGAATGGTTGCAATGGAAGGAAGACAACAAAAGGCTCCTGAGCCCTGTGACAAGGATTGAACAAAGAATAAAAATTGTCTTGTTGAATGGTGAAAAGGTGGTTGTAGGCAGGGTGAGCAACCTAACAGAAGGGGTGTAGACAGAGAGAACTAACTGAATTTAGCTAAGCTTTTGCTCAGCAAATAGGAAAGTACTTTAGGAGGTAAGAGGGGGGGCAATTTAAAGGGTAACATTGGAGAAGAAGACATAGGAAGTTGAAGCTTTGAAACTGCATGATCATAGTTCTGGAAGACACAATATCTGTTCATGGAAGATATTTGAGTCACTCATGGCAGAAAAAAGAGCCAGAAGAGAGAAGGATGGAGGAAGTTAGTTGGGATATGCAGGATACTTCGGACAAGTGTTTTAGTATAGAGGTCGACAGAAGGTAGATTATTCGATAGAATTATGGGTACTATTGAACTTCCAAGGCAAAGATTCTTTCTAAGGGGGTGGAAGATAAATTTGAATATACTGGTAAGACTTTCAAAACTTCCCAACTCTCAGTGGATGAACTGCAGAATTCTGGGAAATGTAGTTTAGGGCAGGGCCTTTTGAATTCTCACTTTCCCAAACTACATTTCCCAGAATTCTGCTGGTGGTAGAGATGTGAGACTGCTTTCTTTAAAGTCCTCTTGTGATAACATGGTTACTAAGACTCAATGCCAGTTAGGGAAGCAAGTGATTTCTGGGTGTTGTATTTTGCCATTTTTGGCCAAAAATGGGGAAAGATGTTTGCTCCTGAAAACATCTTTAACTTGAGCGGGCTGAGATAGAGGATGCCATTCTCTCTCTTTTGACTTCAAAATATCTTGGGCTGCTCCTGTTGATAACAGCTAATGCAAAAAACAAGGTATCTTCCAGCCCAGTTCAGCTGTTGAAATAAGAATACTGGAATTTGAGGAGTGTGTTTGATATGAGAGTGAGCTTTCAGGTAAAAGAGAAATGAGCTAGTTGTAGCACTAGAACAAATATATTTATCCTATGCTGAACATGTGCCTCGTTCATTAATTTTTAGTGAAAGCTTCTAAAATACATTTGAGTATGGTTGGTGGATTATGAGATTTTGTCAAAAAATAAACTAGATTTTGCAAGTCTTAAATCTGCCCACTCACTGTAGCAAAGAGGGTTGCTATTTGGAAAGATAAGAAGAAGGAAATAGAAAAGCTGAAAACAGCTTGGATGTGGGAAGAGAAGAAAAGTGAGGTGTTCAAGCATGACCTCCACAGTTGTGAACTTGGAAGATGTGGAAAGATATAACCATAACCCTGCCCAAACCATGGAAAGCAGGTGGAGAAGAGTAGAAATCTTGTTCCTTTTGAGATGCTGACAGGCTGCCCAGCACGCAATACCAATGAATTGGAGAGATGGGATGAAGAGACAGATGGCGTGCAGTCAGGGCAATGCAGTTCCTGCTCCATTTCTTGCATTCTTCTTCCCTGCAGTGTCCATGTATTGCTTAATCAAGAATGCCGATGATGGGATGATGTAGTGGGTGGTCACAGCCTGTTGTGGAAGTCATTCAAGTGAATCTGCCCTGAAATAAAGAGCCCCCTCCTACCCATCCTATGGAGGAAGTATTTCTCAGCCACTTCACTATTGATCTGATACCAAAATCCTTTCAGCCAGCCTGCCAAAGAAAGCAGCAGAGCATATATTTATTGCATATTTAAAAGTGTCCAATTTTCCAATTTCTGCCAATTGCAGTATCTGAAAAATTAATCATTGTGGGAGGGAAAGAATTGTTTCATTTTTCTTTTTGCATTCTTCTGCTTTTTCATTAAAAGCCTGACCAGTATTTGTACAGTCAAATTGTGTGTTTTTATTTATTGCAGGTGATCACCCCTTATAGATCTTGTACATGAGCTGATGCCTTCATTTTGAAAGCCTTGCTAGCTCTATTCTAAAATGCTATACCACAGCCTACAAAAGGGATCAGGCTTTTTAATTTTTGATGGTATAAAGAATGATGAGGAAAGTATTAAGGCTGTAACCTCTTCCATCTATTTCAGACTCATAAATGTTTATGACAAGCCTCGTCCCTTCTCCCTTCCATTAATATTTTCTCTCAGGGGTTGCTTACAGATGTATATGATTTTCTAAAATAGAGCCTTTTCTTTCCTCCTCTTCAATTAAACACCTTCAGACGTGTTGGCCAGAATAACAAATATACTATTGAACAAATAAACTTTTTCATGTCAAAAGATCTGTTGAAAACTATACTCAAGCAAAAGCTTTGTGAATGTCTATAGTTCTTAAAGATATCAAATGATTGTCCTGAGTTCCTCAACAATACAGATATGAAAATAGAAACACATCTTGGAATGTTTCAATTTTCTGGGAAATAATTAGGCTCTAACTCTCTCTCTCTCTCTCCCCCCCCCCCCCCCCCGCACATTCCCAGTTGTTGTTTCTACATAAACTAGCTGGGCTTAATGATTCCAGCTATGAATTCATGATTGCTGTATATTCATGATCTCACATACTTAAGGTAAAGGTAAAGGTTCCCCTTTGGTATTAAGTCTCGTTGTGCCCGATTCTGAGGGTGGATCTTACCTCCATTTCTAAACTAAAGAGCCGGCATTGTCCATAGACACCTTCAAGGTCATGTTGTCTGCATGACTGCATGGAGTGCTATTACCTTTCCACTGGAGCGATGTGGAAAATAGAAAGGGATTGTAAAAGTCCTGACTTTTTGAGCAATAGCTGCTGTGAGCAACAGAGGCTGTTTGTCCTGTTGATTGGAATAAAGCAAACTGACATTTCTGTCCCTCTCCCAGTTTCTTGCTTGTTCTTTTATAAAAAACACACATGAAGGAATATCAAATACATCAACTGGATAAAGAGAATAATGTGGCTGTTCAACTTCAAGCAGCCCTAGCCAGTGCAGCCAATGGTCAGGTCAGTCCCAGGCCCTGAAATTTCAGGGTCAAAACCTAGGAACCAAGATAAAAATTCTGATAGTATTAACAGGGGCAGTCCCTGGTAATGTCATAGTATAATACTAGGGGTATCCAACTCATCTGGCTCTTTAGGGTTTATAAAATAAACAAACAAATTTCAAGGAATTGAAACTTCATTTTTTTTTGACATACTCCCCCTTTCTACATTTATACACTTAGCCCAGCATTTAACTAATGCCAGAAAGCTTCGACACAGAAATATTTTCATTAAACCTGAACCATCCTAGGGCAGCCTGCTTTACTTTTCCATGCTGAAAGGCCAACTTCTGAGGAACTCTAGGGGTTTAAACAGGTAGAAATCACTCAGAGCAAGGTCCTGGCTGTAAGGGTGATGAGCAGTATGAACTCATGCGTTGTCCTAGAAAAACAGGATGGCCTTAGTGATTAAACCACTCTGTTTTTTTCTGCAGATGCATATGCACATTACTCAGAACATGACAGTAATATTCACTGTTGACAAGGCATCACAGGGTAGAAAATCCACATGAATAATGCCATGTTTGTCCCAGAAAACACTTGCGATCACTTTATCTGCAGACATAAGTGCTCAAAATATTTTTGTTGGTGGCGGGTTCACATTCTTCCATTGCTTTAATGGGTGTTTTGATTCTAGAGTGAAATGATTTACCCAGGTTTCATCACATGTAATGATGCAATCCAGAAAATTCTGGCCTTCCCTGTCAAAACGCTCCTTCAGCTCAGTGCAAACTTCAGCTCTTGTTGAAGTAACACTGTGCCAGTCTGTGCCAGTCAAAATTGGAGTTTTACGCCTTCACTCACAAGAAATTTTATCACCATACACTGTTCCATGCATGCACTAACACTGTTGCCTGCCATCTTGATTAATGGTCTCTGGACTAGCCTGTGACATGTGTGCCACCTATCAGTAATAGGAACACACTAGCCACTTACTACTGAATGTAGTACCTCCACGCTAAAGTCCCAGTTTGACTTTAATGCCCCTCGTATATTAAACATAAAGACATTCTTCAAGATACAGACACATACATTTGCTTTTCAAGGCAGCACTTGGAGTATGTTGCTGTTGTTGTTGTTTTTTTCTAGTCATTTGTGACATATGGCAACCTATCATAAGGACTACTTGGTTTGAGAGTGACATGCCCAAGGTCATCCATTAGGTTTCAGTGGCTGAATGGGGAATCAAACCCTAGTCTCTAGAGTTGAAACCATTACACCATACTCCAGGTAGCATCCTAAAATTGGTTCTTCATAACATGAGAACAGGAGAACAAGGGCCAGACCCTGAAATCTTGGATCCTACCGAGGAATGCTGAAAGTTCATCTCCAACAAAATCTAGAGTATTGTATGCTTCACATCCATGATTTGACTGATTATTAACATTTGAAAGTACTTGGATAATGCATTCAGGATGAAATGTATTGCTAAGTAGTTAATCCCGTTGAATTTTTGTCCATTCTTCCTCATCAAATAACAGGTGTTCTTTCACAATTTCTCCAGCCCACACAAACACACAGTCAATTCTCAATATCATATTAGAAACCCATCTGATCACTATGGTTAAACTGCTAAGGAGCATATGGAAGTGGGTGTCTTGGCTGGACAGTTTTGGGTGAGTCATATATAAAACCTGACAGAGTCCAAGAGTTATGAGAATAGTGTTCCATGCTACTTGCTGAGAAAATTAATTTTATGTTTTTTCCCAAGTGAACAGAAAATGGACTGATCAGAAGTAGAAAGGAGTGAGTTGGGAAATTCTGATTTGAACATGTGATTCTGTTTTTCAAGAATATACTGAACTTAAGCATTGTAACATGCTATCTTTACAGTTAATAATAATATAATGATTTTATTTTTATATTCTGCCACCATCTCCCCAAAGGGACTCAGGATGGCTTACAAGTGGGACCAAGCCTGACACAACAAAGTTTACAAGTTAAAAACACATTTAAAAATATAATACACATCTAACAATCTGGTTAAAACAATTAAAAACAGCAGAATATAAGAACAGACATTAAAATGAAACAAAACAAACCTCAATAACCAGAACTAGGGATAAGTTCAGAAATTGGAGAGGGCTGGGAATGGGTTCTGCTATTACTTAAGGGAAATACATTAGATTTCATCTGGCGGAGACTCTTAAGTATATTGATACATAGGGTTGGCACAGCTTAAATCTTTTTGTTGAAGTAATACTTTACTGATAGTTACTACCTTTTAGAAATAACTCATTACACATTATTTTATTAATATCATATTAGTGAGACATGATCATATTGCTTTCAATTTTTTTTAGACTTAAAAATTCCAAATGACACCCAAGAAACACCACCCAAGTGTTTGTATTTTAAGTATGGAACACTTTCCCAAGCCTTGGCTCTTTTCAATGATTTTTGTTATCATTCTAAGAATGCAATGCCAGTTCAGGATTATCCCAGGTCATGAACTCTCCAGGGCAAAACCTGAGACCTAAGAATGGTCCCAGTGATGCTGCCAAGTATTATGCGTTTAGTAACAACCACAGTTGCTCACTGCTTTTCAGTAAAACACTCACTGATTTCTTTTTTTGTAAATTAAGAGAGAAATCTTAGCTAAAAGGTTGTTCTCAGATCAAGCGGAAGTGAAGAGATTATTCCTTTTCACTTACTTATGAAAACAGGATAATGAACATTTGACCTTGTCTACCTGTTTCTTATAAGAAGATAGATGTGGAGCAAATCAGAAAGTGAGTCTTCGTGCTATAGCAATTAGGAGGAAAGGAGGAAGCTAACTAAGTACACTGTGGCCCCAATGGAACCAATATACAATTTCACCTATAGTAAATAGGGTTTACTATTGCTTGTAGTTTGATGCATCCATTCGAAGTCTAGGTGCGTAGGTGCAGGGGTTATACGGTAACATATAGCAAGCTACAGTAAAAAATCAAGTATGTCTTGCAAATTGCAACAAGATGCTGCTATTAGCTGAGCTGGACATTTACACACAACATTTCTTCTTGTCTGGAGCAGAGTCCATCAAAATTTGCATCTTTGTCTCCTGCCTGCTGAAAGTGTATTTTGGTCTCAATGTTTTAATGGAAAGGCAATGTCAATACACTTTGTTATGCAGGATTGTTTTACTGTTTTATCATCACGACACTGTTTTAATAATTGTGTGCCTTTGTTGCTGATGCTTTGAGCTTTGCTGCGGGGAAGTAAGATGTCTTAAGCAACTAAGATGTCTTAAGCAACTATATAAATAGGCAAGAAGTATAAAGAAATGGGCAATGGTAGGAAGTAATTGGCACGAATCTAAAAGGATACAAGGAATCAGGGACTGGATGGCCCTTGTGGTATCTTCCAACTCTGCGATTCTAAGGAGGGAAAGTGGGGAGGAAAGAAAACACACTTCAGAATTGTGGTTTCTAGGAGCTTTTAAAACCTGGAGGTGTCAGCTAACTAAAGTCACGTACAGTAAATGTACACACTAGACAGGGTTGCCCGGTGTCCTTATTATAAGGGATATCTCCCATGTGAGACTTTTCCTTTCATATGGTCTGAATAAGATGCTTCCTCAATCCCATGATTTTAAATGGTGGTCCTTTATAAAGACAGAAATGCATGCATCATGCAATGTATTAAAGTGAACAATATGTTGATTTTTAGAGAAACACACTGCTAAATGAGATGAATTATTTTATTTGCTCTTTAGGTAGAACACAGACTTCCTAATAACTACTTCCTGATCGTCAACCCAGTATGTTGGAAACTTCATCTTTGACTTCTTGCTACTTTGAAAACCTGACAACACAAATATTGAATAAAATAACTCATTGCTTTTGAGCAAGTGGGCAATGCAAAACTTATTGACGGGAAATGAAGCTTAAATTAATAAATTAATTGACATCTCTCTAATTTAGAAAGTAACAAAAGAGACTTCTAATTGTGAAGCAATCAGAAATTATGGAAGATTTATTGTAGAATTTTACAAGGATATCCTTCCCTCCCCCACTTCAATAATCCCACAAAGGGGGGAGAAGAGAGAGAGAAAGTGGGTGGAGTCATCTTTGCATGGCATTCCATGGTATTCTGCCTTTAAAGAAGACAGAGAATTTACTTACCCCACCATAGGATCATCTCCTCTAATTTCTTGCTTAACCATTCGCTTCATTTCCCATCACATGGGTAGATGATGTCTCCTCCCATTTCAAGGAGACCAGATTACTTTCAAAACACTTATTTCAATGAGACCTGCCTGTCCTCTTTGAATCTCAACTCTCAGGGAGATCAGCACTCCTTTAAAATGCTTATTTCAGTGGGACCCACATTATATTTAAACCACTATTGATGACAGAAGGACCAGCGCCATAGCCAGAGGGGTGGTTTACAAGTTCAAAAAACCCCTGACATGTGTCAGGTTAAAAAAACAACAACCCTGATTTACTTATAACTTGATTAAACAGTTTTTTCATGAGCAAACCAGGTCTGGGGGGGGGGTGTTTGAACCCTTTTGGGGAGGGTTGAACCCTTAACCCCCCCCCCCCCCGGCTACAGCCCTGAGAAGTAGCATTTGGGGACATTATCAGACCACCTACATGAATGCCCACATAAAAATGCCACAAATCAAAATGTAAACAGTCAATTCCACCACTTCCCATCCCAAGGGAAAATACCAGTTTTCAAATGTTTCTACAGTCAGGGAAAGGAATGGAATCAATTCCTGCCCATCTTTCAAATTCACCTATCTACAAACCTCAGAGATAGAATCCCTTAGGCAACCCACAGAACAGATCATGTGTTGTTTGATGGGATCCATGGGATTCCATCTTTGAAGTGTATAGAAATGAAGGAAACCTTCTATCTGATGAGGTCCTAAGATAAGAAAAGTACAAAGCCAGAAAAGGGACTCCCTCTGTGTGTGGTGAGGCCTGCAACAATTATATTCTTGGTTTCTCTACAATACCCCATTGTTCCAGGGTATGTATATAGCTGTGCCTTTGACAGTGAGGTTTGCTTTAGCACTTGCTTGATATATAATTATTTATACACAAATGTATATAGTAAGTAGATGTCAAAGTGTTACATTTACTCTTACAAAAGGTTGACAGGTAAGAGCAGGTATTTTTCCAACCTAATGCACAGAGCTTCCAGGGAGGTATTTATCTTTCTGCACTTCCTTCTAGTCAGAGCTGAGATTCAAAGCCCACAATTTACCTTGTGTTGTTGAGCTCTGGAAAATTTCAAGTAATGACCCTTCAGTAATATGGTTGCTATGCATTCCTTCTAGCTAATGGGCACATTGCTGCCAGGTCAGACAATAGATTATTCTTTTTGCTTAGTGTAAAATGTAAATTTACTTGAAAGCACAAAGTGTCATCTCAACTAGACCTTTCCTCATACAAAATCTAGTAATTCAGGCATTTTCCTCACATGTAAAAAAAGCAAGATTTTTGTTCTCATTAGATTGACTGACATTTGGTCTGAAAACTCATAAATTTTAGATTGTAGATGTGGGTTTTTTCTTTTCTATGACTTGGGTGACAAAATCTTTATGAGTAAAAATGAAGTACTGAACCACATAGATGAAGAAATGTTTGCTTTGTAAAGGAAATCCAGGCCTTTGGGCATAGGGGACCGGTGTTCTTTATGCTGAAAATTCACTGAGATGAACAAACTGTATTGATTAAGGATAAATCTTTGATCAACTTCAAGAAAGATTGGGACTTGTTTATCACTTTTTCACAACAATGTTGGGGGCAAATGTCAATTATAGGATTTGTGAATTAGATAAGTGCTACTAAAAGTAGAAGTGTGGTTATATAGTAGTATCTGAGGGGAGTAAAATAATAAAGGGTAGTTTGAGCGATTTTTGTAGTGTGTGAGAAGTTTGTTGACAGTGAATGTGAGTTTCATAGAATAGTTTATGTATCTATGTGTTTGTAGGTTAGTACAGTTTGTGTGTGCATATTAAAGTAAGTGTGTGCTTGGTGTTTGCTCTTGATTTAGCTCTGCAGTATGTTGCAGTGCCTAGTAGTTACATAGCTGCATAGTTTTAGTGTTATATATAATAAAAATCTGCATTTTTGTATTATTTTTGCTCTTTTACGCCGCCCTGAGTCCCTCCGGGTGAGAAGGGCGGGATAGAAATATTTGAAATAAATGAAATAAATAAATTTTACTAAACTTTATTTCTGAATAAAAAAATAGTTTAAAATCACAACTGTGTTGGAAAATGGTTAAGTAGTATAAAGCACAATTTATTGTTGTTGTGAGCCTTCAAGTGAGATTTGACTTTATTGTTTTATTTCAGTTTGCTTTTGTAGTAGCAGTAAGAGCAAAGTAGAAATTGATCTTCCCCATATGACCACGCACCGGCTTGGGAATCAAATTGGCATTTCAAACATTTTTCAAGACCTCCGAATTTGTATGATTGTCACCCGCATCCTCCTTCCTTTCATGTTTGATAATGATTATCTTCCTCATTTCCTAGTTTGATGTACACAACTGATTATCATTTCACCCAAATTGTAGTTTGCCTAAGTCGTATAAAGTACTGTTGGAAATTAGAGTTTGATCTACCAGTTTTTAATCTTAACCTACACTGTAGTGAGGGAGATGAAATTGCTCAGTATACAGTTAATGGGTTTTTAAATCTTATAACCTAGTTCTGATTGGTTTTCTATAAAATCTGTTTTTCCTAAACCCTATGCAATATGATCAGCCAACATGGGATGGGTTAGTGCTCCAGTATTTTGCCATTTCAGAGAAGTTAATTTTTTGGAGGGGAGGGAGCAGATATGCCCAAATCAATCTCTTTCTGTGTTCCCTTCCATCCCAAAGGTAGTCTGGATGGTATTTCTTCAACAACCATTGTTAACGACAATGTAAGTAACTACAATATGAGCCATTACATAATTTTGCATTTTTTGAAATAAGGAGAGTAATTTTGCTTAGGAGCTTTTCTGATAGGGCAAGGGATGTAAAGTGGCAGAAATCATTAATTGATGCTATGGATAACCTTACTTAAGATAGTGGAACAATTTTCCTTGTAGAGTCAACCAACGATACAGTTCAGATGGTTCAAACTGACCTTCAGTGTATGAAGGATTCAGCTAACTCATTGTCTGATTCCTCTGACAGCAAAAAGTAACAATTCCTAGAGAGTGATGAGAATCCATGTTTTTTGTTTCTATTCACCTCAGTGCACACATGAAAATCATCCTGCTGTGAAAGATTTGTTAGATGACGGGTTCACTACACTGCCAGATGTGATATTCTTTGAATTGCCTCTTGTGGAGTGCAGATCTTTAGTCTTTTGAATTAGCAGACTTAAGCGATTTCTAACCTAATGAATAGCAAAGGATTGAAAGAAAGCATACTCTGTTAAACTAAATGTCTTCTCAGGCTGAACCAATAACCAATAAGGATGTAAGGAAAGCAATGGCAGAATGAATTTGAATTAATAAATCACCACCAGTCAATTTAAAGGCAGATCACTTGGACTGATTTGGACAAAACTTTAAGACAGGACTTTAGGAATTTTGGCCCTTTAGAAATTGCTGAATTTCAGCATATTTCAATTTTTGGTCACACATATGAGCCCTTCTCCTTTGGTGCACATACAATGAATTCAGAAACATTCACATATTTCCTTCTCCTCCTTTCCTCCCATACGAATCTGACAAACAGTGATCAAACTTAACTTTGGTTTGTTTCAAATAAGCCACCTTCAATTTGTGGATTTGGCTTATTAATAACTAATTAATAATTATAATAGATAATTAATTATACAAGTAGTTTATGAGGATTTGGGTTGCCATGCTGTAAATGGCAAGTAAGCTTTGTGGACATGGCAGGAACTTTTTCATGGTTCCCGGGGTGTGTGTGGAGACTCTCTAGAGAGGAACTGGATTTCTTTAATCCACATTCTGATCCAGATTACAAGGGTCGAATGAAAACTAATGCCTCCACCTTCATAACTCCTCAACAGATGGCAGTACTGGTATGTGGCAGGTACTGGCTTGTTCAGGAGATTCTCCTCTACAGTTCCATATGGCGGGAAGCCTTAGCATTGAACGGTTGTGTTGTTAAAGTGTGAAGTATGGAACCTTGTGCAGATGGTCAGTCAATGCGACTTAAGCAATGCGCAGTCACTGAATTCTTGACAGCAGAAGGTGTCACCCCAAAGGAGATTCATCAGAGAATGCAAGCAGTTTATGATGATTGTGTTGATGTGAGTACTGTGTGTCGTTGGCCGAGTAAGTTTAAAGATGTTGAGGTGGGAATATCTGACTTACATGACAAACAAAGAGTTGGACATCCTGTGACAGCAACCACCAAGTTTCACAAGCAAAAGGTTGACAGATTGATTCAGGACAATTGTCATATCACTCAGAAATTTTGCATACGGCATTTCACAAGAATGTGTGGGTCATATTATTGCTTTGCTTGGCTATCAGAAGATCTGTGCACGATGGGTACCCAGGAAGGTGACGCCTGAAATGAAAGTGCACAGACTTGAAATTTGCAAGGAACTCCTCTCGCGTTATGAGAATGAAGGTGATGCCTTTCTCCATTCAATTGTGACAGGAGACAAAACATGGGTACACCATTACAACCTGGAGACAAAGCGTCAGTCAATGGAATATCGACACAAAGACTCTTCCCCAGAAAAAGAAATTCAAGAAACAGCCCGCAGCTGGAAAAATCATGGCAACAGTGTTTTGGGATGCAGATGGCATTATCCATGTTGATTTTCTTGAACGTGGAACAACAATGAATTCAGAGCATTACATCAGAATGCTGCGAACTGTGAAACGAGGGCTAACAAGAGTCCAAAAGAAAAAGGGAAATGTTTTCCTACAGCATGACAATGCCAGACCACACACTTCACATGCCACCACAGCAGAACTTCAGAGACTGGATCTCACCACCGTATGTCATCCTCCATACAGTCCAGATTTAGCACCGTTTGACTTCCATCTGTTCCCAATAATGAAAGAAGATCTGCAGGGACATCATTATGCTTCTGATGAAGATGTTGAGAGAACTGTGAGACGCTGGTTGCGGAAACAGTGTTGACTTTTTCCGTGACTGCTTCAGAAAACTTGTTCATTGTTGGCAGAAATGTATCCAATTGTCTGGTGAATATGTGGAAAGGTGAATAGTGGTAGTTAAAGAGCACATTCTAAGGATTATTTCTGCGTTTGATTTATTAAAATATTCCCATCCAAACCCAAGTAACGAAGGTGGAGGCATTACTTTTCATTCAACCCTCATATGTGGCTGTGCAGAAGCAACCTCAGAGGTGGTTTTGCCCGTTCTTTCCTATGATATACTGCCTACAGTTCATATTCACTGGTGGTTTTCCATTCAAGTACAAACCAGTTCTGATCCTGTTTTCCCCTGTTTTGGATTCTTTAGCTTGAAGAAGCAAATGGTTGGAGAAGAATGGCTCCAGGTTCTTTGCAACCAATGACTTTCATTGGGTCCTTGCTTCTCTCCTTGTTTTGGGATTCATAGGTTCATGTAACAGTCCCATTTTCCCAGTTTGGACACAGGTCTGGAAGCAGCGGCACTGGGGTTTTTGGCAGAAAGCTGGACCGCCTCCTTCAAGGGACTCTTCTGCTTCTGCACCTTGTTGAAAATGTCTGCAAAAGCAAAAGAAAACCCCAAATTGCAGCCCCTTATTAAGCTAAGGATCCTGAACTGGGTCCTATAATATTATATTATATTATATTAATTATATTATATTAATTATATTATATTATATTATATTATATTATATTATATTATATTATATTATATTATATGTGATTGTCCAGTTATGTTATTATTTTATTTTATTTATCAGTTACTTTCTTATAGTTATGAACTGACTTTTGGGATTAGGCAGGGTTGTTTATTTTGAGTTTGTTTAATGTATTATGGCATTGATTTATTGAAAGCCGCCCTTTGAGGAAATAGTGTGGAATATAAATAAAGTATTATCATCATCATCATCATCATCATCATCATCATCATCAGACAGGATCTGGTGTGTTTAAGGTATTTAGTCTTATTGATATACCCCATTTTAAAAAATCCTTCTGTCACAACTATTTAAAAGCCACAGACCTGCCTAAATCAAGGTCTTTTGCCTGCTACTGGAAAGAGCGTAGACCAGGTTGTGTGCACATCCCTTAGATTACATTTCCACAATATTTGATGGTTTGCAGACAAATGTTATGGAACAATACATGAGATGTTCTGCATAAACCAGAGAGTATGTATATTGGCGGTGGGTGGAGGGAGGCAATATTTTAGAGGAAACAGCTGTGTAGTTACAGAGGCTTTGAAGCGCAGTGAAAAAAGCTCAGATCCCTGATACTTCAGCCTTGTTCATTTATCAACATAAAGACAGAACAGACTCTTGTGGGTTTAAGCAGATTCCATGGCTAAAAATATAGTCTAAACAATGTGTGTGTGTGTGCATTTGACAGGACTACACAAAGTACATTTTATCAGCTATGGAAATAATTATTTTAAGGCAGGATTCTTTTTGAGTTTGAATATAATCTGTACCACAGTGTTGCCTTCAAAAAGTTTTAATTAGGTGTTATTTTCTCTGTTGTTGGAATTTTTTTGTTTAGGCTTTTTTGTTTCAATCTTTGTAGGCAGAGGCACAGATGGTGACAAGAAACCTGCTGATGAATGTTACAGAGAAAATAACTCTTTACAACCCCTCCCCCCAATTTTCTATCAGATAATAACAGAAGTAAAGGGTAAAACTTATTGTTGTAAGTTAATAGCAAATACTATCTTGTATATGATAGAAATAGTTTTGCAATTTCATGCCTATATAGAAATGCTAATGGTGTATGCTTTAAATTGTGTTCCACGGGGAAGAGGGGTGGGGATAAGGCTGTTGCCCCTAAAAATAATAATTCTTCCCCCTCAAGTAAATGTTCCTTTAGTTTCCAAATGTCTAGCATTGCAGTGAGTGAGTCACTGAAGATTTTTGTTGCCTAGAAATCTTATATTTGTTGTGTTCACATTCCCTTGGTTAATTTGCTTGTCTCTTTTCTTTGGTTTCTTAACTGTTTATCTACATACTCACTTGAAACTTTAAGATTACTGCAATACTAGAAATGTTGGGACTGGATAAAATTTTCGGTGGGATCCAGAATTCGTAGTGTGTGTGTAATGCCCTCATTTTGTCCCACCCACAATTACTTCTCTGTCCCTGGCTCTTCACCCCAAAGAGAATATAAGAGAAACCATACCCCCAGCACACAGGAGCTGTGTATGGACTAAAATAGTGGTGCACAACCCATGACCTCCAGGTGTTTAAGACTCCAACTCCTAGAAAGCCTAGCCTTCTTGTCCAATGGTCAAGAAATCTGGAAGCTGCAGTCCAAAACACCTAGAGGGCCACAGATAGGGCACCATTGGCCTAAAACAAGGGGACTTGAGTCTGAAAAATCTTCTACTGTTCTTTCTCCTTCCTCCGTGGGGTTGTACAAGCCGTAATTGAAACCGGAAATATACCAAGACCCCCATAACTGCAGAACCCATATCAGTGGTTTCACTTCCCACACCAGGGGTAAAAATTGTCTCCTAGAAATTTGCTCCTCCGGGTAATTCTATGGCACACTTCACCTAGAAGTTAAGAAACCTACAGGCTCTATTATAATAATAATAGTTATTATTATTATTTTATTATGACACAGCAAACAAGATAGATATGCTGGATTTCATATCACAAAATCACAAGTCGAACACTTCCCAAGTGTCTAGGACTGTGTGATGTATTTTTGGATGATGCGCGCAGATCCCAGCAGGGTGGCCTTTTGGAGCTGGCAGATCGTAATTTTGTCAATGTCTATTGTTTCCAAATGCCGGCTGAGATCTTTTGGCACGGCACCCAATGTGCCCATCACCACCGGGACCACCTGCACTGGTTTCTGCCAGAGTCTTTGCAGTTCAATCTTGAGGTCCTGATAGCGGCTGAGTTTTTCCTGTTGTTTTTCGTCAATGCGACTGTCACCTGGGATGGCAACATCAATGATCCAAACCTTTTTCTTTTCCACAACTGTGATGTCTGGTGTGTTGTGTTCCAGAACTTTGTCAGTCTGGATTCGGAAGTCCCACAGTATCTTTGCGTGCTCATTTTCCAATACTTTTGCAGGTTTGTGATCCCACCAGTTCTTTGCTGCTGGGAGGTGGTACTTGAGGCATAAGTTCCAATGGATCATTTGGGCCACATAGTTGTGCCTCTGTTTGTAGTCTGTCTGTGCAATTTTCTTACAGTAGCTGAGGATATGATCAATGGTTTCATCAGCTTCCTTGTGCAGTCTGCATTTTGGGTCAACAGCTGATTTTTCGATCTTGGCATTAATTGCATTTGTTCTGATGGCTTATTATTATTATTATTATTATTATTATTATTTGTATACTGCCCTATCTCCCCAAAGGGACTCAAGGCAGTTTCCAACATGTAAGACAAACATTCCATTGCCGGAAGAAAACTGACAATATATCAAAATAGACACATTCAACAATATAACACAACCTAATTAACTTAAAGAACAAAATATCATCCTAAAATGCCAAAAACTGTTACAACACACTAAACGTAAAAAAATAAGGTATTAAAAAAACCCATTTCATTGTAGTTCCATCAGTAAAAGGTTCAACAAACCAATGGCCAAGATCAACTTGGCAAACTATAAAAGGGCTGGGTCAGGGATAGTGCAACAACGTATCATAGGGCCGGGGAAGTGGATATCTGGTTTACCAGGGACTGGGCCTAGGGACTACTCATACTCAAAAAGAGATATCCTCTCTAAGAATTGGCTACTTTGCAGTATGCTAGGACTGGAAGACAGTTACCTTAGCAGTGTTTGACGGTATCCATGGTTTCTAGTAACTTTGTTTGGCCATAAATGTATCCCCTATGGATACCAAGGTCTAACTGTACTAATATTACTAAATAATATCCTAAGTGGATAATACAAAATGTTTCTTTAGTTTAATAAACTCCTTCTCTCAATTGAAAGCTTTTAATACCGCAATGGAAGGAAGTGCCCCAGTGCCCTAAATACTGTTCGTTTTGGGCATTAGTCTTTCATAGATGAATTTGATTAGACTGTTGCATCCATCTTTTTGGCCAAACATAAGTTATAATGGCAGGATTCCTGACCCAAGCAATCTGACCATAGCAAAAGCAAACTATGTGGTTTTGAATAGGCCTAGCATTGAAAGGAGTACCAAGGATTCAGTAGGGCACACCAGTGACATCTTACATTTCCTATGAATGTTCCAGGCTTTACTAATTACTCCATGGACTGTTTTGCCTCACATTTTTTGGAAATATCCTTGTATTCACAGCCATTTCTGGTAATTTTTGAATTGAGTGAGGTATGCTTACTGTGGCATAAGGGTAGAGAAAAGTGTGATGTATCTGCTCAAGGAGGGCAACTCATGAGCCCAAAGTTTCATGAGTTTGCTTCCCATTCTCTCTGTCTAAGAGAGGAGGTCAGAGGATTTTCCTCTGATCCGTACCAGTTGCAGTAGATAGTTGGTTCTGGTTGTCAAGGCAACAGCTAGCCATTTCCCTTCCTCAGTATAAAAAGTGAAATTTTTATAATCTTGTTTAAAGGTATGGGAAATTGACTGGCTTAAATACCCGTGCTTATGTTCAGGAAAGGGAAGGAGCTCAACATTAATGTCTCTGATCTTACAGGTTTTGGTGACTGTGACCAACAGAGAGTGACATAACTGTAGTTTGGGGGGGGGGAGGGAATTTGTTTACTACATTGGTTGTGATTTCATTTTAAATGCTGTTGAGGCATATTAAACAGGTGTAGCTACAGGATGCATCTGTTTGTGAAGTTGTTGATTAAATGCATTTATTTATGAAAATGAATTTTATTCCACCCTATATGGAAAGATATGGAGATGAGATGCAAACAAAACAGTTTACAATGATTTAAAATAAATTAATATAGTAACTTACAGTAAGTCAGGCCAGGATCTGTATGCCCCAAAACTCTGGAGAAGAGCTAAGTTTTAACTGACACCAAAACAAAGATGGTATTGGTTCCAAAGCAAATACAAACTGGGGGCCCTTCCATACAGCCATATAACCCAGAAGATCAAGGCAGATAATCCACAACATTTGCTTTGAACTGGGATATCTGAGTTCACACTGCCATATATTCCAGTTCAAAGCAGATGTGGGATTCTATTCAGCTGTGTGAAAAGAGCCTGAGCTTATTTTAACACTAGAGATGGGAAGGTCCTCAACCATGCCTCTACCACAGTGGTTCTCAACCTGGGGTCCCCAGATGTTTTTGGCCTACAACTCCCAGAAATCCCAGCCAGTTTACTAGCTGTTAGGATTTCTGGGACTTGAAGGCCAAAAACATCTGGGGACCCCAGGTTGAGAACCACTGCTCTACTCTGTTTTCACATCAGATATTGCTCTCTCAGGTTGGATAGCTCTTTGGTGGACACAATGTCAAGATCATAAGAGATTTGGGACTGTAAACAGTATCACCAGCACCATATTGGTAATACGTACATCTAGTGCATTTACTTTGGAACTTCTGGTGTGTAGTTTCTGTATGGTGTTCCTGACAAAAATATAGGTTGCACTAACTGCAGCATCCATATCATCTTCAAGGATAGCCTCACACAGATCGGGGACACAGGCCATAGTGTAAAGGGGAAGTTACAAGTACAGGAATAACTGTGGCTGCAGTGGCTATATTGTCCCTTTCCAGAAAAGTGATAGCTGGTGAATCAGTTGAAGCTGCTCCTAGATTCTCCAAGTCTTGGAGCCCATCTGAGCTTCAAATGACAGCAGTAGTTCCAGAATCACTTCCAATAGTGCTCCCATTTAAGGAAGATCACTTGTTATGTTTCTGGGCATGGGAAACCAGCAACCCCAGGGGTTAGCTTCAGTTTAGTGGTCTTCATCCAACTGTCCTGTTTTGTCTTTCAAGAACAACCTTAAGACACTGTGGTAAGTAAATGAAAACTACTTTACTTCAGCAAAACATAAAGTAAAGTACACTCAGTGAAATAATGCAAAAAAAAAAAAGCCAGGAAGTCTTACTTCAGACAAAGAAACAGGCATAAATCCAGATGCAGACTTCAAGCAGGCAGACAGAGAGTGAAGGCATTAAAGTCAGTATGTTACCAACAAGAGCTGGCTGCACCTGTGTCTGCTTTTATAGCCCTGGGTCCCCTCACAGCTGCTAGGGCAGTTCCTAATCACTCAGCTGCATTTCTGTCAGCTAATCTAGCTGAACGTCTCTGCTCTGTTTCCTTTCACCTCTCCTGGAATGAGGGTACTAGCCAAGTCTCCTCCTCAGATTAATGAACACTTTCCTGCTCCCCTTCCTCTTCTGAAGAAGAGGAATCCCTGACACCAACCCATTACTATACAACTGTGTATATTTGACTTCCCTCTCTTTCCTTACTTGTTTTGGAAGTAACAGTATTGCTTTGAAACATGCCCTGAATGTGGCAGTCTGGCACCCTAAATAAGATGTGGCACCAGTGCAGTGATCATGCAATGTTCACTTCCATCCTAGTTATTTCTATGCCAGTGCAGGAGCTCATCGGATCAGCCTAAAAACAAGCAAAGAAAGGCAGTCAAATCCTACTATTCTCCAAGGCATTAAGTTAAATGCTAGATGTAAACAGCTTAATGGCATCATCAGGAGCTGCTTACCAACATCATTACTGAGAGATTTAAACATGATTGACAGGTCTATATTAGAGTGAAGTAAATAAGTAAAGTTGATGTTAAAGATTATTGATTCCAAGGAGTAGGATCAGGAAAGGGAGCATTCCTAGATAAAATATCAGTCAATTGGTTTTACTAAATACCAGCCAAGCATGATTTTCAGCAGAAGGTACACATTCCTATGCAAAACACTGATTAAAATGCTTAATCAAATAAGCTGAGATGACAAACAAGAGCAGCTGTAAAGCAAAGATTGGTCATATCAGCTCAGAACATAAGAAAAGTAATAATTGTCCAAACATTCCAACTCAAGCAGCAAATCTCATAAAAATCGTATTGTAGCACTCTGAAATGATGGCAAGGAAAGCATGTCTTTCTTTGGGAGACTGGGCTTCTTTCATTTCTTAGAATTTTGGCACGCGTATATTTTTAAAATGCATTCTCACTTAGCTGAAGTTATTCTGTGAATATGTATAAGGCATAAGCACTCTTTAATAAGTAATTTGCTGAATTCACATAAGTAGGCAACAAGCAACAACTGCACGTAACATTGAAGCTAAGGAGTTTGTAATGGGGATGAATATATAATTCTCACTGGAGGACAGTTCTCACATTTCCTATTGTCATTTCCAACTATCTGTATTTTAGGTCAAGGCAAGCTTCAAAAATTCTAATCCACCCTTGAGGCATCTCCAGATGTTCATGCATCTTTCTCTGTCACCACATTTGGTAGCGCAGGATTTCTGTACCAAGTTTTTCCCATCCTAAAAATCCTGATTGAAGGCTTAGTTACTGTCAGCAAGAGCTTGAAGCTGAAATACGCAGATATTTTTGTCTAACTTCTTGGCCTTTGACTCTGAACACATCCCCTAAAAACTTACCAAAAATTGAGCTTGGGCCTTGGGATGAAGAGAGAGACCCTGTTCGTACTCTAGATCAAACTTTCTGTCTGGTTAATATAGCACACGTGCAGTTAAGTCTGGCAACTGGGTGGTTGCATGCAAACATGGGTGGCATCCTGTTGATGAGTTAGAATAGCCTAAACCCAATGTAACCTGTTGTAGCCCACGTTTTAAACAAATTGTAACCCAAATCAAAGCCCAGCCTATATTATCAGGAGGCATAGCTATAGAGACATGACTGTGTGAAACACAGACATATCCTGACACAAGATTCCAGCCTATATCTAGGAGTGCAGAGTTTAACCATCTGACCACCTGTTTCCTATATGTTTACAGATTATCTGCTTCCAAAATTCCCTAAGTTTTAGGGATATTTATGTGATACATGGAAACAGTTTCAATTATTATAGACATGGCTTCATAATATCATCTAGATGTCTATTTTGGTTAAAGCTGCAGCATCCTCTAAGACATGGATGTGCTCCATCAGATTTTGTTTAATTACAGTTTCCCTTATCTCTCACTATCATTTAGACTGGCTAAAACTGATATATGCTATAGTCCAGCAATATAAAGAGATCTTATCCATCTACAATAAATTTAGAGGCATAAGCTTAGCAATAACAGGTACAACAACACACACATTAGAATCTGTTTCCTGAAGTTGGTTTCACAGGACCTCTTAGAAAGTCTGTTTTTTGTAACAGCTTTCTACATTTGGAGCTTATTCTAATAAGAGCAATGCACTGTTGAAGTGTTTTAGATTGTTTTCATGTATAATGGGAAGTCACATTAATATCTGTATTTTGAAAAATGAATACAGTGGTTTTCCAATGAAGGATAAAATGTGCCAATTTTATCTTTCTATCAAGCACAAATTCAGCTTGTGCTCTCTGTGCTGTTCATGGGAAAACAAAAACAAATCAACATATCCCATGTAATTTTGGAGTGCCTTGTTACCTTTAATAGAACATAGTTCTATCTTTGGAGCTACAGTATCTCCTTTTTAAAAAATCAGTCATTGCAGGCAAACATAGTGCACTGATACACCACCTGCTTCCTAGTTTCCAATTCTGAGTAGCAGCTGATGGCTTCTGTGTTAGTTGGCAATCAATCTACTCCAGGTTTAGTCTGAATGTTTAGAGAACCATCTATAGTGCTGAACCCTATCATCAAAACATCTTTGTATCTTGAATTGCTCCTTAATAATGTAGACTAAAATTCAATAGCTTCGCTATCCCATGGAAGCCACAGCATGCTACTACTCTTGCCTACTCTTTTAGCCTCCGTGTTTCCTGTGTATGAGGATGAGGTGTGTGTGTGTGTGTGTGTGTGTGGGCACAGATATTCTTCCTCTCTTCTGTTACTATAGCCATGTCATTTTTTTCTTAATATTTGCTTATTTTGCTCAATTGTACATATGTATACTTGAGTAAATGTTTTGTCAAAGTTGGAGAAGGCAGCATGAGATAAGATTGAGAAGAAGGGATAGTCATGTGAGCCATGCAACCAAATACAGTAAGAACTAAGCATCTGTGGGGAATACCTTCCCAACCAGACTGCAATTACATGAAACCATAGATATTACCAATAACTATTAAATTATCTCACTTCTGCTGGAGGACCTAAAGACTCCTAGAATGGTATCCTCTCTGGGAATTTATTAGGTCCTCCAGCACAGCTACAGTAACTTCTGAGGCAAATATATCATAGAATCACTTGGAAAATGTAGAAGGTACCTAGAGAGGCCATTTCCTCCCTGTGAAACTGTGAAACTGTGAATATGCGTTCCTGTACAACAAGATCCAAAATACACAAGTGGCTTATTGTCTTCCTAGTTTCACCAGCAAACTTGGCCTCATTCCTACCCAGCCTTAATTCATTTATCTATTAGTTAAAAACACTAAAATACGAATCACAATATTTAGAAATCATACAAGAAAAGAAAAGCGAGTGTGTTGGGGTCATGGGTTTGCATCTTCTTAACATCTTTGCTTGATGAAGAAGCCAGTGAGCTTTGAGATCTAGCACAACACATTTGACACCCTTTGGTTGACCTAATAAAGGCTGGAGAGCAAGCCAGCTGAAACCAGCTGCAATGAATCACTCTGACCTGGAGGTCATGGGTTCGAGGCCTGCTCGGAGCCTATGTTTGTCTTGTCTTTGTTCTATGTTAAAAGGCATTGAATGTTTGCCTATATGTGTAATGTGATCCGCCCTGAGTCCCCTTCAGGGTGAGAAGGGCGGAATATAAATGCTGTAAATAAATAAATAAATAAATAAATAAATAAATAAATAAATAAATAATATTGCTATAATGTATACAGTTGGTTCCCCACTTTCATGATTCACACTAATGATTTTGATTACTCTTGAATTTGAAACCCAAATCTTCCCAAAGATAGCAAGGGGGATGTTTAGGAAGTGTGCATGCCACAATTTTCTGTTCTGCCCAGTATCTCCCTTCCTTTCCTGGAAGAAACAAAGATCCATGGCACACAGGTAAGAGGAGGACCTCGCCCTGTGCAGCTTAACTTACTTTGCAGATAAGGCTTCTCTTCCTCTTACTGTGTGCCATGAAGCTCCATTCTTCTCAGATAAAAGAAGTGGAATATTAGAAGGAACAGGAACATGTGGCATACAGATAGAGAAGGAGGGATCAGCTCCACCAGCTAAGGGAAGGCATGGGTGTAGGCAAGGGTGGTTCAGCCTCCTTGTCCTGTTTGCTGTGACTCTCTGTTCTGCCCTGTGTCTTCCTTTCTTTTCTGGAAAAATGGAGTCTTGCAGCATGCAAATAGGAGTTGGAGCTGAGTCCATACCACTTCTCCTAATCCCCAGCAACCAGCAATAAACTTGCAGAATGATAAAAATGAATGATCAAATGCTTCACTTTGAGAATCTCCTCATAAGGACATACAGAAGTCAGATGTCTGTATCTACAAATTCTGTATCCATGGATTCAACCATCCATGGCTTGAAAATATTCCACCTCACTAAAAAATCCAAAAATTAAACCTTGATTTTATCATTTTATATAAGTGCAACCATTTTACTTCACCATTTTATATAATGGGACTTGAACATCTAAAGATTTTGAGATCTATGGGAAGTCCTGGGACCAAAGCCCAGTGGGATACCATGAGCCTATTGCAAATTGTACAAAATTGTAGGCTGTACAAAAATAAAAGAAACTACATAAAACACAGTTTCAGAGACCCAATACTGCCAATTAAACAAAACTGCTATGTGAAACTATATGCCAACATTGGCAGGAGCCACCAGATTTTGCTGGCATGACAATGTGAGAACTTTCACTGAAACAAAACTGTTAGGTAAGTTACGACAATGTCAAGTACCTTTTTTGATGTGCCAGAGTCCACAGCAACTGCCCTTGACAAGCATCAGAAAATGAATTTGATTCCTCTAATGCAAAAGGTAATTGGATTTTTTTCTTTATTGAATGCATCTCTTTAATGACTACCTCTACTTAGACCAATTTAGCTGCAAGTGACCTGACATTGATCTGATGATAGGACAAAATAAATGCTTGAGCTATGAGATGAAAAAGATGGGCACTTTATATGGGGAGGGGGAGTCCTATCATTTGCCTGGTCTCTTATAATATACCCTACCTGAAGATCATCCTTATGAAACACACAGTTGAAATAATTGATCATTCAGTAACAGAGTGCATTTTCTAGCATGTATAAGTAATTTCCAGAAAGTGCCTCGAACACACTTTGCAAATTGAATGAAATTCAACCAGCCAATATACTTGCTTCTTGCAAATGCTTATTACAGTTCAGTGTATTCCTGGAACAGGGGACACAATTCCCAAAGCCCTGATGCTCTGCAAGCTGCAATGACATAAGAGGAGCTCCCAAATGGATTAGTAAGCAAGGTGTGATCAGTTTTTATAGTAACATCTTCATTGTGAAATTCTTTTTCCAATATTTGTTAACTGTGGATGTCCTTGAAGAACTTGTTCACTACAGAACAGCATTCAATGACACCATTTTAATGTAGTGATTCACAGATATCCAGACTCATTTGTTTTTCTCTTTCAGGGCCTACATATTAATTTCAGCCTCTGGTCCAACAATGAAATGCATTTGGTACCGCATCATTGTTTTGTTTTTAATTTTTCCAACTTATAAAATTTATGTTCTACCTTTTGAAGGGAAAGGTCAGAAGCTGGCAAAGTAAGGGAGGACGATATTGAAAAGAAAGGATCTTCAACTAGGAAATTTTTTAGAAGCTGCTGAGTTATCAAAGCTTGTAAGAATCTTAAAGAAAAGCAGGTTAAGTGTTTAAATGACATTATGACCTCATCACTGAGTGATTGGCACCTTCTACTAATAGCAGTAATAAAGGGTAAGGTTCAACATGGAATGTTGTGCTTGCTTAGCAATTTTCCATGGTTGCTATTTAATGTTTCATGGTTGCTGTTTAATGCTGCTAATATATACACAGTACTCTATATTTCTATGGTTTGTTATATGTTCTTGGAGATAGAATTTTAAAACCTGCTATAAATGATAACTTATATGTGTGGTTTTGTGCCTGATAGTTCAGTTGGAATTCTGACATAAGGTCTGACATAGTGTCATTAAATAAACTGCTAGCTACAGTTTTGAACATCTGTAGCCTGCCCAATCAGATTAATACTTAGATATTAAAATTAATGCCCAATGCAGCTCACAGTAAAAATGCATTTATAAAGCATAAGAATGATTAAAATCTTTAAATCCCTCAAATAAAAACATTATAATAAAAATTTGGAAATCTCCCCACATATCAGAGCATTTGGAGTTCTAAAATATATTCCATTTAAGGTATGTGCCCTTGTACTAAATGTATTGTCTATTTGTATGTCAGTTGATAATACTGTAGCTAGTAATGAAAATATGACCCCCCTTCTCTTTTATACATCAGAAAGCCATCAACTTGTTGGTGAAAATATTTACTTATCCATCTGTAGTCAACATATTTTTCAGGCAACACAAGTGGTGTGCAGAGGTTCCAGAATTTACTTGGAAGGGTTTGCCATTGAAGATGGACCATTGCATGCCACTGTTAGACAAAAAGGTCTTGCCACCGCTAAGATACGACAAACCACCTTCTACCGATTTCAGAAGACACCATCCCTGAATCCTAGAATGGCTTTCGCCCCTCCAGAAGAACAATGGGTATGATTTTCACTGCACAACAGCTCCAAGAAAAATACAGGGAACAAAATCAACCCCTGTACATGGCATTCATCAACCTTGGAAAGGCCTTTGGCACCATGAATCATAATGCTTTCTGGACCATTCTCCTGAAAATCAGATGCCCTGATGAATTTGTGAACATCCTGTGGTTCCTCCATGATGGCTACAGTCTTGAGCAGCAGTGGCTCCCAAAGTGACTTGTTTAAGATGAGATCAGGTATTAAACAGGGATACATTATTGCTCCAACCTTATTTTCCATCTTCATAGCAATGATTCTACACCTTGTTGTTGGGAAGCTTCCCCCCGGTATGGTAATATCACCTATTGGACAGATGGCAAGCTCTTTAGCCTCAGCAGGCTGAAAGCCAAAAGTGAGGTTACAACAACTTCTGTTATTGAACTCCAATATGCCGATGATAATGTAGTCTGTGTTCATTAAGAGGAAGACCTACAAGCCATTTTAAACACCTTTGCAGAAACATATAAAAAGCTTGGCCTCTCATTTAACCTTGAGAAAACCAAAGTGCTCTACCAGCAGACAGCAACCAACCCCTCTGCAATGCTAGCAGTAAAGCTTAATGGTGTAGCACTAGAAAATGGTGACCATTGCCACTACCTAGGAAGCCACATCTCCACAAAAGTTGACATCTATGCTGAAATACAACACCATGATGATCCTCCACCATCAACTTCACTGGAGTAGCCACATTGTCCAAATGCCCAATCATCGTCTCCCAAAACAGTTACTTTACCCTCAGCTTAAGAATGGAAAGCAAAATGTTGGTGGACAACAAAAGAGATGTAAAGATGAGCTTAAAGTTAACCTTAAAAAATGTGGCATAAACTCAGAGAACTGGAAATCCCTGGGCTTCAAGCATTCCAATTTGAGGGCAGCTGTTACCAATAGTGCTTTGGATTTTGAAGAGGCATGAATCAAGGGAGAAAGGGGGAAACGTGTCAGGAGGAAGGCACGTCAAGCAAACCCTTGTCAGGACCACCTTCCTTCTGGAAATGTATGTCTTCATTGCGAAAAACCATGCAGATCCAGAATAGGTCTCTATAGTCACTTACGAACCCACTGCCAAGACTCTATCCTTAGAAAATCATCATACTCAGCCATGAGTGATAGCTTATTATAATGATGAATATAAGACAATCATGAACCCCAGTGTAGAACTAGTTAGTTCTTCCTTCTCTGTGTGAACAGGACTATCATAACAATAATCAAGCATAAAAACTCACTGAGAAACAATGGTGGAGCTTTTGCCTTCATGAGTTTCCCATAAGCAATCTGTTGACTAATATGGACAACAAAATACTGAACTTGGTACATAGGGATAGCTACTGATGGGATGACAAAATGTCATTACCCATTCCAAATAAGAATTCTGCCTTCTCAATGAATTTTGCCTTCTTTCCCCAAATTTCTAGCTTTTTAGTAACTTAAAACTTCAGGTCAAGATTTAGAAATACAATTTAAACACCATTCCAAAAAAACAAACAAACAAAACAAAAACAAAAAAAAAGGTCAAACAAAGTTGCCAGGCAAATACAAACACAGCAAATATGAGTTCTGAGTGTAGACAGTTTTCAGTATCTTGTTCTCTTTACAATGCTAGACATTTGGAAACTGGAGGAAAATTTCTTGATAAGGAGACAGATTTGTTATTTGAGGAAATCCAATCATCCCCTCCCCATACCTATACCCATGATTGCCCACTGATACATAAGAACCAGCTTTGCAGTCAAAGTAGAGTTGGTTCCTTATCCAATGGTGGTGGAACATAAGTTGTTTCCCCTTCTCCTGACCATTCACTACCACTGCTTGATCCACCAGTGTTCAGTTTATATTCTTATAACTGAGAGGTGGAGTTTGGGAAGTGGAGAAGAAGACTTCTGCATTTTCCTCCTTCTGATAATTGCTGTGTGGGAGCACAGAATGGTGCTTCAAACCACTGCTGCTGGTGAAAACTTGCCAAAGTGGAAAGCACACTTTGGGTACTACAATGCAATCTGATTGTAAAGGCTATAATACCAATGGTACAGTGACAGTTTTATGTGATGAGCCATGTGTTGGCTCCATCCCATCCTCAGTCAATGTGATCATCACCACAAATAGCTGCAAACAAAGCACTATGACAAAAGCATGAAGTTTCTTTCAGAGCTTTGAAAATATCTTTTTTGCCCAACAGGTTCCTAGCCAACATAGTCACAGACTTCCTTGTCAGGGCAGTTGGGAGCGCAAAGAAGAGATTGTGTGACAAGTAGACCCGCGACATAAAGCAGTGTGTTTAAAACAAAGAAATAATTCCTAAGAGAACATTGCAATAATACACCCATTGAAAATACACATTTTACCCATGTCAGTCTTTTATCTCCCTTGACTGTGCAAAGAGGACAGAGGGAAAGCAGTTTGTCTATAAATAAATGAATTTCAATTATATTCTTGTGGGTTTTTTTGATATTTTGAATGCTTTGTGCTTCTCTTTTAGATATATGTGCTGTACCTTTCATTGCTTGATAATTTTATATTGTAAACTGCTTTTTGGAGGCATTATTTGGAAAACTGGTGGACAAATATTTATAATAAGGAAATAGAATGTGTGTTCATGTACCTCTTTGTTTTTGCTATACCCCCAAGCCCATGGAACATAGATACCCAAGACTTGACATGGATACTAAGGGATAAAGTCTCATATTTTGTTTTTAGCATAGGAATGGTCACATTTAGTTAATGTAAATGTTTGTACCTTTTTCAACCAGTACATGCCATACCTCTCTTCAATCAGAAATAGTAAAAATTGATGCACACCCTGAAGATGAATCTTTGCACAAATCCTAAGTTACACTTTCCTTTGAAGGATCTGAGATATTTCAAATATCTGAAGCTGAATGAGCTTCTGCGTGGTAATGGAGGGAGGGAAGGGAGAAGTTAATATAGGCTTATCAAGCATCAGGATGGAGGGAGACAAAGACTAGTGATTTTTTTAAAAATGGAGAGGAACAGACTATAAAGAGAGAGAGATAATTGTGTGGGTTGGCCATTAATGGGTTTTCTAACTCATGCAAAATTAATATTTCATTGAATTCAATGAGTTTATCACACAAAACTGCTATTGCACAGCAATTGTATGATGACTGATACGTAACAACATGAACACTGTCATTATTGTATCTCTATTCATTTGCGCAGTTGCATTGAAATGCCAGTTCATGGTCCTGCTGTTGTCCCCCCGTATATACTCATAACTCTACCTTTCCAAACTTCAGTTACTATTTTTAAAGCATTTTTGCAGTTCTAGCAATGGTGTTTTTAAAAGGCAAATATTACTGTCAATTATTAGCTAAGTAGTTGGAAATAACTAAGTGAAGGGGAAAGAGTGGAAGAAGGAAAAAATGCTACCCCCTGACATTATTTCACTAGAAGCAGAATGAATTCGTTGCTCAAGGTAGGTGACTGGAATGTTGATGGATTGGCAGCTGTTGATGGATTTTTTCTGTCAATAGCAGGCAGTGGGTTAATCATAGGGAGGAAGCAGACTGGCAGATGCACATGGTGTCATGAAATAAGGGCCATTGGTCTTGCTTCAATACTGATTTGACTGCCTTTAAATAAATAATTAACAAATGCTGGCACTGCATGCAACAGTGTAGTCCAAGGAAGTGAAGCTTGAGAAACTTGTATCCTAATGACTGTATGAGACCAGAATTTTGTTTTCTACCTCTGATGCCAATGAGAATTAATGAGATAGAATTATGAAACAGTGCTCTCTTACCAAATATTTAGAAAAATGTGAATAGTGGTTCTAATTTTTAACGCTCACATTTAAATGAGCCACCTGTTAATCTGCATCCAAGTTATGATTATTTACAAGGGTGAAAAGTAGCATCAATATTAGCCAAACTTATTTGATTACCATCATCCTTGGGGTGCTCAAGAACCATATGTTAAGGGAAAACTTGTTCTGAAGTTGTAAACTAATGAGCATTACATTATGGCACAGTTGTGTGGGCCATAATTCTGGATTATAAACATAAGACTTAATTTTTCCCTCACAATAATGAAACCGAAGTCTTTTAAGACACATCAAACCTGCAGATAAATCTTGTCATCTTTTTACCTTTGAAATTCCAGCTACCAGAAAATTATTTATACACACTCAGTGTTTTGCTGGAAGGGGAAAACATAATGAAATATCTGTACCATTTAAGCATGTAATGTAATGAATCAAGCATCTGTAGTTAATGAAACATAGACTGTCTCATAGTATTAAAACACTGGATGTGTTACAATAATAGCCATATAGACTGGGGAATTCTGGAAGAAAGCTGCCTATTCAGACCATTGATCCTCTTTTGTGACACTGACCAGTGGCAGGTCTCTAGAGTTACACAAAATTATTTGCTAGCTACATCTGAAAATACAAGGGTAGAACCTGACTCCTTTTAAACGCAAAATATCTCTTCTTCCATGAAGATGCATCATGCATACTCTGAACCAGAGAATTATGTCAATTTGCTCTCATGATGTTTAGGAGGCAATATTTGCTAATCAAGGTGATTAATTACAACACTCACACTGGCCTCCAACAGATAAGAGTCCTTTCTCCCACCCTGGACCTTCCACAGATATATAAACCTCCTTTGCTTAGTTTTCCAATATAGCACACAACCTCTGAGGATGTCTGCCATAGATGCTTCTGGAACATGGCCATACAACCTGGAAAATGTACAACAACCTAGTGATTCCAGCCATGAAAGATTTATTCAACACAATATTTGCAAGGATGAAGTCTGCAAAATTTCACACAAAACCATTGGACCTTAGTATGTTGTATAACTATGTGGGAAGTCAATTTAGCAACTTTCTGAACCCCCTGGCTTTACAGACTCTCTCTTTCCAAAAGTATCCAGATCTTGGAAAAGTCACTTTTTAAACTGCAACTCTTGGGTTCTCCAAAAAGCACGGACACTGTCTGGAGAACTCTGGGATCTATAGTTGAATCCCCCCAAACCTTTTATGCCCTATTTGTGCCAAGCTATCTCTGAAACATAAATCACATATAAGAACAGCCATCAATACTGTTGCATGAGGAGTAGCTCTCAGAAAATACAGAAGTCCTGGATTGTTTCCAAGAACTTGTATAAACCTAAAACAGTTATCCAGAATATACATTTTATCCATAACTGAAGGAATGACTAATTCATGTTGCTGCCAAAGATAGAACTTTACAGAATAATGTGCACATATCTCCCCTTGATCTGATAACTATCTTATCAGCTGGATGATTGACTGATCCAAGAAAACCCTGTTAACAAACTAACACAAAGTCCACTCCTTTTTACATAGTGTTTTGGAAAAGTGACTTTTTGGACTAAAATTTCCTGCATGTTAGTCAGTGGATTATGAGAACCATAGTCGCCAAATGTAGCATTTCCAAGCCCTGCCTACAACTACATTCCACAATAGCACAGTATACTGGGAATGAAAGAATGTAGTTATGCCCATCTTTCTTTGAAAGTTAAAGTTCACAGAAACAACCCTTCTAATATTTTGCACAGTCTTCTTTACAGCCTTCTGTTCCCTGGCAGTACCTGGACTATTCCACATCCCACACTCTTCCCTCTGTAAATAGAGCTGGCAGTAAGAACTGCAGAAAAACCCAGATCTCTTTTCTCTCCTTGTTTTATTGAATAGTTGAGAACTCAAGAATAGGCTGGATTCAAATCCCAATAAAACCACATTAGTCTTTGCAACACATGTTTATGATTGACCAAGAGCTCCCCTCCTCAAATTTATCAAGAAGACTGCAAACTTCAGAAGGAATAACTTACACATTCCAAATGAGGAATAGAAAAGGAGTCTTGAGTCCAGGAGAACCATCCCCAAGGAAAAGTGCTCTCCATGGTGCTGAAGCAGTAGCCTGTAGATGGGAAATCTGCAGTTATATCTGTGCAAGGGTTGAACTGCACATGATGATGTGACTTGTTTGTTTGCACTCTGTTATTGCTCAGCCGTCACAGGAGTTAGAGTGGGACTCAGAGGCTGATTTAGATTTTGAGCCTCTCCGGGATTTGGATCAGAGCCCAATGGCTTTGCAGGTGCCTGAAGTTGTGGTTATAGAGGAACAGCTAATTGGAGAACATTCTGATGTTAACTCAAGGCTAAACTCACCAGATGGAGTTGTTGTAGGGGAGGATGAGTCTTTTGATCGCAGGCAATCTATTAAGGACCCCCTGGTGGCGTAGAGGGGTAAAGCCTTGTGACTTGAAGGTTGGGTTGCTGACCTGAAAGCTGCCAGGTTTGAATCCCACCTGGGGAGAGCGTGGATGAGCTCCCTCTATCAGCTCCAGCTCCATGCTGGGACATGAGAGAAGCCTCCCACAAGGATGGCAAAAACATCAAAATATCAGGGCTTCCCATGGGCAACGTCCTTGCAGACGGCCAATTCTCTCACACCAGAAGCAACTCAGGTTGCTCCTGACACGAAAAAAATGCAATCTATTTCACAGGATAGGAGTCAAAGAGAAGTGCTGAGAAGAAGTAAATGTTTGACTCTCAAATGCTTCAGTTAATAAACTTTCCTATGGGAAGCTGTGATTGTACTGGATCTCATGAACAGTAGCCCTGAGGTTTGCTTAAAGGGACCTCGCGCCTTGTTTTCTTTGCGGTGTCAACATTGCCTTCTTGGGAGAAGCATCTCCGTTCCTGTCTCTTGCTCCTTGCCTTGCTCCCATGCTATTTCCAGGATATCCAGTTGCAGTTCGTGACTTGTGACTCTCGAGTTTACCTCTCCTTGTTACTCCTCTTTTTCCCTGCTCTCCAAGGGATACCTTCCATGTGGATTACAGTTGGCATTTTTGCTGTGTCTTGTCCCTGATTCATGCAACTACTGGCTGTTTGCTGGCTTTGACTCTTTGCTGGAACTCTTTGTATTCTGTTTGTGGATTACAACTTTGAAAGTCTTTTTAGAACCATCTTTTGAACTATTGTGAACATTATATTATGGACTACTGACTCTTATTACTCTTACTGTTATTTACTTGCATATATATATATATTATACATACATATATATATATATATATATATATATATATATACACACACACACACACACACACACACACACACACACATACATACACACACACACACACACACACACATAACCTTCAATAAACTGTGTTGCTTGAATACCTGGCTTCCGTGTGGTTCTCAGAGTGCTCTCGTACTCTTGGGGTGCAACACACTCATGGCATCAACGTTTCTATATTTAATTATGCAAGAGCTTATGGGCACTAATTTATGGGGAACAGTCTGAACATAATAAAAATTACCCCCTAACATTGGAGCTAGACTTAGAAGAAAGCTGTCATGACAATAATGACATTTATAATGTCTTGTGGTTGAGCATGAAATGTGATGATAATTTTATACACTTGCTGGGCATCAGGGGATGAAGAACCACTGCCCTAGAAGATGCATGCTCTGGTGTCATTGGTGTGTCTGGAAATTAGCCCTATACATGCTCATTCTAAGAAGGAAAGCAGGATTTTTAATTTTTCCACAAAGGCAAGTACAAACAGAGCTTTATGGTAATGTGATACAGGTGCAGAGATTATGATCTCAGCTGTAGGAAATTTCAAAAGAGCACATAATAGGAATCTGAAAAGGTCTTTTCTCCACAGAGAGGTGATCTGAGACAATTACAGCTGTGAGCCCATTTTTGATATCAAATGGAGATAAAAAAAATTAGAACTGATAAGTACAAAATGAAAAGAAACACTGTTCTTTCAATAAAGTCCCTTTTTTTGCACCTACTGATTTTATTCTTTGTTAACCGCTGAGTATGTTGTAGCTTTCTGTGGCATTGCTGTGTTTAATGGCAATCAAGCCTCTTTTACTCTACTGTAGCTATGCTCCAAATAGCGATCTTTTTGTTAGTGGTCAATCACATGAAATGGTACAGTTCCACTAGGTGATAGAAAACAATACCTACCATTGTTGTCCATGTCCATTTAGGTTGTGACCATCTTCCATCTGGAAATCTATGTCCTCACTGTGAAGGACCATATGAATCCAGAATAGGTCTTCAGAGTTACCTATGAACCCACCTCCAAGACTCTACCCTTGGAAGACAATCATACTCAGTTACAAGAGATTACCTATGATATCATTTAGGCTTGCTGCACAATATTCCTTACTGTGGAATATTACATTTTCTTCATATACTATTCTAAAAATAGAGGAAAGCATTGTGGAGCCATGAGTTGTTGGTATGGCATATAGAGGCACATTTTTAAAAGGTGACATTATTTCTTTTGCCTGCATGCCTTGTTCCAAGAAAGGACTTACAGTGTGTAGCGCAGTGGTTCTCAACCTGTGGGTGTCCAGGTGTTTTGGACTACAACTCCCAGAAATCCCAGCCAGTTTACCAGCTGTTAGGATTTCTGGGAGTTGAAGGCCAAAACATCTGGGGACCCACAGGTTGAGAACCACTGGTATAATGGATAGAAGCTACCATTTGTGATCCAACCTCATTCAGCTCACCAGAGGAGGGTTCTTAGTAAATAAACACATTCAGCTTGAGTAACTATATGTATAATCTTGTCTTGTGTATTGAGATACTTCTCATGTGGAGAGGTCAACCTTGAGCAAAATTTGAGGTAAACAATATAACAGAATTTTTAAAATCTAGAGTGAACAATACCAGGATGAACTTCTTTTCTCTGTTTTTTTCTGCCTCCTTTATTCCAGGTCACAGATATGATGCTTCAGGACAAGCCCTATCCTGATTGGGGGAAATCTGCTAGAGCTTTCTGGAAAAGGGGGAACACGAGGATCATTTTATTCTGGTAGGAGATAGTGCAGTTTGTTTTCTGAGAATGTGTTTGCAATGAGGGGTGGAATCTAAATCCTTTGAAGGAGCTGCTGCCTTCGTGATACATTTATCGTTTATATTTATATTAAAACATGTTGAATGACCAATCAGGAAATGATGAGTGAGACACAGAGGATTTGTGTTAAACGAGGTTCATTTTATTTGACCTAGAACCTATTTAATAGAGAGGATGAGCCAAAAAGGAAGAAGCAATCTGATGTGAGTCAGGCTTAGGTCAGGTGTCTATCTGTGAACATTTCCCCAGCTTCTCTTGGGTGAAACATCTGATTCAGAAGTCAGTCTCGTGCTATGGGTTGCTCACTCTGGCTGGCCATTTACTGGAGGGCAAACCAAAGGCGCTTGCACCAAAGTCACAGGACTTTATAAGAGGAAAAAAAAAACCTCTGGGTAAGCCACAATGGTAGGCTCTTTCATAATTGCCAGGGTCACAAGACCTAAAGGGGCCATTCCAAAGCTTCACCCTTCACCAAAAGGGTGCCAAGGTATACACCTAACTTTTATCTTAATAATAATAATAATAATAATAATAATAATAATAATAATAATAATAATAATAATAATCTTTATTTATACCCCACTCCATCTCCCGAAGGACTCAGGGCGGCTTACACTGGGACAAGCCCAAAACAGTATTACATCAATAAAAACAGTAACATAATAAAATCACAGCATAATAACACATCTTACAAAAGTTAATATAACTTAAAACATACAGAGTAATCCCAGTCAGTAGTCGAGCACCATAGAACATAGGCCATTTTAAGGGGATGTGGAAACCTAAAAGTGCATATCCTTCGGTGACTAGGGATGGGAGCGACTAAAGGTAATAAAGTGCATGGAACAGCCAAGGCCAAAGTAAAGTGCATGGACAGTAAATTATCAGTTACGAGAAGGCATTTGTGAACATCCACGTTTTCAAATTCTTCCGGAAGGAATCCATGGTGGGATCTAATCTAATCTCCTTTGGGAGGGAATTCCAGAGCCTGGGGGCACCATCAAGAAGGCCCTCTCTTTCGTCCCCACCAACTTGAGATTGAGGTGGGATCGAGAGGAGGGCCTCCCCAGCAGATATTAGAGCCTGTGTGGGTTCATATGGGAAGATGCATTCATGAAGATATTATGTTCTCCCATAATGCCTTCTAGTGACAACCTATTTATAGACAGCACCCTTAATCAATCATCAAAGTCCCCCCAGGTACACTATGTGGTAGGCAAAGTAACAAAACCAGGCAAAAGGGAGAAAAATAGTACTTGAAGTGACAGCCATCACACACTGTACTGAAGGTGGGAGAGTTGGTTGCAGACTGAAGTAAGGATCATAAAGGGACAGACTGCCTTTAATAGCCCACAGCTCTATAGCTCACATGTATTGCATTCTGGTACTTAGCAGCAGTTGCCCATTTCTCTGGCATTAATTCAAGAAGGCCCTTAAAGTGCTCCACTATCTGCAGCGCCACTACCTGTGTGATACTGAGTATGATGAATTGTAATGAAATCCTTTATTTTATTTGACCAACAATAACAATAGCAACCATAAGGTAGCATAAAGGTAGAAATCCTCTTCTGAAGTTTATGCACACATATTTTCCAATGTTTTGTAAAGACATATCTAGCACTTCTTTCAGTAATCACTTTGCTAGACATCATAAACAGTAACCTAACCATGCACATTTCCAGACCGCTAAACTGAATGAACTTTGCTTGGCCACAAGAGTGTGCCTTGAAATCTCCCTTGCACGGCTTCCTTTGTCCTTTCTCCAAATTTCTGTATCCTACAGGCAGATTTCAGTGTAAGTATAGTGGTAGAACGTTATAATCTGCCAGCTTCAAATATAATCTTGGATAGAACATTTATGCTGGATGTAGACATGAAATTATGCACAACTATGGGCATCTTTTCTACAGCATGTCTATCTAATACACAGATCCCAAAGAGTATTTTTAAGATTCATTTATTTATATTTTTATATCCATTGTGGAGAAAGAGAGAAGATCAGCCCTTCCTCAACCTAGAACTTAGGATCATCTAGAAAAGTTGACAAGCCGTAGATTTAGAACAGACAAATGAAAGTAGTTTGTGTGACATGTAATTTTTCCCAAATAGGTTTTTTTTTATTAAAGAGTCACTAGGAAAGTGGGGGGACAAAGGAAGGAAAAGGAAAAATGTGGGGATAATTGATGAATTATTGGTTAGTTACATCTTCACAAATGACAGAGGGTGAGGATTGTTGAGGTATGGGGAGTTCTGTGATGACTCATGGGCCATGTAGTCCCGTTCCTAGTACTATTGTGGATGATGAAGAGGAAAACTTGGGTTTCCAACCGTTTCAGCCAGAATTGGAGCCCTTGCACCTGCGAGATGTTTGTCCACAGGAAGTCAGCCAAACAAGCCTTGAGCAGAAATCTCCCCCATTTTCTCCCCGGGATTATTATAATCAAGATAGAAGCGCTCGGGAGGCGACTCGCAGGAGCGCCAGGATAGCTGCCAGACAATTAGCTGATTAAGTCTGTTTCCCTTGGGAAACTCTAAGGAGTCATGCATCTGGACACAGTATAGGTTTCGTTTCTTGTTCCCCAGGGAAAGTGTTCCTTGGCGGGAAAACAAGATCCTATATAGGTGTTTGGCCGCAGAGAAATCCTTGCGGAGTCAATTCGTCACCTTGTGGAGTGAGATCGTGTGTGGACTACGCTACTCCAGCCCGCGCCTCCAGGACCAAGTTCCAAGCCTTGTTTCACGGACCTCGTTCTTGCATCCAGCTTTCCTTGTTTCCACGGACCTTGTTCTTGTTCCTTGCCTCTCGTTGCCACGTATCCAGCCTTGTCGCCAAGAATCTAGTTTGCTCTCAGCCTTGTTGTCAAGCTCCATTGGACTAAAGGACCTTGTCATTTCCCCACACTTTGCTTGGCAAAGTGTGTGTTTCGGTTATTGGATTATAACTTTGGACTCTAATATCACTTATTGGACATTGTTTTCCTGGACTACTTTTGACCTTTCCTGAAAGGGCTACTTCTGAACTATATTCTACACTTGTTTTTATTAACTTCCTATATTCCCTTAATAAAGATATTAGATAGAATCTGGTCTCTGCGCATGGTTATTGGTGCTCTGCAGCCTGGTCCCTGACAAGTTCTTATACAAAATTATCATTGTTACAACTACATCTTCATCCCTATTTCTTTAACACATATTTCAAAAAATATTGAGGATTCTAACAATTTGAATGTTATGTCCATTGATTGTATCTTCTTATGTCTTCTCACATTGTCACCTGGTCTTTATATATTCTTTTCCAGTTCTTCTTCAATGGAAATTAAACTTATTTTTTCATAACAGATTATTTCACATTTCACATAAAATGTTTTATTAAATTATTTATTATTGGTATCTACCAAGAAAGTACTACAATTTTCATTTACATTGTAGGTTAGTGTTGATGTCATTTTATCACTATCGTGCTCTCTCTCTCCCCCCCCCCCCCTTCTCTCTTTACATCAAATATATTTTCTATCTATAACTCTTGGGTTCAAAAACTCTTCTGATTTAACCATAATTACTCAGGATGATAATGTTCTTATATTCAATTTTTAAGAACTTTCCCTGATAATTCCTGAAGGCCAGATCTCCCAAACTTCCCTTTTTCAAGGCTTTGTTCCCACTAGCCTGTCTTCTTTTATCTCTCTCAGACTATCTATCTATCTATCTATCTATCTATCTATCTATCTATCTACCTACACATACATGAAGACATTCGATTTATGAACAGAAATAATTATATAGTTACTAGATTAGTAGGGCTGCGGCTAGCATAAGCCCGCAGCCAGCACAGCGGGTTAAACCGCCAGCTATAGAAGATCCTGCCGACTAGAAAGTTGGCAGTTCAAAGCCGTGAGTCAGGGTGAGCTCTTCTGCTTACCTAGCAGTTTGAAAAAAACAACGTGAGTAGATAAATAGGTACCACTTTGACAGTGAGGTAAAGGGTGCCCTGAAAACATGCCAGCAAAATCTGACCAGGAAGCCGTCTATGGATGACATGCTCCTTGGCATGGAAAACTGAAACAGCACCACCCCATGGCTGAGTCGAGCACAGCCAGATGCCGGAGATCAAAAAAGAGAAGCCTTGCCTCTGTTTATGCACTATCTGTCTTGTCAATTGTATAATGGCATTGAATGTTTGCCATTTATGTACCTGTAATCCATTCTGATTCCCCTCGGGGAGATAGAGCGGAATATAAATAAAGTATATTATTATTATTAGTAGTAGTAGTAGTAGTAGTAGTAGTAGTAGTAATTGGTAAGTGATGTGGCGGAATTGTGCAGGGCCAGTCCTTTCTTTTCTTCCTGTTTTCCGTGTTTCTGGGTAAACCAGACATTTGTTGCTTACAAGAAGTGCAAAAAGAGCTGGGAGCTAGATGTGGCATGTGGCTCCTCCTCCTCTTCCCCCGGGACTATGGCAAGGACTGCAAGGGCAGCACTCCAAACCTCCCTGGAGACACTTTCCAGTTTCACAAGGGAACTGTGTCCCAAACCACCATGAAAGTGAAGGAATGATTATGGTTTTATGAACCCTTTCTCTGATCCAGCATAACTCTTGGGCACAACATGAAAATATTACTATGGTTTTTTTAAAAAAGAGAATTTGAATAACTACATTGTTAGAATCCCCGGTTAGCAAGACCCATGCTTTGCACCCATGTTCTTATGAATTCATGAAATGTTCTTATGAAATGTTGCTTTGGGGAAGTATAATTTTTATTATACTCCCCCAAAGCAAGAGGTACAAAACTAAAGTCAGGAGTCAGGGACAAATACACTTATTTATTTGAATGAATGTACAATCCTAAAAGAAATATACTCATTGTCCGGTTTATTTAATAATACTCAAATGACTCACCTCTCCATAGTCTGATAATATAAATCTCTTATTCCAGAAATATTTTTTGTGTTGTGCAGTCTTTCTCAGTGTTTTCATGAGTGATCTTGTATCTTGTACATTAACATTCTGTGCAAAATATTTCTCTTCCAGGCATCTATTGATGGCATTTTTTTTCTTCGTCCCAATTCTTGCCCACAAGTATATATGCAGTATTTTTCCTTTGTCCCAATTCTTGCCCACAAGTATATATGCAGTAATTAGCATATTTTGTACCATCTTACATAACTTAATCTCATATTTTCAAATATGTACAAGAAAAGAACTTTAGGATCGATTTGCAATTTATATTCAACATTATTTCAATTACCATTTTGCATAACATTAGCAGGCTTTTAATAGCCATTTTTACCTCGAAACAATTTGTCACAAAAAAAACTGAATACTCGTTTAAATTTAATAAAAGATTTTTTTTATCTTCAAAAGTCTAATTAGGATTTTAAACATGTAAAGGGCAAGATAAATACATTTATTTTTAGCTCTGTGCAATGAAATACAATTGCCCTAGACAACATTGCTTATTAAGTAATGACATTTTTATGGGTTACATGTCAGGCATTCATAACAACCAACTTGACTACTCTAATAAGCAGAGGGGAAAGGAGGAAGGAAGAAATGAAGGATAATAAAAATTATAATTAAGTTTTATGCTGCCTTAAAAATGAACAAATATATTATGGTGCAGTTTGACATAGGTTATAATTTATTGTTGTAGATGCATACCTGTCAAGTATGTGCATCTTCATGGGTTAATGTGGGGTGTGTTTGTAGGTAAAGTGATAAGAGAAACATATGTAAAGCACTACTAGTGACAATAAACTGAACCCAATATAAAGCCCAGTTAGAGTATATCTATTCAAACAAATGAGACTTTTCTCTTAATACTTTCATAAATACTGATAATTTCAGAAAGTCTATTTCTATTGACTGCCATGGTCTAGGACAGGAATCTCCAAACTTTTAAAGCCGAGGGCCAGTTAACAGTTCCTCTGATTATTTGGGTGAGAGGGGATGTGCAAGCTATAGTTTGCAAAAATAAAAATTAAAAAATTAAAAAATGAAAAAAAAATTCTATGGACAGTGCACATAGCTTATTTGTAATGCAAAAAACATAAAAAGAAAAATACAGTATTTAAAATGAAGAAAAGTTTTAAATTAACCAACATAAACTTACCAGTATTTCAAATGGGAAGTGTGGGCCTGCTTTTGGCTGGTGAGATAGTCAAGGTAATTAGGATTGTTGTTGTTGTGTGCCTTCAAGTCATTTCAGACTTAGGGTCACCCTAAGTCTAAGGTTTAGGGTTGAGTCTGGGTAAATGACTTTGGAGGGCTTCTTTCCTTCCCCCTTTTCTCTTATCATCTTTTCAAAGGAAAGAAGGCACAGGCCAGCAAAATATATACAATGCTGATAGAGGCTGACGGACATATAATACGGGATCTGAAAAGTATGTGGGAAACGGAGTTGCAAATCACGGAACAAGAGATGAGAAATGTGTTAGAGACAATAGGGATGAAAAGGAATACCAGAGTATGAGAAATGAGGAGGAAAATATTGCACGAATGGTATCGTACACCCTGCCAATTAGCATACTACTATAAAAAGGGGAGTAGTCAGTACTGGCATGGATGTCATCAGAAAGGGCGGTTTATGCACATGATGTGGGAATGTGAATATGTACAATATTTTTGGCAGACTATACAAAATGAGTCAAATCAAATACTAGGAAATGAGTGGGTCATAACAAAGGAAATAGCGGTATTATGGAAAAGAGAGGAAATGGGAAATAAAAGGGAAATAAAAGAAGCAATAATTGAATGTGCACAAGCAGTAATAGTATTAGGGTGGAAAGATGAATCAAAATGGTCAGTAAGTAAATGGTACCAATATATGGTGGAGCAAATGGAATTTGAAATTATGAATGTGAAACTAAATGTTGTAAAAACTAATGAAAATAGAACAAGAGAAATGGAAGAAAGATGGACAAGGGTAAAGAACTATATAATGAATCAATCTGGAGATCAAGCCATAAGAAATAAGATACAAATGTTATATAGAATATAGGATGAAAATGGATAAAGATAAAGATATAAAGATTGTCTCACAAAGAAATGAATATGTAAAAAAAAACAATCCTTGTGTTGGTGGTGGGAATTGTAAATGTTTTGTATGTCTATGGTATGTATTTTTGTGTTTTAAAAAATAAAAAATGGTTTAAAAATGTTTTTAAAAAAAGACTTTGGAGGGCCACATCTGGCCCACAGGCCTTACTTTGAGGGGCCCTGGCCTAGGGTTTGGATGTTAGACTAGGAAACAGGGCTTAAATCCCCATTCATCCATGGAAACTCAATGGATTACCTTGAGTGGCAAAAACACCCTCAACCTGAGACAAAGGCAATGTTAAACATGCCAGGAAAAACATAGGATAGGATTGCCACAAATCACAGTTGACTTGAAGGCATACCAACAGCAAACTCAACATTGAATTTACATTAAAGGTAAGAATTTTATGATGGACTGCAGTATCTAGCCATCCTGTCCAACATAATCAGAGGTGAGGATGTCATGTAGATGTCCACATGATTCCCAGTTGCATTAACCCCGGAATGCATATAAAAACCTGTGTAGTGGCCATTTACAAAACAGTGTTAATGATAGCACAAATGTGCTTCTGTTCATAAGCTAATGGGTATATGTAGCTGGATAAAAACTTTTATCAATTAAAATATGTATGTCATTGTAAAAGGAGAATATTCCATTGCCAATTTAATATGTGAATATTTGCAGATGGTATAAGTATAATAGAAATAATATTGATACATGGATCAAGTCATATCTGCTTGCTCAACATTGTTCTAAATTAGTGGTTCTCAGCCTGTGGGTCCCCAGGTGTTTTGTCCTACAACTCCCAAAAATCCCAGCTAGTTTACCAGCTCTCAGGATTTCTGGGAGTTAATGCCCAAAATATCTGGGGACCCACAGGTTGAAAACCACTGTTCTAAATAATCCATTGTATTGGGATGAAGGCAGCAATTCTGTGCTGTCTTAATATTTGCTGTGTACCTTCAAGTCGTTGTTGACAATGAACTTCATTATATGGCTATCTTGGCAAGATTTGTTCAAAGAGATTTGCCTTTGCCTTCCTTTGAGGCAGATATATGACTTTCCCAGTCACCCAGTGAGTTTCCATGGCTCTTATGTTGGAATAAGCACTACTGAACACAGTGGGGCACATTTCCAAATCCTACCCTGCATTAGCTATGTAGATTAACAACACAGAGCTGGTTTTAGTGATGAGTTACAGAATATGACTGAACTGGATTAAGTCCTATATCAGAATAGTTTTTAGTTGCCAAGGAGTCAGACAAGGGTGAATTTTATCATCCTATCTGTTTAATTCACGGGCAGAACATACAATATGGAAAGTAGGATAAGAATTGGAAGAGAGAAGTATGAAAACTGGAGGAAGAAACATCAATAATTTAATAGATGTTAGTAAGATCATATTCCTAGCAGAAAATAGCAAAGATTTGGATTGACTACTGATGAAAGTTTAGGAATGAAATGAAGAAATATTTTAAAAGACAAGCACAGAAGATCTGTATAGCATTAAAGTGGGTGAAATTGAAATCGTTAGAGATTTTCTTTACCTTGGATCAATCCTGTCAGGAGAAAGTTAACAAGAAAAAAATAAATAAACTCAATTGAAATGAGGTGCTGGAGGAGCATTCCACAGACACCATGGACTTTCAAAAACACAAATACACTTTTGAGTGGGCTGCCTTTGTCAATCACATTTGCTGGCATAGCAGGTGATGTCCCAGGGCAAATATCCTCATGGCCAGGTGTTTTCGCTTGATCACTGCTTGGCCACTGCTCTTCACATATGACTGCAGTGACGATGGTGATGGTGATGGTGATGGTGATGACAAGAATAAGGATGTTTCTCCTCCTGCCTTTATTTCAGCTGGTGAAAGACCTTGGGCTAGCATTGATCATAACTATACCTTGGATCAATCCTGTCAACTGTTTTATGGATCATGTTCTTCTGAAGATATAGGCCTTTGCTAAAAAATTTAACTAGACCTTAGCAAGAAACATATATCCCATTGGTTATAGACAGAAAAATTGATTGGACCGACAGCTCATATCCCACTTCACTGAAGTAGAATGAGGAGTATACCTTATACATACAGGCAGTTCCCAAGTTAGGAACAAAATAGCTTCTGTAGGTTTGTTTTTAAGTTGATTTGTTGAAACAGGTACATTTTTAAGTGTAACTCCAGCCATATATATAAAAAACGCCCTATGGTGTTTGCCTTGCTTTCTGTGTCCCTGTTCAGAAGATTTCACTTTCTGTCCCTGTGAGAATTAGACAGGGACACACATCCCTTGTCAGTGTTACAATTGATCATCCATCTTAACCATAGTGACCTTAGCACTTGAAAAATATTTATTTACTTTGTGTAAGGAGTTCTCAAACTTTTTTAGCTACCAAGCCCTTCTGAAGCAAGTTTCTCATGGAGCCCCAATAAATGTTTATATATTATATTATATATTTTATAATATATATATTGTGTATATATCAGGCATGGGCAAACTTTTGGACACAGGGGCTGCATTGTGTTTTAAAATCTGACAGATGGGCTGGGCCAGTGGCAGATGGATGGAAAATGTTTGTGTAAACTAATTGAAAAAACATAACAAATTCCTATGCACACTGTACATATCTCAATTGTAGTGCAAAAAAAGAGAAAGAATAATACAATATTTAAAATAAAGAACAATTTTAACCAACATAAATTTCACAGTATTCCAGCAGAAGGCCCCAGGGACGATCCAGTCAACCGCCTCATGCCATTCAGGAAAAGCACAAAGCGCCCCTGGCAGATGCAATCCTGCCAGTAATAGAAGTAGTAGTAATGGTAATAGTAATAGGAGCAACCCTAGGTGTTATCCAGCCCAACCCCCTCCTTTCATGCAGGAAAAGCACAATCAAAGCACCCCAACAGTTGGTCATCCAGCCTTTTAATAAATAATAATAATAATAATAATAATAATAATAATAATAATAATAATAATAGCAGAAACCCCAGGAGCCACCCAGTTCAACTCCTTTCTGCCATGCAAGAAAAGCACAATCAACCTGAATGATGGAAGAGAAATACAGTTTTGGAAGCAAAGAAGGCAGGAGGGGTAGGGTCTTGGCAACAAGGAAAAGAGTCTGGGCAGCAAGGGAGGTGTGGGAGAAAGGGTCTGTGCCCCAGGAGCATGCTGCCTCCTGATGATAATGATGTTTTGGCAGCTCCAGACTTCAATTTCCATGAATTTCTCAGGAGGAGGAAGAGGAAAGAGGAGGAGACAAGAAGCAGCATGGTGCCCCAGAACCCCTCAGTATCACTCGCGGAGTCCCAAGGACTCTGCGGAGCACAGTTTGAGAACCCCTACTTTATGTTATCCCTCCTTTTTCCTGATACAGGGAGTCCAAATGGCTATACGGGGGGGGGGGGGACTGTTCAAATTAGCCCAAGCCAAAGTATTAATTTTGACAAGCTACTTGTCAATAACCAGTTAGAAAGAATTTTGTAAATTTGAGATCTGCGCAACCCATTATTTCAAATTCCCATACGCCTCATTTTCTAAAGCCACATGTGTTTCTCTATAGATAGCTTTCTGCCTGTGTGCTTTGAAGAATAACTTGCTTCTAGCCTCCATTTTGACAAATTTAATTGACTTCAGCAAGTGTTGAATATTGCTCAAAGAAGAAGGGGAAATTGATATGGTTTATTCAAAGGCATTGATCAATGTTACCTCAGGAGACTCTATAATTTACATATTTTATACTTCTACACATTTTTGTCAAACATGTCTTGGTGTGTGATTTCTTATTTAAAAGCATCATTTTGTACACATTATAATGGAGAAGATTTCTCCTAAGATGAATAGCTGTCAGTTTGAAAAATTGAGATTAAACATTGAAATGTAAAACCATTTGTATGTACTTAATTAAGCAATTCCATATGCCTACTGAATGGAAAAAGAGATAAAATGAATGTATGTAAAGACTAGACTGAGAAGGTCTCGAGGAGATGATGGATTAGCCATCACCATCTTTGAGGACTTTCCATTGGAAACAAAGTGGACCTCTTAAACAAATACATATTTATCAACCAGGTTTCTTATGCTGGAAGCTATCTACATCTTCTTTCCTTATTTGTTACATATGTACCTCACCTTTCTATAAAAATTGCAAACAATAAAATTCACAATAAAAAGATTCAATCTACTTAAAAATAAAGAGTAGCACCATAGAATGTGATGAGGGCACCCACTGAAAAACAGGATCCAGTTTTAAAATAATTTAATATGTGAATTAGAACAGAGTCATAGAGAAATAGCTATCAGTTTAGGCAACCAACTGTCTATTTAAATAAAAAAATACTTCCACCAGGAAATCATCAAGAGGACAATTAATCACTTCTCAGTAGGGAGTTCTAAAATATGGACACAGTCACTGAGAAAGTCTTTTCATTACTTTCCAAAACACCACATCAGTTATTAAAGATAAAAGGGAGATGGAGATGACTTATGAGACCTTCAAAGGGTCCAGAACCTTTGTAAATATTCAGGGGTGCCAATCCCTAATGCCAAACTTATAGAAGTACTGTTGGATAATATGGACCATATTTAAAGTGCCTGTTGCTGGGAAAATAAAGAACCAAATGTGAACCAAATGCTGAAGTAATTCTTTATATGACACTATTTCCACTTAACGGAGAATTTGAACGTGGATTTTTCAAGCAGAAAACAAGCCTGTTTATTTAAGATCTTTATCTACTTTCTCAAAATGAAGCAATTAACGTAAATTAGCACAAAGGTACAGTCTCTACCAGCTGATATTTAGCGATCAAGACAAAAATAGTATAATCGTTAGTACAGTAGAGTCTCACTAATCCAAGCCTCGCTTATCCAAGCCTCTGGATAATCCAAGCCATTTTTATAGTCAGTGTTTCCAATATATCGTGATATTTTGGTGCTAAATTCGTAAATACAGTAATTACAACATAACATTACTGCATATTGAACTACTTTTTCTGTCAAATTTGTTGTATAACATGAAGTTTTGGTGCTTAATTTGTAAAATCATAACCTAATTTGATGTTTAATAGGCTTTTCCTTGATCAGTCCTTATAATCCAAGATATTCGCTTATCCAAGCTTCTGCTGGCCCGTTTAGCTTGGATTAGTGAGACTCTACTGTATATATTTTTCTGATACAGATCAAATACAAATTTAGAATTTTAAGGAGATCAAGTGTCATAAGCATAATCACTTGTCTATCATAGGTGGTGCTGGCCTTTATATTATTGTCTTTAATACAGTCATGTAGCTAAAGGATCACCAACTACTTAATTAGCTGGGATCGTTTTTCATCATTCTTATACTCATAGTAGCTTATCTTTGCCTCCATTGAAGACAAAATTCTCAGCATGGCTTCTTCTTTAGCTTTGAAGAAGTCAAAAGCTACCAGCCTTGTTTAAAGCCAGGAATGTTTGGAATTTTAAACTTTTTTTAGACAAGTCTCCAAATACCACAGCATACATGACCAGTGGCTATGGGATTCTCCTACTCAAAAAAAGTACCTTTTTGAAGTTCTGGAACCCACTAAATCATGATATTGAGCCATTTATTTCAACAAATATCCCAGTCCTTGATCTGTTGAAGGGACTGTCTTACAGCTGACCCAATACATTTTGTTCCCTGAAGTAATCAAGATGTGACAAATGTTTGATGTACAGAAACTGAGCTGGCTAGCAGATGAATCATACTTCAACACTGGTGAAGTTGTAATAGGGTAGCTTTAAGGGAATAGGGAAGGCTTCATGGCACATACTCTGTTTGTTCTTTACCCCTAGTACTTGTTGCCTGAAGCAGTTTCCTCACTATGCTGTAATATGTTCCAGTTGGTGATAGCATGATTATCAAAACAGATAGGGGGATATACAATGGATAACTTTATCAATTTATAATACACCAATTTTAATTATTTCCTCAGTTTCACTTTGTTTATGGCTTTTGGACCTGTTCTGGATAAATGACAGGTGTGATAAGTGTTCTTGCAGTATTCACTGTGGCTAGATCTACACTGGCCTATAATAATGTTTCAGAATGTGGATTAACTGCATCGAGCTGGATTATATCAGTCTACACTGCTTTATAATGCAGATAATCCACATTCTGATACCCAATTATAAGGCAGTGTAGATCCAGCCTCAGAAGCAGAACTTGGAAAAGTTCTGCTTTTGAACAATAACTCCCAGAATTCTTCTTCCTGAATGATCTGTGGGGAGTTTGATAGTCCTAGTCCAAAAAAAACGAGCACCCTCATTAAAATCTAGTTGTACATAATAGAACAGAAGGAACAAGACTTGAATTTCTATTTTTGCTTCTTCTCCATTCCTTCCTTAATCCTTATGCTCCCCATTCTTCTCATTTCAACTATGATCTACAGTTGTTTGGTTTTGAAAGCTCAGACAATATCCTTTTTTTCACAGTGGCAGTTTTGCAATGCTTCTTTCCTATTCTTGCACTTTATGTCAACTTTAACAAACTCATATGTTATTGATTTACCTGCATAATGTAACAAAAGAAAGCTTGAAGAATTCTTACTTTGGATTTTTTTTTTACAAAATATTTCATTATGAATATCAATGTAGGTTTCCCCCCCTTTTTCTGGCTCAGAGATAATCTTCTGATAGCTGAGCGATAGGAAGGCATTACATTTTCCTTTTAACTGAGATGAAATAATGAGAACACTGTGCTGATGTTTTCACTCTCTGTAATTACATGTTGTCTATCCTCAATTGCAACAATAGGAAAAGCAACAGATAGAACCTCAAATAGATTAAAATGTCAGTAAATCACAGTATGTTAACAGCAGCTGCTGTACAGGTCTCATTGTATAATATATACTTTGTGTGCCTCTCCCCCCCCCCCCCCCCCCGCACACACGCACACACACAGTTTTTGCTTACTGCTTGTTTTGCTTTGAAAATTTATCACACAAAGACAACATCTTTGAATGGATGTTCTGAAATTATTAGAGCCACAAATTTAAGGTAAACCTTTGACATGTTTCAAGTCAAGGTACTTTATTAATGCCTTGGTGTTTTATCCAATCTCTTTATTACAGTGCCCCCAAAAGTGTAGCTAAAGATCCTTTAATGTGATGCCATTGTCAGTTGCCTGGAAGTCTCTCTTATGCTTTGCGCTATGGCCCATTTCTATTATTTTCTCATGGATTGGATTAGCTTGCCTTCTGATGAACCATGACTCTAATTTATAGTTTGTTTTATATTTAGCACTTCCTGTGGTACAAATATAAACTCCTCCTTATTGCAAATGGGCAAATCACTGTGAACACCCACAGAATAATGTTTGACTCTTTAGCCAAAGGAGGGAAGGGAGTGGATTTAACAAATGTATGCTATTTCATTTGAACATGGCACATATTTTTGAGCATTCCAGCTTTTCTATAGCCTATCAACATGCATTTTTTCCATTGCCATGTAAGCACACATTTGATGCCATTAACTACACAAAGAGCATGGAAAAGAAACAGAATTGCCAGAAGTCTGCATTAAAATGGAATTGGCGTACATTTAAATTGCATTAAATGCTCCATAGCATTAGTTGGCTTGAAGAAATGTGGCTATGGCTGAGCATTATTACAAAGTCTTCCACTGCCGCCCTCCTTTCCCCATTCCTGCTTTTGATTAAACTATCTCCTTGAAATGGTACTAACGGGTTGACCTCTAGAGCACATCTCTTTTTCAGCCCCAGCTTTTAAGAAACAGACCAAGTTCCTTTTGGCTGTGTGTTTATTTTTCTGATGTTTAGCAATGGCTTTCTCCCTCAAATGGTTTGCAGTGAGCTACTTGCTTTAATTCTGAATCCACCTGCAGTACAAAGAATGAAAGATTATTTAAATGACTTTTAAAAAGTCTTTGATAATATGTGAATAAGTTAAAACATAGGGAGCATTAGGGGGTGCAAGGGGTTTTTGGAGCTCCTCCTCCTACCTGTAGGTGCATGTGCTGACTCCCCAAGCCAAAATTTTCAAGTCTCAGGAACATTTCCAATGCTACCTTTGAAACATCCGTGAAGAGCTCACGCAGCAGAGAGGGCCAATAATTCCCCCTTTTGTATTTATGAACAAGGAAGATAGTGAGTGTGTTCATCTCAGCCAGGCCCTTCCATGCTATCACATACCCATTGTGATAATACACAGACTTTAGGGCCTCAAAGCTCCTCCATCTGTTATTAGTTGCTTTTAATCCAACTTCAATTTATGGCAACCATATGACTGAGAAACCTTCAAGTCACCCTTTTATCAACAGCCCTTTTCACTTCTTGCTGGGCTCAGGACTGTGTCTTCCTTGCTTTAGTCTATCCGCCTGGAATGTTTTCTCCCCGTTTCCTGCTGCTTGTCACCTTACCAATTATTCCCATCTTTTTATTGAACCATCTCTTCTCATAACATGGCCAAAGTAGGACAGCTTCCGTAGTTATCTTGGCTTCTAGGTATGATTCAGATATTATTTGTTCAAGGACCCATTCATTTATCTTTTTAGCAGTCCTCAGTCCTCTCTAGCAAATGAGTTGATTTTCTTCCTATCAGCTTTCTTCACTGTCCATACAATGACCATATCAGTTTCTTGATGCAAGGGAGACTATTGGGACAGTCATGTGGAAATCCTTTGTATTAATAACTATATACACAGAACAGTCCTTCCACGCTTGTAGGTTACACCTGACACCTATGTTTTTATTGCATGAGACAGGCAAGCTCACTTCTCCTATTACTAGTTATTAACTGGTAAAACCCATCAATAGCTCCCTTTACCTGCCTTGATGTGATGATTCCCTTCTGCTTCTATGCTGGCATGCCAGCAGTAAAGTGATATTAGGGACAGGATTCTCCCTCTATCGCTGTTCCCTCTCACTATTCCTAACCTGGTCACTTACTTTTTATGCTTTATAGTTACATTTGTCTTTTGTTTGCTTTTAAAAGTAAAAAAGAAATAAACAAACAATGGTAGTGTGGGGAGGCAAGATTATGAAGGCATGTGAAAGCATAATTGTGGGACCACAAATTGGGAAAATTGTGTGATTGAAGAGAGATGTGGTATTCAGGGTGGTCAACCCAGTATCAATGTCAGTGTAACTGCAATGGAATAGCAGTTTCATATGACAAAGGTACTAGGCTAGAAGAGCTGGTGAATAGTCAGAGTCATACAGAAAGTCCCTTCACTATTCATTGACCAAGCAAAGTAGGATCATGGTATCTGAACCAGTGCTCTTCCCATGATATTCCTACCT